>NC_135849.1:13285000-13702500 GCF_029677425.1 Wolffia australiana
AGAGAGAGAGAGAGAGAGAGAGAGAGAGAGAGAGAGGTGATCCAATGGATACATGAAGCAGGGCTGATGGCAGCAGTATAAACTGGACGGGACTGATGATGGAATGGTGACGAAGAGAAACTGCAAACTGACAGCTACTAAGTTCCGTCCAGATCCGTCAACAATAACTCGTCATCCGTCATCCATTCCCACTCAGGCTTGAAAATGATGTGGATGTGATGGCTCCTTCCAGCTTTAGTCCAGCTGCCCGTTGTTGACTTTTTTCGGTCAATGCCGACTCAACGCAGAGCAACGATTCCCACTGGCTCAGCAAACGGTGGATCCTTACGCCACGTGTAAAGACAGATTATCCCGAATCTAATATAGTTGACTTTTTGTCTCTCTCATCACGTGATCTCTGCAGAAAGTCCAAACAATAGTTGTCAACAGAGTCAGCGGACGGCTCAGATCGGCTCTGATCTCCGGTTTCCGTGTCGGTCCGTCAGCGAGCAGACCGGCCAAGAAGGGAAGCTCAACAAAATACCGCGGCAGAGGAGCTCCAATTTACTCAAGCAACCATCCCCAGACGATCTGGGCCGTCGATTTTTAAAGGCTCTTTTGACTCGAATCTTTCCTTAGTTTCCCACGGTGCAGGATAAAACCACCATCCCCTTCTTCCTCTCCCTCTTCTTCTTCTCTGGTTTTCTTCTCTCCTCTCATCTCAAGCTTCTTCCATGGCGATAGATTTGGCAGGCCGGCCGAGGCCGGATGAGCAACTGGCGATTCAGGAAGCGGCCGCGGCGGGTATACGTAGTATGGAGCATCTGGTGTTCCAGCTCTCCGGCCATGGCCAGGTAGATTGCAAGGACTTAGCCGATTTCGCCGTGAACAAGTTCAGGAAAGTCATCTCCTTGCTTAGCCGGACGGGCCACGCTCGGTTTCGACGAGCTTCTTCTTCTTCTTCTTCTTCTTCTCCTTCTCCTTCTTCTTCGTCTCCTTCTCCTTCTACGCCGGGCTCGGGGAAACCGGCGTTTTTAGCGTTTGATTTCGCTAAGCCTGCCGGTTTGGGGCAGAAGGGAGGGGATTTGACGGGGTTCAGTCAGTTTTCCAAGTTGAAAGATGGGTTTAGCTTGTCTCCGCCGTTGTCGTCGGCTAACTCTTCCTTCGTCTCGTCTATCACCGGCGACGGTAGCATCTCTAATGGGAAGCTAGGCTCCTCTTTGCTTTTGCCGTCCTCTGGGAAGCCTCCTCTATCTTCGTCTGGTAGGAGGAAATGCCCTGCTCATTCGGAGCTCTCCGGCGGCCGCTGTCACTGCTCTAAGAAGAGGTATTGCTCTTCTTCTCTTAGTTTTTCTTCTTCTTCTTCTTCTTCTTCTTCTTCTTCTTGTTCTTCTTCTGTTGAATCTGCTTCATTTTCTTCATGTCTCCTTGGTTTCTTATTTGCATCTCTTACAGTTCTTTCTTTCCTTATTTTTTTCTTTGTATTTATCGTTATTTTTGTCAGTTTTCTTGTTCTTTTGTGCTTTGATCTTCTCCTCTCTCAGTTCTACTTTTTCATTTGCTCCTTCTCTATGTTTCACTTTCCTCTTGTCATATTCTCAGACTTCTCCAATATTTCGTTTAGTGCCCTTTTTGTTCTTGTTCTTCTCCCCTCCTAGTTCTTGTTTTTCACCTTCTCCTTTTCTTGGTTTAACTTCTCCTTTTAAAGTATTTCTCTTAATGCCCTTTTAGTTCCTGCTCTTCTCCTTCCTATTGTTATTTTCTTCTTCCTCTTTTAGATCTCGTTCTCATACTTCCCCACATTGTTCATGTTCTTAGTCTCTTTTGAGTTGGAAATCTTTTACTTCTGCTTTTTGTTCTTGTTCTTCCCCTCCAAACACTTGTTCTTCTTCATCTCCAGTATCTGAAGTTGGCGTGTTTCTCTTCAGGAAATCTAAGGTGAAGAAAGTTATGAGGGTCCCGGCGATCAGCTCCAAAGTGGCCGACATCCCTCCCGACGACCACTCTTGGAGAAAGTACGGTCAAAAGCCAATAAAGGGCTCGCCTTTCCCAAGGTCCACCACCCTCCCCATTTCTCTCCCAATATCCTAACCCTAACCCTAATCCTAACCCTAAGCTGTGAAAATTTGCAGAGGCTACTACAAGTGCAGTTCTGTGAGGGGGTGCCCAGCGAGGAAACACGTAGAGAGAGACCCCCACGACCCCGCCATGCTCATCGTCACCTACGAGGGCGACCACCGCCACACCCAGCTCGCTCTTCTTCCTCCTCCCTCTGGCGATCTTCTTTTGGAAGCCTCGTAACCCCGCCATTAGAGAGGAGTGGCTTTCTCTCTCTTTTCACGCGCTCTTCCCCAGCTGTAAAGAAGACCTCTTTTCCCCCCTCACCCCCTGAGAACGAAGCGAGAAGACTAGTAAAGAGAAGAGAGAAGAGATGAAGAGATGGCTTATACTTTAACAGGGATTGAGTGGCGCGTCGAACTCTCGTTACTCGGCCATGGTCGGGCCCCCTCTCATTTGATAGCTCCCGTCAGAGCCGCCGGCGTTGTCGAACGACTTTCAGGCGCCTTAATGAGAAATAATGGCAGCCCCGGGAAAAATCTGAGCCGTCAAACCGGTGGACCAAGCAGCTGCTCGCATTCACTCGCATGAATCTAAATTAGAGTTGACCGACCTGGACTGGATGTCAGATGTCAGACGAGTCAACTATTGCCCACTATTTAAAACTCTTTCCTTCTTTACAGTGACTTCGCTCTGGATGGATTTCCTTATTGGGGAAGGGATAAACTTGTTATTTTTAGTGTGATTCTTGATGTGGGCAAGTAACCATTTAGCCCATCTAAGCCCATTAGTCAAAATAATTATTAATAATATACATCATCTTTAATAATTCTGATTTAAGCTACAATATTTATAAGTTGTTGGGTACGAACCATAGTTTGTGCAATCGAAACAACTAGTGATCGTTCTATTGCTACACCTTTTTGTGGGACGAACCCAGTCAGCCCATTTAATTAACTTTTTTTGTTTTTATGAAGCCTATTAGGCTTTTATTTATAAAATATAATGTGATGCGTACCTTTTTAGTTTACAGAGTTTGAGCATTTTCACATGAATAATTGTAAGTTATATTTTTCAACTGTAGTATTAATTATTTGTGGACGAATGATACTTATTATTGGAAATAATAATTTGGTAATTCTATAACGAGACATTAGTTGACAGTAAGCCCAAGAAGCCCATTTAGGACCTTTTGTACTTACTTGGCCCATTTGCCCTATAATTAAAATACGTAATATTATGTGTTCTGTGTACTGTGTACTCATGTTTTAAACTTTTAATAAAATACAGTTTCTATATAATTACGTTAAACACATTTAAACTGTAACCTTAACAGTTCCGAAATAACAATAGTCGCAATCATACTAGATTATTTTAATTGAAAGAAAAAATGTCATTATTGCATCGATTTGTATATCGTCTTCAGTATCCTAAGGATATTTTAATAGTTGAACAGTTGTTTTACGAGGTAATAAAGACAATGACATCCTTTAAATGCTAAATACACTTGAATTTATGCAAATATATTTGAATAATGCAACTTCTAATCAAATGGCGTACGCCATTATTGAAAATGATGTAAGATATTTCCCATAGACATGATACCCGTGGCAAATGGCTCCGTGGCTCATCATCACAACATCTTCATATCATTACTTTCTTTGTTGAGGATCACATCGAGGGAGTTCTCTGGGACAGTCTTCTACATCTATCCATCTCTCACGGCAACGATCTCAAAGAAATCATCAAATAGGTATATCCGCGTCGCTTATCTTGTATTCTTGTATCTGAGAATAACGGTGATTTCTAACATTATCTGCTGAATCAGACCAGATTTTATCGCCTGTTCGGACCTATCTTTATTCCTCCATTATCTGCTGAATCAGACCAGATTTTATCGCCTGTTCGGACCTATCTTTATTCCTGCCAAGGTTAGGCAGTAGACGTAGAGAGAGAAAGAAGAAAAGAAAGAGGAAGATAAGTTTCAGGCATAATCGCTGACGTGACAGGCCTACGTGGTGGAAGCTAAAAGGTGACGAGCCGTGAAGTGCGGGCTCCCCGTCCCTTTTCTTCTAACTTCGTTCTCCCTTTTGACGTTCGCCAAGCGCACCAGATAGGAGCGCAGACAGCGATGGTTTCGGACTGGCAAAGAAGTAGCCCAGAAGAAGAAGACAAAGATGAGGAAGAAGAGGAAGAAGAAGAAGAAGGCGATGTGAAGAGCGTATTGGGTTCATTGTGTTCTCTCGAAGACGCGCTTCCCGTCAAGTAAGATTGCAATCGTTTAATCTTTGGTTTTCATCGTTTAAACGTGTTTCAACGAAGAGATTATCGTTCACAGGAGAGGGCTATCGAATTGCTTCTCCGGCAAGTGTAAGTCATTTGCCAGCCTCGCCGACGCGGCGGCGCTGGGCTCCGCCGCTGGACTGAGCAAAGCGGAGCATCCATTCAACAAGCGACTAAGAATGACGATGAAATACAGAACATCCTGGCGGCGACGCCAGCCAAGTGGAACCCTAATCGCCACGCGTCTCGACGGGATTGGCCAGCACGAAGAAGCTCGCGGAGATCAGTTCTCCTCTTTCTCTTCCTCTCCCAAAATCCTCTACTCTGGATTCTTCCTCCTCTCTCATCTCCAGCCAGCGTAACCTCTCTCTTTCCCTCTCTCTCTCTAAATTGGCCATTTTATTGGGTAAGCTCTATTGCATCGACTTTAAGTATATCATATTTCGAGGGGGCTCAGGAGTTGACTGTTTAAGAGGATAAGATCCTGCCTGGAGTTCTTATCTTCAGACTTATAGTTGATGCTCGACATACCCAGAAAGTTAAGGTTGGATCATGCTGTCGGATGCGACCCATACGTAACATGCATGCCATGCCTTGGTATCATTGCAGTGCAGCGTGAAGCATGTGAGAAGGGCGTTTAGGAAATTAATGTAGGGGGGAATTTAGAAACTAGGAAACCCTGTTGGAATCTGTTTGGGTTTAATTCGAGCGCAGAGTTAACTCGCAAAATTAAGTTATGTAAAATGGTTGTTTTAGGGTTTCTGTTTGATGGGACCTTACTACTCTGGATAACTCAGTCCAGATTTCTATCTTTTATCATTCACAAGGATTGCAAAGCCCTATACTCTGGTGTTGATAGAGCTGGGCATCCTTTATTTTAATATTATGATATGGGGTAGATTTCAAGTATGACATGATTAATATATAGGATGTCGTTTCTTTGGTATTCTAGTACGAGCAGTAAAAGGAATTGTTGAATAAAAACGTGGGCTGGAAGAATTGGACTGGTAAAGGGTTCAAATCTGATAAATCGTGAAGATGATCTTAAGTCAAATTAACTGTTGAGAATACTGAGAAGAATGAGGATTATTGGTCCTCTGAGGTTAGAAGGATAGTGCTGGATGACGACGTGTCTGTGATATGACAGAAGAAGAGACGTAGTGGATTATGTTGGGCTGTGGAGAGATCAAAGTAGATTGTGTGGCGTCATGGTTACACTAGTGACCTATGACATGTCCTTGTCTCATCTCTCTGGACTCGTCAAAGTGTTCTTTCCCTTCTCCTTGTACAACCTTAATCAATGGAACAAATTCTAACTCCAGGCAAAGTTAATGGCATCATTGAAAATAAAATGTTCATGTTCATATTTTTGAAGTAAATATAAAATGCATGATATTATTTTTTAATGGAGTTTAGAGTCAATTGCTTTATCACTTTCACACAGCATTTATAAGAGGACATTGACTAATCACGAGTCTGTCAATCCTTAGGACCACACTTCAAGTTCACAGACAATGTGCTACGACTAGAAGGTAGGCATATTTATGCGATATTAAGTTCCAACTTAGAGTTAACATGAGGGTTTTGATGTTTTATTTCGGTTTCAAGTTAGGGGTAGACCCTACGTAATTCTCACACTCATGCCAAAACCATGGACATGTGTCTCTTACACATATCATGCTTGGGATGTGGATATGAATGTCGCTTAACTAAACCTCCAAACCTAGAGGCTCAGGATGATTCTCTATTGGCCAACCGTACAATTTGGATTGGGATACCGAATACAGCTTACTACAAAAACTACACATTTTAAATCAAATAAATCATAACAACATAAAGCAATTTTTAAGCAGATTAAAAATTTTCCAAGAATAAACATATCATGCGTAAAGCTTGTAGAGTTAATAAAAAATAATCATCCGTTTCTTAGGAAATGAAACTGATTTGTGTACTTTAACCTCAAAATTATTTCAGTCAATCAACACACAAGCATAAATAATATTTCCATCCCTTTTTTGAAGGAAATATGGACCAATGTGGGCAAAGGACCAACTTGGCATGTTTCTTGCAGTTGCCAATGGATACAAGAAACAAATGCTCTGATACTTGGTGTCAGCCCTCAAGTGTTGTGACATTCCATGTGGGAGACGTTTTTGGGGGTGTGTGATATGCTGAAGGTGGCTTCAAGGGATTATGCCTCAAAGACTGTCACTGTGCCCCACTTGTGTGATGTCATTTCTATGGAGCATCGTAGTATATTTAATGATGCCGGGGCATTTACATTGCAAGGGTCAGACATACCTAAAATACCATTCATTAGTTCTTCAAACCCCAATGCGAGCAAGGGCCAAATCCATTGGGAGCAAGTATTGGATAAGTGAATTTAGCGTTAATTTCCAATTTTATGGAATTTAATTTAATGAAAGAAAACTAGTGAAAATTAATTCAAAATATTTCTAGAATGGTTAGAAAATATTCGTCCTACCTAATGTAATTTATTCAATTTTTATAAAAAATATTGGGAATTTTAATGGGAATTCATAAGTGAAAATACTAAGGTATATAATTTTAATTAAATACCTTGGTTGATGCTTTGGCATGAGTGTACTGGTGTGGATGAGTGCAAATCTGTCGCCGGATGCAACAGAGATGGTTGCAGATACACACAAGCGAGTTATAGAATTGGGGCAAGTAATGGGGATTTATCGTTGTTGATGTCGCAGGTATGAGGTGGATACACACCTTAAAACAGATTAAACTACCTTTCTTTGGACCACATTACTACAATACTTTTAGGTATAACACATTACCTATCCTAAAAAGGTCTGACCACCTTTTTAGGGTGGACCAAACTTCATCTTCAGTTTTGGTTCGTTCTTCGGACTGGAATGGAGTAAAGACTGGAAGACAATTACTACTACTATTATTATATTTTTGTAAATATGTATCATATGCACTTTAAATCTTCTCCTTTTCCTCTATCTACTGCTCTCTATCTCTCTCGTTCTCTTAGTAGTCACTTTATTGTATTTTCTCTTGCTCTATATATTGCTCTCTCCTCACCAGCTCTTTCACTGTTGGTCTATGTCTTTCTCTTCCCTCTCTCACTCTATCACTATAAACTTCTAATGTACTCCCCCTATCTCACTCTAAGAGGTTATTTGTCCCTCACTTTCTAGCTCTTTCGAACTCTCTCAAGCTCTCCATCACTCTACTTTGTCACTTTCTCTAAGGTTGTTTATCACTATCTCTTTGTATGTTTATATATCTCTCTCTAGCTATTTCTCTCCCTCTCTTGTTATCTCTCTCACTCCTCTTCATCTTTTGTTCTCTTTTGTTCTCTCTCTCTCTGTCTCTCTCTCTCTCTCTCTCTCTCTCTCGCTCTCTGTCTCTCTCTTGTTCCTCTCCCTCTCCCACTCTCCCTGCCTCTCCATCTCTCACTCTGTCTACCTCTCTCCTGATGGAAATATATGTGGCATGCAAGCCAATCATACATTCTACATCTCGTTCCACGTTCATTAATAAAACATATTCATTATAGTGCACGTGTAATGCTTATAATGAAGTCCATGAATACATGATTGGACTTAATGAATTATGATGAGATCATAATATTGAGATCACTAGCTTTTAAGCTTGTGTTCCAAACATTCATATTTGAATGATACACGAGAAGGACATTGAAGTATCCGGATAGAATATCACTGTCTAGTCTCACTCATATGATGAGTATGGCCAGTTACGTAGCCATTAGTGTGGAGACACTATGGATAGATAGTGGGTACTCTTTAGTGGAAAGGTTTCACTGAATTGATCCGTACAAATCCCTGAATGGTATTATACCGAAGTGTCAATCAGGTTGATTTACGTCACGGTTGTGTAAGTGGTCCTTAGACCTGAGACACCAAAGATGTCTTGTGGACGGACGGTTGTACTTTGACTATGGCCAAGGAGTCTCTAATCATGGGATTCTAAACGATCTTAGTTCGGGTACATCAAGAAGTTCTCGAAGATGATTGAGTCATCAAGTTGGGATCATACACTCTCAACATAAGAGGTGACAGCTCAAGGAAGATGATGTAATGAAGTCCTTAGCCAAGGAAGTGAAATATCGAAGAAGAGCTCTCTGATGATTTCCAAATGCATTAGTACTAATTCGGATGACCGATTAGGGTTTGACAGTTGACCATATCTTAAGTCATCCAAGGAGCATCAAGTGGATGAGGGACTATATATATACACAGTAACTAATGATGAACACGTTCCATAAAGTGAGTCGATATCCACTCCATTCTATCTTCTAAAACACGAGGTGTAGCTTGGCGCCCCACGTGTTGGAAACTCGATCTATCGATTGGGTTGAATTGATCGGACATTAATTAATCTGTATGATGATAAAGTTAACTAATTTGGAAGGCCAGTTAAGGTTAATGGGCCGCTAGAGTCGTTAACTAGACTGATACATGGGCCTAGAGGGTCACATGCCAATGGTTTTTTTGTTGTCGGAAGATATACTTAAGTGTTGAGGGTTTTTATGAAAAATACCCACTTAACATAAATAGGGGAAGGCCTTGAATGAAATTCAACCAGGCCAGAATTGTTCAGGGGCCTTTTCCCTTCTTCTCCTTTCTCCCCACACCCCCTCTCCATCCCCGATGTGATCGGATGACGTGACGATGGCGACGGAGATTGAGCGGGGCTCGTCATGGAGAAGGAGGAGATCCGACGTGCCGAGGATCAGGTGGATACATCTAGAGGCTGCAGATTTGAGTAGCTTGACTCGGCTTGCTCCACGCCCTAGGAAATCATGGACGCGATCTGTGTAAAGGTACTTCCTTTCATGGTTTTAATGATGTCATTTTGATTCCGTTCAAGTCTTCTACAGCGGAATATTTTGATTTGTTCATCCATGTTAAGGCCTCTAGAACTCAACATCTCTTTCCCCCCATCTCTTTCTCTCTCTTTCCTGCTTGCTCACTCCTCGTCTCTAATTCCTTCTCCCTCTACCCATCTCTCTCTCTCTCTCTCTCTATTTCATTATCCCTCATTAAATCTCTCTCTCTCACACTCATCCTTCTCACTCTTTCCAACCCCCTAACTTTTTCAGTTTCACTCTTACTCTCGTCCGCTATTTACCTTTATATCTTTCCCTATCCCCCTCTCCGATTATCAGTCTCTCTCTTTCATTCACACACTCTCTCCCTCTCTCAATCTCACTGTTTTTCTCTATGACTCTCTCTCCCCATCTTTGACTCTTATCTCTTTCCCTCTTAGTCTCTCCCCCCAGTATTATAACTCTACCTCTTTCCTTGTCACTCTTTCCATCGAACCACATCTATCTATTTCCCTTTTATTCTCTGCCTATTCTGTGCTGAATAGAACCAATGATCCTGATGCCCGTACAATCCATAATTATATGTTATTTTCTATCCAGCTTGAGAAATGCTATTAACTTGAAAAGGGTTTAGTGTAATCGATTGAAAGGTGAATATTATATTTTTCAATATTACCTCAATACGTACAAGAAAATATTCCTTATATGGAACTTCATGTCAATATTTTGTTTGATTTGTTGCATTGTTTGTTTTTTAATATTAACTTTGAGCTCTAAATGTTCGTTCAAAACCATTACATTGGCGTTTTAACTTTGGCTTTGACATTAACTACTCAACAAGACTGGATGGATAGACTGGACCAAACTTTAGCTCAACATTTAGGTTCTTGCTAAAATCACATTGTTTGGAGAAATGAATACCCATGCTTCATATCAGTTGACACTCATTAATTTCCCATGATTATAGATGGGTTAAACATTTATCCATGACGAATAGACTGGACCAAACTTTAGCTCAACATTTAGGTTCTCGCTAAAATCACATTGTCTGGAGAAATGAATACCCATGCTTCATATCAGTTGACACTCATTAATTTCCCATGGTTATAGATGGCGTTAAACATTTACCCATGAACGGTATATCAGGAATCTGGTCGCCTTGTCCCTAGGGAACGGCACATCATGGGACGTGACGCACGTGACGTGACAGGACGGATGACGACCCGTGATGAACGGTAACATGACAAAATATTTGTCAAGTCACCGTCTCGTCACGCGTCCGAGGAAGTTTAAGATTTTTGTCACGTTCCCGTCACGTGTCACGGGTTCCTCCTCCCGTCACGTCACCATCATCGTGACGCCATCCCCATCACCGGTGACAGAAATAATGTTATCTGAACAATGTATGCCAAGGCAAATAATATTATATTCCTAACTGCATCTGCAGTATAAAACAGATTTATAAATAAGGGGAATTGGTAGAATGGGAAAAGGGTTGCCTTCCGACGATCTAGAGAAGGAGAGTTGGACAAGGAGCTGGATAAGGAGCCGGAGAATTCAGATCGTAGAGGAATCAACTGCTGAGCAGGAGTGATGAACCTCGAGCCGAGGGGGTTGCACAGGATTCAACCGCTGCTAAGAGAACATTCTCGGCATTCGTTGGCGATCCTATTTGACGGCGGACAAGCTGTGACTCACCGAGGTATCTCTCCCTGTTTTCTCTTTTCATTGCAACTTGGAATTCGTAGGCTTTTCCTGCCCCTCAGCTCTCTTCTCCCTTTTCATGTTCGTTGTTTCTTGAACTTGGCAAACAAATTTTGGCTCTTCTTGAATGGTGTTGTTTTCAATAAATTGATATATTTTTCATCTGCTAACTTCATTTTCTCTTCTCTCTCACTCTCCCTCGCCCACTCTATCTTTCAATCTTTCTCTCTCCCTCTCTCAATTTACCTTTCTATTATTCCCTCTCCCTAAATCTATTCCTCCATCAGTCTCCCTCTTTCATTCAATCTTTCTATCATTCTCTCTCCCTCTCTCAGTTTATCTTTCTACCACTTTCTCTCCGTCTGGGACTCTTAGTCTATCTTTCTATCACTCTCCCTCCCTATTTTATTCTATCTTTCTATCAATGTCTCTCCCTCTTTCAGTTCATCTTTCTATCACTCTCTATCCCTTTTCAGTCTATCTATCTTTTTCTGGTATTTTGGGGGGGTTTTCTTGGGCAAATCCAGACTATTTCTTATTGTTTTTCGATCTGATTCGTCCTTTTTTCCGGATAATCTGCTGTTCTTGTCGTTTGGAGTCAGATTTTGATTTCAAGTTGTTGTTCCATCTCGTGTTCTTATTTAGATTGTTAAAGTGCAAGATTTACAGTATTCTCTTTCCCTCTCATTCAAATTCACAATCTCATTTCCGTTTCAAACTTTGTATCATATACAAAAAATTGGAGTTTTGAAGCGTTTGCTATCTTTTGGTGTATGAAGTGCAATATTTCTTGTACTCTCTATCTCAATCAAATTCATTGTCTCTATCCCTCTCTTAGGCTAATTTTCTATGACTCTCTCTTCCTCTCCCTCTCCCTCTCTCAGCCTTTCTTTCCACCACTCTCTCTCCCTCTCTCTTTGACTCCCATCAACTCCCTCCTCCTACCGATCTCACATCATCTATCTTTCCATCTTTTCTGACTCCCTCACTCTCTCACTGACTCTCTCTCCCTCTTTCAGTCTATCTATCTACCTATTACCCTCTCTATTTCTCTCTACCTAAATCTATCTACTCCCTTTTTCCACCACTCTCTCTTCCTCTATTTATCCATCTTTCCTGACTTTCACTGACCCTCTCACTCTCTTAGTCTATCTTTCTATCACCCTCTCTGTCTTTCTCTCTCTCCCTCTCTCAGTCTAATTTTCTATGACTCTCTCTTCCTCTTAGTTTGAGTTAATATGAATGCACGACAATTTTATTTTGAGATTTATATTTATTTTAATTACCTACGTAGATTATTATGACTGTACATCTTGTTTTCAAGTTATTATGAATCTGTCAGGATTTTATTTTCATATCCTTATTAATTGTGCTTAGTTGTACTGAATCTTATGAATCTACCTTTTGTTTAAGATACTATAAACCTTCTAAAATTTTATCCTTGTCATTTTTTAAATTTGACACTACCTGCGTACTCATGGCGTTCAATTTCTTCACTCTTTATATTTTTGTCATCTTCTCTCTTTATAGTTTTCATGGAAACTCCATATGGCGACAAGTGTGTTGACTTGGCCGTACCGTCCTCAGATGAGGACGTACAAGAAACGGCCCTATCGGTGGTAGGGCCGTCACGTCCCAAACGTAGAGGGAAGGCTGAAATACTGCGGTACTTCACAGAGGTAGGTTCAGGCGTGTGGGCGTGCCTACTATGCCGCGACCAAAAAGTTGACCCATTGCGCAATAGGTTGAAGCGGTGAAAAGACGGGTCTACAAACATCTTCTGGAGGCATCTGGAGTTCAGCCATAGCAGAATATACCACGAGATAAAGGGGACTAATCTTAATCAACGTACAATAACTAAGGCGTACGGACAGGGTGGTGCCGTCAAGAAGACTAAGGAGGTTATAGTGTAGTTTATCTGTCTCACGAACTTCCCATGGGCTATAGTAGACAACGTGGGGTTCAAGATTATGTGGAAGTACACAGTGGAGATGACAGTTGACCCGCCAGGTTTGAAGGCAATAAAGGATGCGACGCATAAGCTATATGGGACCATGAAGGGAGCGCTCGTACATTTATTGGCAGATGTCCCCAGGGTCTCCTTGACGGTTGATGTGTGGACCGCTGAGAGTTCCTGTGGTCTTCTCAGCATCACGGTTCACTGGGTGAACAATCAGTGGGAACTATGCGAACGTGTACTTGCTACACGCGAGCTAGTCGGCAAACACGATGGCAAGAATATTAGCGCAATAGTGACCAAGCGTTGGAAGACTTCGGATTGAAGACGAAGGTTGACACCTCCTAGTCTGGCTTCATTTTAGGCTCGCACTACTGTATTGAAAGACTAACATTTTTACCATGCAGGTTGGTTCGATCACTACCGACAATGCATCAGGCAACAGGCGGATGAGAGCGTTGCTTGCGAAGGAACTCAAGCGGATTAATGACCGTTTCACTGAGGACCGACATGTCCCTTGTGCTACCCAAGTGTTGAACATCATCGTCCAGGATGCACTACAACCATTACGTATATCAGTGACCACACATCCTCCTAAGACTGTTGACAATAGTGCATCAGACGCAGCATATGAAGTTGATTACGACGCTGATACAGGCGACTTGGACAACACGCGAGAAGCTGTGACAAGTCATGCAGAAATGGTCAGCCATGATAGTGGCCTCGTCCTGCGAGATGCGATTGCCCGTGTTCGGCAATTAGTCATGAGCATCTGAGCATTGACACAACGACGACAACAATACGTGAAGACATGAAACGACATGGGGAAGAATCACAACCAACTTCTATTAGATTGCCCAACGCGGTGTAGCAGTAAGCATGACATGTTGCATGCTGCATTGGAGAAGAGAGAAGTCATGGATTTTATGGCGTTACAGATCATGTCGGTGACCGATAAGGACATCAAAATCTCGCGTGAGGAGTGGGAAATGTTGGTAGACTTCCGTAACATTTTAGGGCCCTTTTATCAGACGATAAAATACGTTAGTGGCTCGAAGACAGTGAGAATCGTGGAAGTGATCCACATCTTGAAGGCGATGATGCGACATATCGACATGATCTTGCTAAAGTTTGATATGTCTACAATTTTTGCATCGGTAAGAAGGATGATTGCTGCACAAATTGGGTTCATCCACAAAGTTTGTGAGAGCATGAAGTCGAAGATGTTCAATTCTTGACCCTTTCAACAAGGGAGCGTCACTTGACTCTAGTGGCATTCAGGAAGTACTGGCATTTGTCTGCTGACTTATGTCCCAACACGGTGAGCAAGACCTAATCTGTAGCGACCCTGAGGATGAGGACTGGCTCGCAGAACTTATTGATGGCATAGGGCCAGCTAGAGAGAAGAAACGACGAGTACCAACTCCAGTCGAGGAATTGGAGGCGTATCTACAATCAACAGAGATGAAGGACAACGTGACAACGTTGGGATGGTGGGCACGTATTGGTGCACGAACCTACCCACGGCTTTCTACACTTGCGCAAGAATTTCTCTCAGTATGTGCAGTTGTCACTTTCAAGCAGGCACGTCTTAGTGCTGAAAGCATCAAGCTCCTGATTACAGTGAAGTGTTGGTTACGTACCGAGAATGCTCAGTTGTGCGATGGAGATAGGGTGGATGACTTTCCTGACAATGAAGACTAGTGTATGTCTTTACTCTTAATTTACTTCTATCGATCCAATCATCTAATGTAATTTTAATGGACAATTTTTTTGCAGCATCATCAAACTGTAAATTTCTTCTTGCCGATTGTGCTCCATCTTTTGCTGTCGTGTTCTTAACTTTGTCATGGAAAAAAATTAACCCATTTGTTTTTTTTGTGACATAGTTGATCCTGATTTATTAGCTTAGCACTCTGTATGTTTATTTCATTTCAAAGAAACATATTTCTATGAAAAACAATTACCCTACGGAGACAGCCTTTTTCTTTTCATTTCTGGTATTCGTTTTGGATGCACCATTTAAAAGTTGAACTTGATGGTGTAGAATTATCGAGCATTGATTCTTGGAGCCACAACTTTTTTTGGTATTTTGATATGGGCATTTGCAAGTAGGCCCTTACCCCTTGAGATAACAACATTTTTAGCATTAAATGTGACAAAAATGCATCGGTCGTATGCTCTAGCATGTTTGCCAGATAATTTTTGTAATACATTTTTCCTGAAAAAAATGCTTGCTTAGTGTAAATGACTTTGACAACCATATTTTTCTGTTCTATTAGCAATCTGGAACTGTGTGCAATTTTTGCATTGCTCAAACTGTATCCACGAGTCACACATGGAAGTGGGCTACCACATTTAAAATAGGATTCATGAGTTATAAAACATAATGGTTTACTTACCAGCCTTACTCATACTTGAGCAACTCTACTGAGCTTCGGTTTCAAAAATTTTCATGTATTTTGCTGTGAGCCTCTTGTAACACATGGCACACTTTCATTACTAAGGAAGTAAACAAAGACATTTAAAAAAGGTTCATGGGCCACTCATGAGTTGTGTGCATTCGTTTAAATATACGAAGACCTCTCATATCCTGAGTGAACAATTTTACAATGATTTTCAGGCTCCATAATAGTTTAAGTGAGAATTTTTGTACTCAGAGTGAGATCGAAATTGGCATTCATGAGGTATGCTATTAACCTGCTAATGTGAATATATCTGTTGCTACTTTTCTTTATTTTCAAGTCTCAATAAAACACTCATTCATTCCTAGTTGTTTCCGGATTTTCTTTTACCATGTCATTGTTTCCTATCTTGAAACTCTGGATTATTTTACTTAAATTCCATCGTCAATGTAATATTAAAGTGCGATTTGGAACAACTATGTGAAACGTTGTAGTTTTCGGTGGACACCTCTTTGACATGTCTTTGCTTTCAGTTCCAGTGGTGCCACCACTGCTGCTACCAGCATGCATTCTATCATCAACCCAAAGAGCAGCCGTCGGTGCTAAACGCTACTCTTCAAGTAATAGGAGCAAGTTGGTTGGAGCCTGGGGGAGAGAGGGCCTTAGTTCCAAGAAAAATGAGCTGATTAGATATTTTTACAGTTTCAAATTCCTTTTGTCATTACGTTATCTTGAGCAAACTTCAAAACAGATTCCTTCTTTATAATCAGTTTCTAAATGGTAAGTCACTGTCGTTATATTAATTTATTATATCTTCTCTCTATCACTGGTGAGTCACCAGATTGTTCAATAAATTATTAAATTAATATATTAATATGACTTCTTGACGACTGCGTCAACAGGTTAATTATTACATTCATATATTCACATTCTCAAAAAAAATTCTAATTTTTTCAAAATATTCAGCTAAATATTTCAATTCCCAACCAAGCACTTAAATATTAAGTTACTTATATGACGTCAACAATTTTGGTATCCTAACATATTAAACCATAAGACAGTAAATACTACATTTTCCCAATAGGATATTAATTTATTAATTTCTTATACTCGGATAATTTATTATTTAAATGTAACTAAAATTTTTAAATCTGTAAAGAAAAGATTCAATTTTACTGGACTTTACATTAATAAATCCTTAATTTCTCGGTCAATAAATTAATTGGTACAACATTCTTACATCCCCTGACAAGTGGCAACAAATTAGTTATTTACCTGCATATAAAAAATATATAAATGTCTTCACTTTTCTGTCAACAAAGTTATTCATTATATTCTTTAATTTTTCAGTCAAGAACTTAATTAATAAATTACCTACATTCGAAATTTTAGGTCAATAATTTGATTATCATAACATATTAAACCGTACATCTCGTAGTAAACAATTTAATTATTACCATCTATTTAATAATAAAATATAATTGTATTAGAATTCCGCCACGAACGTCATATGTGACGAACTTTTCGTCAAATCATGCGTCCGGACAACCCCGTCACCGTCATGGGCAACCCGTCACGCATCACCGTCACCGTCACGGCTCATCTGATTCGTCACCGTCACTGTCATGCCATCCGTCACGTGTCCGTCACGGTGACGCGTGACGTGACGGATGACGTTTGCCGATCCCTGTTAAATGAAGTTGTCCCAGAGGAGAAGAACCGAGTTTCAAGATCCAGTTTTTCGATCACCGACTGAATTCCACTCAATCTGAACCCGAAGAACCCTCGCAACCCACGATCGAAAAATGGGCAGAGAAATGCGACCCAGATCGGAGACCCACGCCAGTTCTTCAGCAACCCAGTTATCTTCCCCATCCTCCGGCTCTTCATCCATCGACCCACTACTTCTCTTCCTCAAAGTTCTCCCCTTCAGCTTTCTCCGGCCCCCACGAACCCGTCTAAGGCTTCCTTCGCCTACCCTTCTTCTCCCCTCTTCAACGACGGTCCTCTCCCTCCTCCTCCTCATCTACTTCGCCGTCGTCTCTGGCCTCGTCTACGATGTCATCGTAGAGCCTCCTGGGATTGGAAGCACTCAAGACAGCGCTACTGGCATCGTGCGGCCTCTTGTGTTCCTCCCCGGCCGCGTCAATGGGCAGTATATTATCGAAGGATTGTCTTCTGGGTTCATGTTCATGCTCGGCGGTGTTGGCATTATTACCATGGACCTTGCGCTTGATCGGAACCGCCCCAAGGTCGTCAGATTGTCCTTTGCCTCTTTTGGGGTCGTAGCCGTGGCCATATCTTACATCATGAGCACGCTCTTCATTCGGATCAAGATCCCGTCCTATCTCTACTGAGGTGGATTTCTCTCTTCTTTTGAAAGCCGTAGACGTTTTGGATTGTTGTGGGCTTTTTTCCGGAAGTAAAATGATGAATTCAGATGTTTTTTAATCCAGTTGTTTGCGGATTCTGTTTCTTCTTCTTTCAGGTGCTTTTTTTTTGCTTTATGAATATTGTCGGAGTACTGAAAGTTTTCGTGGCATTGTTTAATTTTGCGTTGCTCGTTGAGTGAATCCCAGAAATTGTACTCAATCTTTGTGTTCTTGTGGGTTGGGTATCATTGGATATCTGCTACTTTCGTAACAAAGTATTGCCATTTTTTATTACTAAAGCATGTTATTTTTGTTCACTTTGGAGTTACATTTTGATAACCAAGTGAAACATGCTTTAGAACAAAGATACTGCCAAAGTCAAAACTAGGGGAAAGGGGAAAGGAAGGCAACCAACTTAAATCCATTTTTCTCACAAAAAACTTGCCATTATTTGTGGGATTTGACCTGGCCTAAGACATGGAGCTTGGTCTATGTCTTATGTTGTTGACCTGCATTCATTGATTTTTTTTCTCTGCGTTTTGCAGTAAGATGTGTGCGGGAATTTTAACATGATTATTTTCTTTCGTTCTTTTCATTCTTCATTCAATAATTTTTGGAGTTCACTATTATTTTGGTCAATATTTTTCATTCAATATTCAACATTCAATATCGTATGTGACAAGTTTTTTCTTGTCACAGTGTTTGGTCAAATGACTCATATCCAACCGCAATTGGATTTTACTCCTGTTGCTTTTCCAAGATGTCTATGGGCATTGCGAAATGCTTACAAATGTTATGGATGTTCAATATTTGGTTAGCCTCTCCTAATGCATAGAATTTGAAAAGACACTCATTTACCGAGCAAAACTGTTAAATAGATTTTTTATGTTTGATGCAAGTCATGACTTTCAATGGTGGTCTATTTTCTCTGGTGATCTCTAATGCAAACTTACGCAACAAGTTTATGAGGGATTTATCTTTTATTAAAATTAAATACTTCGAATTGTTAGTATTCTCATCTTTTCGACTTTTGAACGAGCTACTCATTCTAAGTCATTCGAGTATTTTTATCAAAGTATGCTAGTCCGATGAGGGCTTATGAGTTGTGTAATCTTTCCGTTTATATCACAAAGATATGTTGCTTCTCTAATTTGGTGTTAGTGTCTGTTGGAATCCAGTATTTCTCCTGGTTTCTTAATGAGTATTTTCATCCTTTATTTCTCGTACTGTTGGTGGTTCAGCATCTGTTGATTGTTTGTCAAACTATAAATTTCCTAAAAGATCTGGCATTGGACTATTTTATTGAATCACACTATTCAGTTCATGTGAATTCTTAGATTGAGAACACAAGTTATCTTCGGAACATACTGTATTTTCCATTCACTCAGGAAGCTCCTATTGACCATTGCTTATGCATTATTTCAAAACTGCTAGAAATTTGGTAAAAAGTTTCTTTATAAACTCAAAATTTTGGTTTGAAATGCAATACCGGTTGTAAAATGAGCCTTCTAAGTCATTGTATGTGGTCTAGAGATAGAGATTTGAGAAGTAAAATTCTCTACTTGTGCAGCAACTTTTTTAGGCCGTTGGTTATGCTTAACGTTATGATATGAATTGAGGTCTTCAAGTCACGTTCTCTCTCGTTTTTGTCTAGTGAACGATCATAAGAAAACAAAAGAGCAGATGGGAATGAATCAGATGGATGATTTTTGTAATTGTAAATCCCAACTAAGTATAAGTTTAAGGGGAGTCACATTTAAAGTACTGGGTTCCGTAACAAAAAAATAATGACATTCATTAATAAAAGGGCACATGAAACTACTTTACACATCTGTTGAGAGGCCGCAGCTACTGTCTGTCTAAAGCTCTACAAGCTTTTTCTATATGAATAGAAGATCTCACCATGAATGAAGATCACAAAAATTCTAGGATGTAAGAGGTTTTCATTAAGTGATATCATTCACGATCATGATAGGATTTAAGTTTCATGATGTCATTGAAGCCTATTACATAATATTGGATAGCGAGCTAATATATTTTGAGATAAATTCAGCACCTATTATATATTTGAATGGTCAAAAGTTCAACTCTACTTCGGCTGCTTATCAATATGTGTTCATCGTGAGATCAATGATTCCAAGTATTTATACTTGAATCTTTCCGAATACTGACCTCTTATCATTTAGCTATTGATTGGAAGATTAGACAGAATGATTAATATCAAGTTGTAGGATTAAGTAATAAATCCTTCTTGCACGCAATTTTATTTATAATACTTTTCTTTTAGATTTAGACCCAAAGCTGATAATAGTGCGAGAATGCAGATTTTCTGTTTCCTACTTACACCGGCCCAGATCCTTACTTTTCTATCAATTTCTAACTCTAATCTGCCTCCCCAATCTGATATTATGGTGCTGGTATTGACTGAGATGCCATTATGGTCCGATTCAGAACGGTAATAAAATACTAGGACTTCACAACATTTGAATATTTACAATTCTGTAAATCCATTAATGATAAAGGTTCCGAGGGAATTCTCTTTACAGGAATGTTTACGAGTGATATTATTTGTTCTTTCATATCTCAATTCGAAATTAATCCTGCAAGGGCAAATAGTTCAGAGGAATATGTGAGTGATTCTTACACAGCACCTCTTTCTTTATTATGTATGCCAATTGTTATTTTTCCGCAAATAATTTAAATTCAATTTCTTGATCTGCATCTTCAATTTTTGGAAACTTATTTAAGTAATATTTATAATAATAAAATTAGAGCAATGGATATCGTAGTTTTATTATAATTTCTGTTCACATGGTCTTTGCAAATGTTGGATATCCATCTAAAAAACATGAGGTCTATCAGAAAAGATGTCAAAAATGAGGTCATCTTATTTTAAAAAATATATTTGAACATTTTTATACCAACTTTTTATACAAATTTATGAAATTTTGTGTCTTTCTATTTTTATAGAACTATTTTTGAAATTTTTTTATCAATAACGATTTTGATGAAAATGTAAATCGATTAATCCAAACAAATTTTCATCAAAATTTCTTATTTACAAAATTTTTGATAAAATAAATTTATAATATGGAAATGTGTAAAAGATATTGTACAATGTGATTGAAACTTCCCATATTGATAAATAGATATCTTCAACAAAGTAAACTTGAGGAAACTTTTGGTACAGGAAATGATATCAGATTTATGGAACATTAGCCTCCGCAATGAAATAAAATCCAAATATATCTAGTTCGTACACTGCTGTACTTGTAAATAAATTTATATTACTTCTATACTGAATAAATATATCTTATTATCACATGATAAAATAACGTATAAAATACTTAAAATTAATTCAGAACAGGTGCTTTTGCCCATTTTTATAATGCTATCGCCTCAACATTAAAACACTTGATTTGGGATAGAAAGATTTCTATGTATCTTAGTGATAGTAAATATAATTTTATTATGGTATGCAACATTTTTGTGTATTGATAAGTCCAAATTTGGATATTGTAAGTTATTATGTTAATTTTGCTTCATTATAAAAAATTACTCTATTTTCCACGTATTTAATATTTAATAGATATAGGTCAAGGAAGGGGTCAATCCTTAGGAGTCAGAAATTCAATTTCAGAAATGTGCTAAGCCCAGATGAAGCAAAATATGTTTAAAAATATGAAATGTTCTTTTTTGGATTCTAGCAAAATTTACGTATGCTTTATTATATTTTTAAGGGCTGGAAAAGCAGAAATACAGAAAATCCTTTACTACAAGTTATATTGTTTTACTGCTTTTATGCATTGTTTAAATGCACAAATCAGTAATTACCTTGGCGCACACTACTTCCAAACTTAAAAAAAATTTGGCTACTTATAACAAAGGCTCCCTTTTAACCCTGAGACTGTGCAATTGATGCCCATGAAGAATGTTATTGGAATGAATTTTCAGGGAAATAAATAAAAAAATCTAGAAAGATAAAGTGGGGAAAATAGGTTTTTGGAGAGAGTAAATGTTTGGAATAAGGAATAAATGGATGACAAAAAATAAGCAAGAGCGGATATAAGTTTCATGAAGCTAAATGGTAATATCATACGCCCATAATGAGTCCTCTCAAGTATGCGTCGTTAAATTTGTCCAGGATCAGGTACTTTTGAAGCCAAAAACACTAAGAGATTAAAAGAAAACGTTAGAAACTCACATTAAACAGACCAAACAAGCTAGATTTTGGCATTTACCTGTTGTATGGAGTTCACTGGATCATATATAAAATGTGGGTAGGAGAGTAAATAATTTTTATTCTCTTTTATTGCCATTTTTCATCCTTCTCTTGTTGGTTGAGGATTTCTTCATCTGAATTTATATACTCGATTAATGGAAGAAGTTGAGAGATAAATAGAGGGGCCATGTTGTGGCCCAGACTCTATTGACAGCTTATTTCAAACCCCAAAATCAAAATCGACAATTTTAAGCCTGTAGTCCAATGACTTACCTCCATGAAATCCTCTAGCCCTCTCATAATTATGCCATCGAATGCCTAAAAATTTATGCACATATGGACGGCTTGACTTTGATGAAGTCCATAAGATTTAGTTAAAAATGTCCATAACTTGTGCAAAATGATGTTCAGTATGTTTCAAATTATTTTTCTAAATTTATGAGTTATACCTCTAAAATACTATATTTACACAGGACTTAAAGCAAAATATTATCAACATTATTGGCTCCAATCATTTTTAGTTCCTTAAAAATGTTCATTAGGTTCCCCTTGGCTCATCCATCTAGCCTTGAAATAAAAATTAGAAGTACATAAAAGAAAAAATATCAATTGCATGCTTTGTGCAATTTTTCACCATGACAACCCGGTAACTAGTCTTTCAGGAATGTGAAGATCCACACTTCTTGTTTGAAAAAAAAAACTAATGGAAGTGAATAGATATATTTACTTCTATTTGATATGACACTGTGATCATACGCTGTCTCACTACACTCAATGAATGGTGTTCATCAAATCTCTCATAATCAAGATCACTCAATCACAGGTGATGGCTGCTTAGTATAAATGATAAAACTTTCCTTCTCCCATATTAGCACAGCCTCAAAGGTGAATCAAGAAATAATAGGTAGTATTAGGTATAATTAATGTGGAAAAATATGGGTAGAATGGATGTGGTTGAAAACAATTATTTATGTATTATCAGTGTAGATAAATTTGTGAGTACAAGAGCACCCTTCAAACTTGAAAAGAAATCACTGATGTAAAAAAATGAAAAAACCAGTATAGCTCGATATCTAATGTGATTATAACATGTGTCTAGATGATTTCACTCATCAAAGAGTATTAAATGCTATATAAAAATTTACATTTGTTTTATTGGGCCACATCATTTCTTTTCGCGTGCAATTATCACCCAAAAGATCAGCATTTCTTCCACATGTCCTAGGCATTTCCTTTATTAAATGCAGTTCTGATTAATCTGCTGCCTATCCACTGTGCATCCCTTGGAGCTTCAAATATTAGTTCATAATTCCAAATTTTGACCTCATAAATTGAGAGAAAAAATGACGTCTTTCCCACAACAATTAGTGTCAAAAAAGTATAATTTAACCCTGACAGGGGACATAATGACACAGAAACATGCATTTAATTCTATAAAAAAGTTTTTATTTATTTTAAAATTACTTTATTTAGTGCCTTGATAATGCGCAAAAGGGAAGAGATGAAAATCACTGAATGCGTTTGTAATCCAAAATAAAAAATCTCAAATTTCTAAAACCAAATGGAAATTGAATCATGGTAACATTCAAATATGACTATATTGATACATATACTTATGTATGATGCATCTATTTATATGGTATTTTGGAAGGTTTCAGAACGACTGGGAAGAAAAACAGAAGTGATGGGAGGCCTTTAAAGAATCAGAATTTTATAAGTGGGCAGCTTGCATTATTATACTCTCTGGGATAATTTTATGTGCTCTTGGAAATTTTTGATAGAATTCCCAAACATGGAGTATTCAACGAACATCCAAAAATTTATGCGTGTGACCTTCTTGGCCCATGAATTAGGGTAGTATAAAAATCTAATAACCCAGTAAAATTCATTGATAGAACTTGTACATTGAAAATAATTACATATAGATTTGATCAAATAAAGATATATTTAACCCAACTGAAATGTTGACCTGCAGCTCTTGAGGTGCTAAGCTACACCTTGTGTTCTAGAATATACAAAGGACTATGTCAACACTCTCATGGAACCTTTACATTCATCTGTTATGGTGTATCGATAATGTTTCATCCACGTAGCAGTCCCAAACAACAGAGTATGGTTTGATTATCACATCCTGATTGGTATTACTATGTACAATTAATGTATTTTGAAATCATTGGAAAACAACATCTCTGATACTTATACTACCTTGAATATGGGTTTTACTTGATCTTGTTCCGTGACTCAATATCCTCATATACCAATGGCAGATGATCTTATCATAATTGAAAAGTAATGTTTTAAGATTTTTGTTGGATCCAAGGCCGGACTGATTTATATCTCACAGCTAGATAGCAATAGGTCTTTTTATAAATACAACCATACATAAGGATCCTTTTGTGTCTTAAATGTAAAACCACATGTATAAGTTTAACATATTTATAATTAGATAAAAATACCATGAAATAATTCATACACATTTATATTGTGAATTCTTTCTCGAAAGATCACTCATAAACCTGAAGTTGGGGTAAACTAATGTTGTTTAAGGCATCCCATTTATGCAAAAATATTTATATTTTTCTTATGGGCATAGATAAAATTAGACTAGAATCCACACGGAGAAACTATTGAATTAGTAAAAAATTAATGTTAATTTTAATTTTATGAATTTAAAATAAGCTTTAAATAATTGAATATCATTTAGTAAAATCAACGACTAAAAATTAATTCAAAATAATTCTTACATGTTAAAATAATTTTCGTAATTAACATAATTTATTCAAAAATAATGAATTTTAATGGAATTCTGTAGTGGAAATTACAAATTAATTCTAAGTAAATATCTTGACCGGTGCTTCCATGGTGTTTGGTGTTGGTTTGATGGTAGTGGTATGATCAATGTGTGCAAATGAGTCGAGCATTATGGACTACAATGGAAATGGATGTGGATGTAAGCTGAAGGCAGAGGAACATGGAGAGTGATGAGGATTTTACTGTCACTTGTGGGAAATGAGATGGAGGCAGATATGCGCTGATGAGTCATGGAGGTTGATGTGGCGTGCGTGAAGGGGAAAACTAGGCTATTGATGAAAATAACCCAGGAAAAATGATATATATGCGAGTTCAAAAAAGACGAATATGAGGCTAACCTCATTATGACATGCACAATATGCCGAGTGGTGCCTTTCTTCATGTATCTTGATCAGATTGTAGCAAAGTTGTCTACTAATTTTAGCTATCAGAAAAATCAAGGGGCACCTCTTTTACAAGGTGGGGTTATATTTATAGATCCAATATGCTGGATGGATGGAGGAGGAAAAGGTAAAAGTACCTCAAAATTTTGCCCAAAAATCATTCTAGATCATTTGAAGTTGGTGCAAGTTGAGCCATTATGTCTCTCTCCTTCTTGATCCATGAGGTGGATTACCAACAATGTAAACATTTTTAATAACACCAGAACAATAACAATAAAAATGTTAAAATGAATTAAAATTTATGTATTATGACCCAGAAAAATATTTTCTTTATGGATCTTAATTTAAACTAATCTCAATGTATATTTTCTGAATTAGAAAAATATTTCCTTTCTGATTTAATTTTTTAAACAATTCTTATAAAATACCATAACATTGAGAGAAATCTGAAATTCTTTGTGAAAATGTAATACTTCATTTTGATCCTTTATAGAATTTATGACCATTTAAATGAAAATATATACATAAATAACACAAATTTCTTATCATAATAAGTATTTTTGTGATTATTGACAACTCAAACATTGTTCTTGCTGTCTGCCGATTAAAAATAAAATTCGGCTATAAACATCATAGGAGTGCTAGAAGATTGTGCCATTATGTTCAGGTATTGAAATCTCCTGATTTAGTATTGATAAAATGAGAATATTTGTAAGAAACATTTAAATGTAAATACTCATTTTTATTCCAATATTTTCATAATCCACTAAGGCATTGAATACAATAAATTTTTTTTATATACATCAGCTGTGGATTGAAATGAATATATTTTAACTATGAATATAGAACATGATCTGGAATGTGTGATTGGCTTGAGGGTCACATGTATCCAGCAAGTTTCTTATGTAGAAAAAGTAACCTTCCTCCTAATGCTAGCTCTTTCCAACACCAGAAGGGAGAAAAGGCCTGATAACCTGTGAGAATAGTCAATTAAATTAGTTATTTTAAACATATTCTGAGGTTTATATTGTTCAAATTAGATATTCGTCTTACTTGTTATCATACTTGTAGGAGAAATTGAAGATTTTATATGATGAAGGGGTTAATTAAGTTTTTGACAACTATAAATGCCAGTGAAGTGGGCTTAAAAGAATTTAAAAAATGAAAAGAAAAACATCATAATAATCGGTAAAACTAAACAGGAATACATAGTGGCTATTATATTAATTTTAATCAGTTTGAATAGTTCAAACGCATTTCTTTCATTACATAAGTTTTTATTTCATTTTATCAAGCCCTTAGTTGGCTGAAATATAATAATGGGTGCATTATTGTTTGCAGGTAATGCACGCAATCAGCATTGGAAAAATCACTGGTGCACGCTGATCAATGCATCCAAAGCGTTGTGTATGCCCTCGTACATAAAACCACTTACATGCTGCAGACAAAGCAGAGACACACGAAGCACAGCCTGGCCAATCAGAATTGATCCTGCAACCTACTGACTAACCAGATATTGCTTACACAATCATGCAGACCGTTGCAAACCAAGGAATGTAACAAATTTGCCAGAAAACATCTTGCACTTTCCGGCTTACTGAGGAAGAAAACGGGCGATGAAGGAGCTATTATTAATTTTTTGCCTGAGAATTCACCGGCCTGGAGGACACAGCGCGGTCAAGAGCCCTTGGAGTGGATTCCCAGTGAGAGTTGAATCAAGTTTCACAGCTAGATCTTCCTATTTATCCTTCAAAATATGAGAGATTTAGAGCTGCGCTTGCTGCATGAAGAAGAAAATCAGGCTGTGAGTTGTTCAAAAAATTTATGTGAGTTTATCTAGGCTCTGTTATGCGTTTAGAGTCGATCTATCTTTAATGTAAATTGGATTTCAAAATTTCCCACATTTCAATACTGAAAATTTATTTGATTGAATTTTTATTCAAGTTTTAGTCTATTTTGGTTGATTACCTGTATTAGGTTTCCATCTTTATTTGTTGATACTTCACTATACTAGAATTACGAATCTACTGTGTAATTGAGGAAAACTTTTGAATAACTGCATTGACTACGGATCGATTCAATAAAATTGGCTTGATTTAAGTGAGAGTGATTCATCACTTAATTAAGCAATTCTGAGTCCAAATTAAGTAGAAACATTTTCATTACTCTAGTTTATGAAGATAAATGCAGTAATCTATTCAAATTTGAAAATAATTGCTCTAGGAATATTTTGAATAAAAACGTAGAAGAATCTCATGGTTGGAAGATTGAAACAACAATGAAATTGATTCTTACCTATCCATCTCATTGTGCTGTGAAGTAATTTCAAAATCCGTTTATTGAGAAACTGCCCCTGCTTCCTGTAGATTCAACCCCTTAGTGCACCCTATACCTAGTTAAAAACATAAATTAAGGGATATTTATAAATTGTATTATATGCCTTAAGAATTCAAACAACAACATAAACCACAATGTTTTAGGACTTATCAAGCCTCATCGCATAAAAAATATAATATTAGCAAGAGGAATTAGGGGCTCTTAACATCAACATCAAAAATCTAAGAAACTAGTTCCAAATTTTCATATCCATAACCTACCCATTTGTCAATTTTCCCTTTCTTGTACATTACTTTTACTCTCTGTCCACCCATTTGTCTACAACTTTCTCTCTCAATGGGTTCACTATAATATCAAATGGTACATTTTAAGGATCTATTTATGCTTGAGTCCTAACTAGGATGAGAAGTTAGAGTCTGATAGTAGACCATAACCTATCTCATTCCAGGTGTGTTGTGTGGGAAAGATATTATATGTATAACATTTCCACATCAAATTTTGTCAATAAAACTGTGATTAAGTACTTGATTTTTGGGACTTATTTCTATGTTTGAATTTTTTTTTTGGTGTGCAAAATTAGTCAATAAAAATATGTGATATCATGCAAATATGAGATATTAAAGCACTAATTTCATCATAGTTGTAGGCTTTTAGCGCTTAAACACATTTATGTTTGTGTTTGAAATTAATTTTTCTTATGCTTTTATGTTTTTTATTATATAAATATTTTTTATGTTTGAAATTTATTGTTTTCGACCAATTGATAAGCTCAAAAAATACGTGGTTAATGTTGTTGTTCAAGGTTTTTCAGAATTAACTAATAAAATGTGTTTTATCCCTTAGTGCATAAGTAAGAGGTCCAACCCTATGGAGGCTGCGGTGATATTATAGGAGTGTTGTACCATGGAGACCATTATAGGAGTAGCTCTGTAGGTGAGTCCCTTCAGGGTTAAGATTAACATTGGTTGATGGGTCTCAATACTTTACCACTTCAATCTTTTACTCTGAAACTCTTCTCCCTACCCAGTCGTTCTTCTAACACGGGAGTAATCTATAACTAATGGTGAATATAAAGGGTACGCTTACTCGAACCCAAGTTGTGTTCATTTGCCAGAGCCAAAAAGAAAAGAGAGTGAAACTAAGGTGCAATACGACATATCAAATAAGTGGCACCAGACGCAAAGAAGTGCTCAGCACAAAAGTCGTAGGCAGTAGTGAGGAATTAAATGCTCCACACATCATAAAAAAATCTTCCAGATGAGCATTAAATAGAAAGAGTCCATTTTAAACTCTATATACAAATACTAATTTGTTTCACTCTCTATTTTGAGCATTGAGATCCAATGACTACTGTTGACAAAAAAATGAGGACCCTTTGATGATGCACCGAGGAAAAGTTGGTTTCGTCTCACCTTTGATATCTCAGTAATTGCTAAGGGACTAGCAATAGGTAAGGTGGGGGGTTATGATAAAATGCAAATATGAGCTGTTAAAACACTAATTTCATAATATTTGCGGGCTTTTAACGTGTAAAACATTAACATTTTGAACACATGTTACCATGATTTTTGGTTAAAACAACATTTTTCTTAATTCTCAATTAAAACAATAATTTTGATAAATAATTAGGTCAATTAACACATTTTTAATGTTTTTAAAGTGAATGCTATAAGAAATTAAATGTTTTTGTGATAGACCTATCCCGATAATAAAAACATTAACAATAAAATATGTTCAAGAAATTAATAGAGCATTTCCATACATTAATAATTTTTTTTTACATTTTATTTCATTTTTTTCTTAAGTTTGTTTAAAATGAAACTGGTATTTATTGGGCCAGTTTAATCTCTAATGGTCTCTTAAAGTACATCAAAAGTCCACGAAGAGGCACGCACACCAATCCGAAGCCAGCCTAAGAGCGCCGGTGCATGACATGCACGTAGGCAACATCGTACATGTCACCCTCCTTGCGCAGACCATTCAGAAGCGAGTTAAATCCATACGTGGCATGAGTGGACCAATCACGTTTCAGATCTAAATACAAACCGTGGAGTCCACGCACACGAATCACACGTATGCATCTCCACACGGACGAAGCTTGATGCTCCATAGTGCTGCGTGGACCAATCAAGGCGTGGCATTTCACCTGCATACATAGCAAAAAAGACGAGATACTAGCAGAATCGGAAGAACTTTTTATTCTGATTTTTCAGCGATAACTTGGGGGGAGATGAAATTAAAGGGCATTATTGATTTTTAAGGGAAAGGAGAGATCACCTAGCCCCCTCACCGACTCAAGAACCCCCTGGAGAAAATTGGAGGTTGTTTTGGACCAAAATTCCGTCGATCCAACCTCGTTGTTCTTTCCCAATTCGAAGTTAAGATTATTGGAATTACACATTGTTCATTTCGCGGAATCCCTCCAAGTTGACTCCAAATCCCCTCCTGGTATTCCTACGCTTAGTTAGCATTCAATTAACAGTCGTCTAGTTTTTTATAATTGAGTCAATTTCATAGATTTATTCGATTTCAAGTTTTCCTTTTGATTTCTGATTTTTCATTCTTTTAATTTTTGAATTTCTTTGGTTAATCAATCATCTTAAACTCATTAATAAATGATTAAACATCTTGAGATGAGTTAAAGCCTTAGTCAACACAAATTAAGACCATGTGGACCTTAATGACCAAATCTTAATCAAGATTTGCTACATTACGGTATTTTCCAACATTTTCTTGACTCATTCGGATTAAAAAATATTAAAGAATATAAATTTTCTGGTTCACAAATAACCAGTAATACTTTGTGATAAAAAAACATGCATAAATCAATGGGATTGCAATCATTTTTTACTTAACAATTCCAACTCATTCATAAATTGAAAAACATTATTCAATTCAACTAAGTTTTCTATTCGAATAAAATTCAGTGTCGATTGTCTACCTCTGATGTAGATTTCATTGCTTTTTAAAACATGACTAGTTAGTGATGAGTAGTTATTAAATTTGAAAAAGTCTAAAAATTCAGTCAACATATAGTCAATTCAAGTTAGGTGATTACCTAGCAAAGCTTACAAAGAATTGCTAACTAATCATGAATCTGATTCTAGTGATTGATTAAAAGACAAAAATTAAGTGATTTTAAGTCTCTGGCGATAAATAATCAAGAGATAATTGGGTGCGTTTTAATTTTCAAAGGTTCTAATTTTACTTTAAATTTACAAGCCTTTACTATCTCCTACGTACATAAAACATATCATAACATATAAATTTTTATTTCTCTACCTTTATTCGATCAACATTGAATATCACGACCGCCTTCCTAGGGTTCGACCTCTTACTTACGCACTAATGGATAAAAAAAATTATTATTCATGTTTGAAAACCCTTAAATAACGACATTAACCACATATTTTTTGAGCTTATCAGGTAAGATATTATATGTATAATATTTGCACATTAAATTTGGTCAACAAAAATGTGATTAAGTACCTGATTTTTGGGCACTTATTTTTATGTTTGAAATTTATTTATTTACCATTTATTATTAAAATGATAAATATTTGATTTATTTTATTAATTTATGTTTTCCCATATTTTATTGGTTACAAAGGCTAACCCTATGTAAATCCTTAGCATGAAGTATATTTTCCTCACATATTCGTAAAGTAGTATTTTAAAAAATACATTTCTTAGGCCAATAAAATGATTATTTATGGATATAAATGGTAGAAAAATAAAAGCCCAATTCCTCTCATGGAATAGAACAGGACACCCAATCCATCATCCAGACCACAAAAAGAGGCCCAATAGATAACAAGTCCCTTTTTGGAGCCCATGTAAGGCGTTTAAGGGTTGGGTTGAATAAACGCGAGAATGGTGGGTCAAGTTTATTATGCGGCTGAAGAATGGTCTCAAACCACATCTAAACATTTGTAAATTTTTTCAAGTTACAACGATTTTAAGATGCCACACAACGTTTTATCCCACAACTCCCAACTCCTGCCAACTGCCATTTGGCCACCCACAATGACTCAGCTGGTCACTAGCCGCACTGATTGGTCATGATCAATGGAACTGCTAATCTGAGTGGGTTACCGCGTTCTACATCAAGTCAACTCTGTCAGCAATGGTCAAACCTAACCAAAGTGATCTAAGCCAAGCTGACCCAAACCAAAATGATTCAAACCAATTCAAAGAAAACTGAGCCAAAATCAACACAAACCTACCTGAAATAAACTAAATGTACTTTACTTAGTCTTATTTGTTTTAATCTTGAAAATTCCCAAAGTACTCAAAAAATTCTTTAAAATCATATTAAATTACTATAGTTTATAAAGTAAATATTTACTTAATTTGTCGAAAATACGGTTCAAATTTTATTTTATTTTTATTTAAATTAATTACTTGAAAATTCAAAAAAATCCTTACATATCAATACATTAGCTTAAATCCAAAATTGTGTTCGTGAAAAAAAAATTAATAAAGGGTTGATTAAAATCCTTAACGTTCTGGAACATAGAACTTAGCTAGTCACCTCACTTGTTGATAACTAAACTTCTGAATAGGGTTGATTCATCCAAGCTAAATTAAAATATATGCTAGATAAAATTAAACTTATTGGGTTATCCAATAATGATTTATTGGGCTTATGTACTCCCTAACTGTATATTATTTATGCATAGATTGTCACATTTAATAGGTTTATAGGACATTAGAGGAGACATAGGGCACCAATATTTATGATGACTTATATAAAGTATAAAATGGCGCAAAGTCCTAGGCGAGAGATGTCGGGTTCTATGGGACTTAATCTGGATGAAAACTATGTATGATTTGCGACACAAGATTTGGAATGGGATCATTTGATATCATTAAAAAATTGAAAAGAACCACTTAGGCAGGGATCACACCTCGAGTTAGTTAAGCTGAGCTTATCATGTGTGCAGCCTCTACATGTATCCACTCGATCCATAGTATGTCAAATCTCCTCCCTCCCAAAAAAGGATGTTATCACATATCAAGGGCAATGCAACTCAGTCAAAGGCATACAAAGCTTCATAGAGGAATCCCTAAGATCTCCATGACAAACAGTTGAGAGGTAAATGAAAATTTTGATTTGGTCTTGACATTATATAAGCACAATTTTATGGGTGTTTATCATGGAAAAAATAAAAAACTAGTAAGAGCTTGTTAAAATAATCAAGTCTTTTGTGACTTAAGTACACTTTAATCATGTACAAATACTGATTCATGAAAAGAGAGTTTTATGTGATCCAATAAAAGACATAAATTCTAAATAATATACATCAAATTGACACCCATAAGTGCACAATCTTTTTAAGCATTCATCATTAATCTGTTACAGATAAATAAAAACAGACTAGACCAAGTCAATGGATCAATTGATGATTAGACATAATTTTTTGTAGACATTCTTTCCAGTCAATATTACTTTTCACGAGGACACCATGACCATGTATTTCCTCCAAAATCTGTCTCTATCCCTACTTTCATTTTTCCATCTTGTCTTTATGGTCCCCCAAAGTCCGCTGAGGAGTCACACACCATGACCACACCCAGAGAAATTTTCACCTGTTCTAGAATCAGTCCCTCTTAGAACCAATGGTTCAACCCTAATAAACCAGAACTTAGAATTGAATAATTTGTTTCAGGATTTGGATGTATGCACAAATATTTATAATTTTTTAGACAAGCACAGTGCGAGTAAGGGTGGCTTCCTCAGAGAGCTGGTATTGAAAAAGTTCTAATTTAGGTTAAAATCTTCACTGATACTCTTGACTAAGTCTGAATCAACACATTAAAAAAATCACTAGATTGGGAGTTATTAAAGGGCTTCATTACATGGAAGAAGGTGAATATCCATCAAGTCATTAGAAATTGTGAATATGAAGAAACCTTTTCAGAGACATGTAATGATTGCCCTTTAGGGTTATCGGACACACTATTTAGGTGGATGTCCAACAAGGGGAATTCACACAAAGTTGTGGTCTAAATATGTATATTTAAACCACCTGATTATCCATTTATGATCAATATATTGATACTACTTGGAAATGCACTTAGTAACTTTATATGTTTCAATTGCCGCATGGGTAAGATGGTGAGATATGGATATGATTACACTTTTCTAAAACTTGATTGTCTTTGACCTCTAGAGAGAAAATAAATATGGAGTGTGAATACCAACTGTGAATATACTTGCATATTATTTACATAAATGCACCATTATGTTGTACTAATTATTGTAATTTGGGACATAAATGCACATTAATGACTGGTGTGAAACAAATGTGTAGCAGCTCCATATAGCAGCCATGCACCCAACCCACTACCAACGGTCCAGATTTTGATCCTGACCAAGGCAACATTCTGCACCATAGTATGTAACCCTCCTGCTGCGCTTCCAAGTGGCACTCCTCGAGGGAGGGATGTCTTACTAACATTGTAAAATCTAATTTGAGGCCAAGTGCCATAGTAGGGCTACATCAGCATCTTCTTGAGCGCACACACCCATTTGAATTCTTGTGGCCAGTATACCTACTTCTCTTTCAAAACCTGATCCCACTACATGTACTTCTCCATACTCAATGGCTTCCTCGATGCTGGTGGAGGCTACTTGACTTTTAGAAATTGTTACAACCGGCATACTACAAAACTACATTCTCAGCCCTTGCAAGTTTAGCCTCATGATAAAGAGTGTGTTGCAATCTCCTAAAGGTCCAAGACCCATATTTCATTATGATCTTGGATTATGAAGAGTTTCTGGATTATTTATAAGTTAAAAGAGGAAAAAAACCTGCTTGTGGATTTGTGTGAGCATGACCCTAAAGTTAAAATACACCCTGTCATCTTAAAGAATACAATGATAAATACAAATTTGGATAACAACATCCTGATAAAATGGAGAAAAAGATTAATAGAATTTCCTCCAGCCAATGCTTTAGAATATAAAAGCAAAATGAAAGATATATTTTAACTGTTAGGAAAGCAGGGCTAGATCTGATGTGCTATTGTTTAGTAACCTGACCTCAGTCAGATCCACTTGAAGAAATTTTGTCATGGAGACCTCGCATGGGGCGAACCACCGTGGTGGAGATTTTCCCACTAAGGATGTTCTGTTTGGTTTATGTGCAGCTTCTGCTCCTTATCGCAGTATTTCTCCACCATCCATAGATGAATGTTTCCTTAGAATCATAGACTAACATAAAGCTTGTTTGGTGCCAGTGCCCACTTCCAATATTCAGAGTAAAGCTTTTCCTAATGATCATCACCTTAATCACCATCATCATCATGAACCTGCGGTGGAGGTGATGATCAAGAGTTATCGAGGGATAAACCCTCCTAAGCAATGTTGAATGGTACAATATTATTGCACTATCACTGGTCATGAATGTGCCAATGTCGAGGACTGAGTGATTATGTACATTACATATTTGTCATCCATGGAAGGAATGTCGTTCTTGGCAAAAGTGGCAGCTCATGTAATGGCAGTTAGGCCTACTATGAAATAATGGACAAAAAAGTTAAAATTTCCTTTAATTCGTTATTTTAAGGCACTTTAAAGAGTTATATCGATGCACTATAAATGTGCATGGAATGTGCTTGATGAATGAAATGAAGAAATTTCCTTTCTTCAACCTCTCTCATTATCTTGCTTCTTATGTTATGTTTGCGATTTAACAAATAGAGATCCTTATTTTTTTTTCTAACAGTTAATACACTAAGGAGACCCATCTGGAGATTCAAGGACAAGAAATGGGAAGATCACAATGCAAGGCATAGCCATTGAGAATGTCACCTTATAGTACAATGCAAAGGTGGCCATCTCCAATCTTAGGGCCCTATACTTTGGGACAATGAGGTATTGGAATGAAGGTCACCAATTGCTATAGTTTTTGTCTGGTCAGTATTGTTATGAAGTAATTTATTTACAAAGTAATTATGGACTATTGAGGCAATGTCAGTGTGGGCAGAGTTGAGTGTGTGTGTGTGTGAGGACTAGAACATAGAGAGGCAAAGATGAAGATAGAGGAGTAGAGAAGTGTTGGGTTCTAGAGACTTTGACATGGATGAAGACGAGGATTCCACACAGTGAAATACATGTAACACAATCATAACAACATCATTAAAATCATCAAACGAAGTACCTTTGCACGGATCGCATCCATGATTTCTTGGATCCCGGAGCGAGACGAGTCGAGCTGCTCAAGTGTGCAACCTCTAGACGTATTCATGCGATCCTCGACACGTCGAATCTCCTCCTTCTCTTTGATGAGGCACGTTCAATCTCTGTCGTCATTACATCATCCCGATCGCATCGGGGATGGAGAGGGGGTGTGGGGAGAAGGGAGAAGAAGGAGAAAGGTGGCTGAACAATTCTGGCCTGGGTGAATTTCGTTCAGGGCCTTCCCCTATTTATACTAAGTGGGTATTCTTCATAAAACTCCCAAAACTTAAGTATATCTTCCGATGTCCAAAAGACCATTTGCGTGTGACCCTCTAGGCCCATATATCATTCCAATTACAAACTCGTGCAGCCCAATAACTTTTATTGGCCTTCCAAATTTATAAACTATATCATCATATAGATTAATTAATGTCGGATCGATTTAACACAATCGATAGGTCGAATCTCTACCATGTGGGGTGCCAAGCTACACCTCGTGTTCTAGAAGAGACAAAAGAGTGTGTATCGACTCACTCATGGAACCTTTTCGCCATCGGTTACTGTGTACATATAATCCCCTCATCCAAAAATCATCGAAGAACTCTTCTCCGATATTTCACTGCCTTGGCCAAAGACTTCATCGCATCATCTTCCTTGAGCTGTCACCTCATATACCGATGGTGGACGATCCCATCTTGACCACTCAATTGTCTTCGTGAACTTCTTGATGTACCCAAACTTAGACTGTTTAGAATCCCATGATTAGAGACGCGTTGGCCATAGTCAAAGTACAACCATCCGTCCACAAGACGTTTTTGGTGTCTCAGGTCTAAGTTACAAAACCAAGACGTGAATCAACCTGATTGACGGTTTGGTATAATACCATTCAAGGATTTGTACGGATCAATTCAGTGAACTCTTTCCACTAAAGAGCACCCGCTATCTATCCTTAGTGTCTCCACACTAATGGCTACGGGACTGGCCATACTCATCATATGAGTGAGGCTAGATAGTGCTATTCTATCCAGATACTTTGACGTCCTTCTCGCGTATCCTTCAAATAGGAATGTTTAGAACACGTGCTTAAAGACAAGTGATCTCTGTATTACGATCTCATCATAACTTACTAAGTCCGATCATGTATTTGTGGACTTCATTATAAGCATCACACGTGCACTATAATGAATGTGTTGTATTAATGAACATGGAACGAGATGTGGAATGCGTGATTGGCTTGCTGGCCACATATATTTCCATCAGGACTGTGGTAGGTCGAGAGAGAAAGTGGTAGAGATATTTAGGAGCTCAAATTCTTCAGGTTTACACAAAGCAAAGTTGTTTAACAAGAGTGTTTGTCGTACCTTTTACGATATCTTGTCTCTACTAATGCAAAAAAAACAAGCCGCAAAAGTCTTTGGTAATCCAACCCCATGAGATATTGGCAAAATGATGTGATGATTGATAATAGGTTTTCTTGTTAACTCAGAAAAAAAGTAAGTGCTTGAAAGCACTTTTTCCTTCAGATAACAAAAAAATATTGACTTTATAATGAAAAATAAGGGTGGCCATGAATGCAAAATATCAAATTTGAGCAGCTTATTAAGACAAATGGATCTCATGCTATGGATTAGTCACGTCCTAAATCAGGTTAACAAACCAAAATTTCAACTCTATTATAATTGTTATGTGAAAGTTATCCTAAATTTTTTATTTCCAATTTCCCTTATTATCTTGTTATTAAGATGAGGCTTAAATTCTAATGGTAAAGAAGCGATAATTTAGTTATGTGTGAACTATGTTATTCCATCCACATTTTTAGATTATGACTGACTATGATGGTTTTTATCACATTCTCCATTCCAGATAATATTTTTCTCCATATTATCCATTATAATAATCTTTCTACGGGAGGCAATGGTAAAGCTAGCTGATATGGAGGCAATGATCCTTTCCTTATGCGTGTGTTGGAAATTTCTTAAGTAGATTTGTTGTATCCCTCTTGAATACTTCTCTCAATTAGTGATTGTTACATGTTGGGTTCTAGAGGCCTTGATATGGATGAACAACATGATTCCATGCACCGAAAAACTCATAACAGAATCATAACAACATCGACAAAAACATGAAACGAAGAACCTGTGTACCAATCGCATCTGTGATTTCTTGGATCCTCGAGTGAGACAAGTTGAGATGCTCATGTGTGCAGCCTCTAGACATATCCACATGGTCCTCAGCATGTTCAACCTTCGTCGTTGCCGTTACGTTGTCCCGATCGCATCGGTAATGGAGATGAGGTGTGGGGAGAAGGGAGAAGGGAGAAGGGGAAGGCCCTTGAATAATTATGGCTTGGGTAAAGTTGGTTCAGGGCCTTCCTCTATCAATTCAAAGTGGTTCAGGGCCTTCCTCTATCAATTCAAAGTGGTTTAGGGCCTTCCTCTATAAACCCCCCCCCCCCCCCAAACTTAAGTATATCTTCCAACATCCAAAGACCATTTGCGTGTGACCCTCTAGGCCCATATATCATTCCAGTTACAAACTCGTGCAGCCCAATAACTTTTATTGGCCTTCCAAATTTATAAACTATATCATCATATAGATTAATTAAAGCCAGATTGATTTAACCTAATCAATAGGTTGAGTTTCCAACACTTGGGGTGCCAAGCTATACCTCGTGCTCTAGAAGATACAAAGGAGCGTGTATTCACTCACTCATAGAACTTGTTTGTCATCGGTTAACGTGTATGGTCCCTCATCCACTAAACGCTCCTAGGATGACTTAGGGTATAGTCAACTATCAAACCCAAATCGATCAACCGAGGTAGTACCGATGCATTTAAAAATCATTTGGTTCCCCTCTATTAGTTGATATCATGCATAGTTCCTGCCTCTCTCAACTCCTTTAATGTCTTTCCTTCCCAAGATTCTTGATGCACCATTTGGTCATGTATTGCATAAATCATATTGACAAATACTATTTAGTGAGATTCAAAGATGATACTATGAAGTCTGAGTACAGATTTATCATGTTGATCTTAACATACGTTTTAGTGTAGAGAACTAGGTTTTGATTTTGGTTGAGTAAGTGTAGATGATTTAGGTTCACATGTCTTGAGACCCATAAATAAAGTTTTTAAATAAGATGATAAATTTAGTTGCCGTTTCTACATGTAGAAATATTTATTTATTTAATTATACCTTTTCAATAAAATATTAAAAAAACATATTTATACAGTTTTGAATCTTGTGATGAAGTATGTGTCTGAGTTTCTTATGAAGAGGACCGAGTATCCAACCTTAAAATATCCAACCTCTAGATGTATTTACTTGAACATTGTCATGTTAAATCTCATTTGTCTAGGGTGACCCCATTATTGATCCACCATTGTCATTTTGAAATAAACAATTACATCAAGGGGGAGGCCACCCACGGAGAGAAGGGAGAAGGATGAGCACCTGAAGAAATGCCGCATGGGTGAATTTCATTCAGGGATTTATCTTATTTACACTTAATAATATTTATTCATAAAAATCCTAAGCTTTATGTATATCCTGTGGCATCCAAAATACCATTTGTGTGTGACCCTTAAATTGAAGTCCATGCGTCAGTCTAGTTAATGACTTTAATGACCCAATAACCTTTATTGTTCAACCCAATTAATTATCTACGTAAAAATAGTTTAATTAATTAAATTATAGTTTAGCAAAATTGATAAGTTCAGTTTGTAGTCCATAGTGTGGCAATCTACACCTCATGCTCTAGAAGATAAAAAGGAGTATGTCAAGTCTAACATGAAGTATTTACCATCATCAATTATAGTGTCTGTATAATCCTGCATCAAAGCATGACTCAAATATCACTTAGGGTGTGAAAAGTGCACTTAAAAAGTTTTCCTTGTTTTCCCTTTCCTTTCATTCCAGCAGGCACCTGAACTAACATTCTGGACTTAATAAAACACCAGTCAATAAATAATAGTCTCCTTTTATATTTATTGAATAAACTCTTCATTTGATCAAGTGAATGAGTAATTAGTTCTTTATGAGGGATAGGACAATGCTTCACCTCAAGGTTTTGATGGTATCGAAGTCAAGATCAGAAATAAGAGATTGGTGCAGCAACATCCCTAAAGAGTAGCCGTCTCATCTAGATAAGATAAACAATCCTTATTCTGCAATTATTTAGGAAATATTAGAGCCAAGAGTTATAGATATATATCAATTTCAAATTAGCCAAACAATCTTCCTGATCTGCTTGGCATGTCCAAATCGGAGTCTTCCCTTCTTCTTCTTTACATCAACCCTCTCATTTTCTATCTGTTTTATGAACTGGCATTTTCTTCTTCTTCCTTACCTCACACTTTCATAGAAGCATATTCCAATTCTAGTTTATAATACCAATTCCTAAGGGTAACCCAAGACTCAAGTAGCTATCTTAAACAGTGACAAAATGTCGTTAGGAAGACAGTACAAATGATCTCTCTATCTCTCTCAGCTTTTATTATAACTTATAACTTTCCCTTGAACATTTACCGGTTTTAGAAAATATATACTACTCTATATTCACTTGGAAAATCATAATTCAGCTTCATTTTTGGTAAAATTTTTTCTCTCATTTTTGACGTAGTCCTGATGCTGCCACCGATTTCTGCTAGCTTTTTTAGTTTATAAATATTTATTTTACAATGCATTAAAGAGTGACTAGAAAAAATATATTCTTTGAGTTTTAGAGACCCCCTAGAAGTTCTTAGCCTAGTTCAGGATATGATAGATTTTTCCTAAAAAACAAATTATATACTTGTAAAAGATATAATTCTGGTTTTAAAAACATTAAACCTCTCTGACTTAAGCGTGCACTGTGATTTAACATCAGAATGATAAATATTTCTGCGAAACCTTTCTCAAGATCCAGGTTCTAGAAGTTGCACCGGCCAGCGGCTTTGCAGAAATTGGAATTTATTACACATACTGACTTTTTCAATTATATTAACTTCCTCCACTGTAACTATTAGAAGCATGCGCACATTGCTTTCACATAAATTGCATTTTCTCCCGGTCATTTGGCGCAACTATATATGAATTTGTGTGACTTAAATATTTATACCAAGGTGGGTGCAGAAGCTTCTGTAATTTGGTCTACGAATATACGACGATGGGAGCAGGCGGAACGTTAGATGCGATAGGGAAACACTCCCAATCACCGTCTTTGCTCTGCGTAATCCTGAAGAACTTGGGCTCCCAAAGCTCACCTTCGTTTTCCCTCTCCGCGCGTCGCCGTCTCTGCTCCTCCTCCACCTTCCTCTTCGCCTCTCTCGCCCCATCCCAGTCCCTGCGCAGCACCGCCGCGCTCACCTCCGCCCACACCACCGCCGACTCCGTCGCCAACAACACCTTCGCAAACAAATTCCCATCTCAACAAATACAACCCAGACGCAGAAAAAACTACAAATAATCGGTACAGAGTTTAAACAACTACCTCAGGGTTCCTAAGAAACGGGGTCTCGAGCTGGGCGATGGCCGCCTTGGCGTTATACAAGAGGGAGACCTTCCCGCTGGCTAAGTCCTTCACCGTTATCTCCCCGTCCCACCGTCCGCGTATCTCCCGAAGAGTCTGCTTGCTGTCTCGATGGAATATCCTGCCGTGAACGGCGGATGAGCTGCCGCCGAGGCCAAGAACAGCGCTTCTCCGGTGGTAACGGAGCTCAGCCTGAAGGCCTGACTCTAGGCAGCGAATATGCACTGTTCCGTTCCACTCAGCCCCCGGCATTGGCAACAGCTTCATGACCAGCGACGGCGCTGTGAGCTCGTAGCTCTCGCCGTGGCTCAGCAGGTTCAGCCGCCGGTATCCCTTGATCACCGCCTCCACCCCACTTCCTGCCAAAGATCTAATCTTCAATATGATAATCACGATAAGAACGATGATAAGGTTGATCATGGTGATAAGGAAGAGCTTGCCATTGAATCTGGGGAGTGGGCTCTGGCACCAGACGAGCTCTACGTTGGCCTCCGAGTCCGTCGCGTGAAGAGCCGAAACCGGAGGATGATGCGAAACCTACGTAGGGATATCGCCGGTTAGAAGATAATTCAACCGGAGTATTTGGCTTCTGAGTCAAATAATTAAAAAAAATCACGGTAGACTCTAGGAGCGCGGGATAATAAGGCGCCACTTTAGGGGTGATTTTAGGAGCATTTACATGGGGAAGCAAAAGTTCTTGACGGACGTTCTTTAGGGATGAGTTTACGACTGGGTTACGAAGTCAATTTAGATGAAGATGAAGAGGATAAAGGCGCGACTTTAGGCAAATTTTTTTAGCAGGATGAAGTGGTTCAGACTCAGATACTAAGAAGAGGATGATGCGAAACCGAAAGAGAATAATCGGGCAGATTATAACTCTTGAATATTCAGCTACTAGTCAAATAATTAATAAATATCTAAGTGGCCGGGGATAAGAAGGCGTGACTTTTGGGGCGATGTTAGGAGCAAAGTTCTTGAAGAACGTTCTTCAAGGGGCGAGTTTACGTTCTTCAAGGCGCCACTTTAGGAACAATTTATGGGCAGGAGGAAGTATTTCAGATTCAGATACTAAGAAGTCAATTAAGATGAAGATGAAGATTTCACTACAGAGTCAGAAACCTTATCAAGTCAGTCAAACAAATTAAGTTATTTTGAAACCTTATCAAGTCAATTCATATTTCACAATTTGCTAATGAAGAAAAGCTATGGCGGTGCTTGGTTGGAAACCTGTTCGAGTAGAACGTTGAGAGAACCGCGAGAGACGTGGTGCGTTTCGCCAAGGATGGGATTGTAGGGCGAAACGCCGAAGACGAGAGGCCTGGTCGTGGATATGCTCCAGGCAACGACGGCAGTAATTCTTTCCAAGCTGGTCTTTCCTTCACTGCACTGGCCGAGTAAATCGCCGGCGATGCTGTACACCGACTCGCCGTAGCACTGGAGATGAGATTTCGGCAAGTTGAACTGTGGCGGAAGCTACATGCAGTTCGACGAAGTACGATTACAGTCTAGAGACGTAACCCTAAACCTGACAAAGACGAAAAATACGAAGATAATTCCGTATAGTTAGTTACCTGTAAGCGGGTGAGATCAGATCCAGGTCCAACGCTGCGGAATAAGCTGAGGATGCGCTGAACTAGGTTAAGGGATTGGTGCTCTGCGGCCAGCCGACGTTCAAGAGACATCGGCGGCGTCAGTACTGGCGTCTTCTCTGCGTCGATGAACTATCAATTGTCGACAAGATAACGAGTTTCAGTTCTCTTGATTAACATCGAAGAAGATAAAAATAGTTTGACAAACAGCCGGATAAAGGAAATCAGAGGAACGTTGGGATTTGGATCTTCTAATTTCCAAGCAACCCGGATAGAGATAGAGATCGAGATAGAGATAGAGATAGATATCGAGATAGAGATCGAGATAGCGATCGAGATAAAGATAGAGATAGAGATAGAGAGATTGAGATAGAAAAAGAGATAGAGATAACGATAGAGATAGATAGATAGATAGATAGAGAGAGAGAGATAGCGAAGGAAGACGATAGATATAGTTTTAGTTCTCGTGATTACTTACCATCAAGCTGATTGCTGTGGACGATGTAGACGAGGATCGCGGTAGAGGAATACCGGAAGCTTAACGGAGTTGAAGTTCTTGAGAAGGATTCTCTTCTCTACTTAGTTTTCTGCGGCTACTTGTGGAAGCTTCTTCGAGGGAAACAGATGGGCGAAACGGCAGCTAAAGCATAGGAATCGTCGTCTTTCGGCAGCTAAGTTCGTAGCGAGGATTTCTTCTGTACTTAGTTTTCTGTCGCTACTTATAGAAGCTTCTTCGAGGTAGGGAACAGATGGGCGAAACGTCTGCTAATGCTCACGTCTTACGTTTTTCGTCTTAATGCACACCATAAGTTCGTTGCGACGTTATGAAGCTAACCGGGACGCCATCTGTAACAAAGACAGAATTGATTAAAGCATGCATTTACTTCATTAGACGAGTTATGGTGGCCGCTGGCTCTGGTCGGCAAGATGATCAATTGGAGACGTGGCTACCCCTTGTTCACATTTTGGGTTATGTAACTTATGTTTATGGTGAGATCATAATTGGGACGTCGCTGTTCTCTAGAGGAACGCTTTGATTTGATTTGAAGCAGTGCGTTTTATATCACCGACGATTGTTGACCCAATGTGTAAACTCGCCCACTTGAATCAGTTCCTGAAATGAAGTGTTGTACACTTCGCGAAAGTTCGAGGTAGGTAAATGGTCCGTACGCTATAAATGCAGGAATCACATTTCGACTTGAAACTTCCAAGATTAGGATGTTGGCTGTAAAAATTGGAACACCTATAAGGTATCCTGTCCAAACCAGAGGACTGCAGTAATGCTCTGACGTTGAGCATTATCACTAGTGTAAACGTTTACGCCGGATTCGTCGGTGGAGATGTGCAAAGATACGGCACGGAGGCTTGTGCTGCGGTGTGTGAATTTGAAATAAATGAATAATAAACAAATCAAAGCATTCGCTCTCTCTTTCTCTCTCTCTCAATCTCTCTCACTCTCTCTTTCTCTCGCTATCCCTCTCAATCTCTCTCACTCTCTCTTTCTCTCGCTATCCCTCTCAATCTCTCTCACTCTCTCTTTCTCTCGCTATCCCTCTCAATCTCTCTATCTCTCTCTCGCTCGCTCGCTCGCTCTTCTCTCACTCTGTCAGTCTCTCTCTCTCGCTCGCTCTTCTCTCACTCTCTCAATCTCTCTCTCTCTCGCTCGCTCTTCTCGCTCTCTCACTCTCTCACTCTCTCAATCTCTCTCTCTCGCTCGCTCTTCTCTCACTCTCTCAATCTCTCTCTCTCTCTCGCTCTTCTCTCATTCTCTCAATCTCTCTCTCTCTCTCGCTCGTTCTTCTCTCACTCTCTCAATCTCTCTCTCTCGCTCGCTCTTCTCTCACTCTCTCACTCTCTCTCTCTCGCTCGCTCTTCTCTCACTCTCTCAATCTCTCTCTCTCGCTCGCTCTTCTCTCATTCTCTCAATCTCTCTCTCTCTCGCTCGTTCTTCTCTCACTCTCTCAATCTCTCTCTCTCTCTCGCTCGCTCTTCTCTCATTCTCTCAATCTCTCTCTCTCTCGCTCGTTCTTCTCTCACTCTCTCAATCTCTCTCTCTTTTGCTCGCTCTTCTCGCTCTCTCACTCTCTCAATCTCTCTCTCTCTCTCGCTCTTCTCTCCCTCTCTCACTCTCTCTCTCTCTCTCGCTCTTCTCTCACTCTCTCAATCTCTCTCTCTCGCTCGCTCTTCTCTCACTCTCTCAATCTCTCTCTCTCGCTCGCTCTTCTCTCATTCTCTCAATCTCTCTCTCTCTCGCTCGTTCTTCTCTCACTCTCTCAATCTCTCTCTCTTTTGCTCGCTCTTCTCGCTCTCTCACTCTCTCAATCTCTCTCTCTCGCTCGCTCTTCTCTCTCTCGCTCTTCTCTCACTCTCTCAATCTCTCTCTCTCGCTCGCTCTTCTCTCATTCTCTCAATCTCTCTCTCTCTCGCTCGTTCTTCTCTCATTCTCTCAATCTCTCTCTCTCTCGCTCGTTCTTCTCTCACTCTCTCAATCTCTCTCTCTTTTGCTCGCTCTTCTCGCTCTCTTTCTCTCTCTATCTATCTCTCTTTCTCTCGCTTTCTATCTTTCTCTATCTCTCTCATTCTGGCTCTCGCTCTTCTTTCTGTATCTCTCTCTCACACTCTCGCTCTCTCTCTTTCTCTATCTCTATCGTTCTCGCTCTCGCTCTTCTCTCTGTATCTCTCTCTCACACTCTCGATCTCTCTCATTCTCTATCTCTCTCGTTCTCCTCTCGCTCTTCTCTCTGTATCTCTCTCTCACACTCTCGCTCTCTCTCTTTCTCTATCTCTCTCGTTCTCGCTCTCGGTCTTCTCTCTGTATCTCTCTCTCACACTCTCGATCTCTCTCATTCTCTATCTCTCTCGTTCTCCTCTCGCTCTTCTCTCTGTATCTCTCTCTCACACTCTCGCTCTCTCTCTTTCTCTATCTCTCTCGTTCTCGCTCTCGGTCTTCTCTCTGTATCTCTCTCTCACACTCTCGCTCTCTCTCTCTCTCTCTCTCTCTCTCTCTCTCTCTCTCTCTCTTTCTCGTTCTCGCTCTCGCTCTTCTCTCTCTATCTCTCACTCCCTCACTCGCTCTCTCTCTCTCACTCACTCACTCACTCATAATGATCGCTCACTCATATTCTCTTATTGAACTTATATTTAGCTTCATAAGTCCCATTATTTTCTGAAGGGGCGTGGAAAATAATCTAGATGCACCATTGAATCTACGTATTTCCCATGCTTTCACGACATTAAGTGTCGTGATAACATGTTATTTACATCATTTTACGAGCATCTATCCAATTAAATGCAATAACTAATTATCATGATATATTCATATCAAAACGGGTCAAAGGAGCACCAAATAACCCTTACGATCTAAACCAAGAAACTGTCTATATGCCTTGAACCCATGCAATCACTTTGGTATGTTAGACTAATCTTGCATGACATCATATAAGTCAAATAGTTGTCGTGCTAACAAATACTGCTCAAGTGTGTGGGTGTAGGAAATCATGAAATATAAGTCCAGGAATTACTTAAAGAGTTATAGCATTTTAATCGATACATCAATATATCCATGTCCTAAGTTTATTTTAGTAAAACAATTATAAAAGCATGTTATCATGAGTTCACATTTATAATGTTCTTCCAAAATGTTTCATATATGTTAGTATTTTTCTAGAAATTTATGATATTTGATTCATATAAAAATTAATTTCACAAGTCAGATTTCTATTTTGGGATTTAGAAGCTTTTGATCGATTTAAATCACTATGTAAAGCGATCATTGGAAAAATTTGATGGGAATATATGTAACCTGAAAGCAAGTGACATATGCCACATCTCATTCAAATTGTATTCATAAAATATTTTCATATAATGCAAGTTCAATGCTTATAGTCAAGACCATGAATCAATCTTATCACTGAGTGAATAATCATGATATCATAATACAGTGATCAGTTATCTTTAAACATTATTGTAAACACTTATATTCATAGTATATTTAAAAAGAACATTAAAAGATCCAAAATAAATTTCATTATCTAGTTTTACTCATACGATAAATATGGCCAATCCCGTTGCCATTACTGTAGAGAAATTGAGGACAGATTGTAGGTGCTCTTCAAGATAGAGTTCACAAACTTTATTGCGCATGAACCCATGAATAATATTATATCAAACTGTGAATAAGGTATATCCAAAAATAATCATGATAACACCCAACATTCGGTATATATTTCATGTTATTAGCACAATTTTATGCACTGAAAGAGCATAAAATGGGGTTGATATCATGTTTACATAAAAATATTGTGTTCAAGTGATTTCTGATTTTTCCCTAATTTTCTGTTAATTCTATGAATTTTAAAGGATTTATTGGAGCTCGAAATAATTATTTTTGAATGAAAATGGAAATTTTAATATTTAATTTCGAGATTTATCAGCATGGGGATGAATCAGTGAATTTTCTAGAATTTTTTACGAATTTTTAGGAGTTTTCTGAGATTTATTTGAAGAGGAAATGTATTTATTCTAAGGAAAAAAGGTATATTTATAAGATAAAAAAAAGTATTTATATCATTTTCGAACTTCGAAGCGCCCTTTTGCAAAGTTTCGTTGCAAAAAGACCCTGAAAACAGCTCTCGGTCGTGATTGCAGGCGTAAAGATGTAATTTAAAATCTTTCAGGGTTTTATTGCAAATAATTTGTTTTAATGTTTTAGAAGAAAGCGGAGGAGAGAGAATACGCAAGGGGGTATATCTATAATTATTTTTGGGCGGCGTCGGATGACAAATGTTTATTTCGCAAAGGATTTATATGTAACTTTTAGGGCGATTTCTGGGAGCGACGATGTGGCCTCATCACGACCGTCGGACGAAAATCGGACGGCTGATTTCTAGAGGCCACTTGCGGTAAGATTACCGCCCGTGCGACGCATGCGAAGCGCACGCACGGGCGGTGACGTGACAAATTATCAATAGAAGCACTCAACTCCAGACGCACGCAAAGGTGCGTATCAAAACGTACGCAAATCCCGACTTTTGAATGTTTGTTTTGGTTTTCTTTTTTTGCTAGGGGGTACGTGGCGCAACGAGGAAGCACCCGCCTTAAGAAGTTGAAACGGCGCCGCCAATGAAATGGCGACACCTCAGCCTGCGGTTAGGAGAAAAAAATAAATAAATGAATGAATTAATCCAATGGCTAATATTGGTCTAAATTCATTTATTCATAACTTTTGATCCGGAAGTCCGATTGAGATGATTTTTTATGGATTTGCTCGTTTTGAGCCCCTCTTTCTATTTGTATGGTTGGATCATTGAGATCAGCCTGTATTGATAGATATAAAGTAATTACTCATTAGGGGTAAAATGGTAATTTATTCCATTTTACCTCGGTATAAAAGCCGAATTTTGAGAAGAGGGGGTCATTCTTGATGGTACTCTATCACAGCTGCAAGACAGGGAGGAGCTCAGCTTGGATGAACCTATCTGGTACATCTTGCTTGTTTGTATTTGAACTTTTAGTGTATTTTGGATGTTGTTTTAGTGAAATTTGTTCTTCATTCTTCTTGATCTTGGTATGAACTTCTAAACCGCTAGGCTTGAGCGAAATGTACAAGCCCTTACTGAGATTGAGAGGAGAGATTGAGAGATTTACCTAGCTATTAGAAAACTACATAAAAAAAAGATTTAATTTTTAGGAGATTAAATTACCCCCATTTTATTTCTGAATTATCAAACTTACAAAACCGACCCAACTCAAATCAAAACTTCCCTCTCAACTCTCTAATTGACCTCTTGGACCCTTTTATTTGGATCAAAGAAGCCAATTTAGAGCTCCCTATTTCTTCTATTCATCTCATCTCTTCCATCCCCCTTTCTAAATTTCTCTTCTAATTAGGGTGAGTTGATCCTCATTGAAGATCAAATTCACTCTAATTAGGGTTAAACTACCAAGAAGATCATCAAATTGAATTCCTTACTAGCTTCCCTTGGACGACACTCGTACTTATCACTACACATCTTAAGTAGAGTTTTTATAAATTTTATTGCACAAGCCAAAATTCACAACGACATGGGCTAAAAACTGCATAATTTCTACCCCTATTTTTGGCTTATCAATTCACATAAGTGTTGTGTAAGTATTCTTTAAACTAGAGACACCAGAAACAATTTGTGGATATATGATTATATTTTTATTATTGTCCATGAGTTATAAATCATGGAATTTCAAACCATCTTAGGTCAGATACAACAAGAAGTTCGTGACAGTGGTTGAGTGGTCACGAGGAGATTGTCTACCCGTGGTCTAAGAGGAGAAAACTTAGGATGATGCAATGAAGTCATTGCCATAGGCAGTGGAATATTGAAGAAAATTTATGCAAAAATTCCCATTCTATTAATAACTATTATAATAACCAATTAGGATTTGATAGTTAACCATACCCTAAATTGTCCAAGGAGCATCAAGATGATGAACCATAAATTAGGGTTTATTTTATCATTTGCGCTGGTTTCAACGGAGATGATGGTGGATACACATTGACGACTAGAGGAGCAGGGTCGAATGATGACGATTTTGTCATCGCCAGTGTGACAAAGATGGAGGCACATACATGCTAATGAGAGGCGAAGTTACAAGTAATGTGCGTGATAGTAGAAACCTAGGGTATCAGGTATAAAAACCTGGGGAAAAAAACAAACTAAGTGGCACTTTTTCTTAATGTGTTTAGACCTGAAAGTCACTCTTTCCATCATTGTCTTTTGGAGTGCAAAAACAGACCCGAACAAGATTTTGAATGAGCAAATCACTCTACTAATCATGATTGGGAACAAAATCCATGGGTAACTTTTTTACAAGGATGGGTGAGTCTATATATAGATCCAAGATTCTGGATGGATAGAGGATGAAAATGCAGAACCACCCTCAAAATTGCAGCCTAAAACTCATTTTGCGCCGTTTGCTATGATCATTTGAATTTGCAGCATCTAAGCAATCTTATTTTCTCTCCTCCTCCAATTTGTGTGGTAGAATGCCAGCTAGGCACACCCTTCTTGGAGCAGAAAAATTCAAACAATTAATTTAAAATATTAAAATATAATTTTATTTATTTTTAATTTAATGCCAAAAAATCCAGAAAACTACTTCTAACTTGTAAAAAATACTCAAAGCTGTTCAAAATAGTCCAAAATATGATGATACAGATAATCATTAAGGTTGATCCATAAAGGCGATTAGGTAAATGTAGTTGTTATCTATAGTGATACATGGCCCTAGAGGGTCACCCACAAAGGACTTTTAATTAGGGTTCGGCAGTCGTCATCCGTCACGTCACACGTCACGGTTACGGCACCGTGACAGATTACAAACTAGCCATGATGGTGACGTGATGATGATGGGGGGCATTGGACGACTGATGTGACAGATGATGGCCATCACGGATTTTTAAAAGTATTTGATGGAGGTGGGAGGAGGAGGAGTATCCGTGCTCAAGAAGGGGGTCTGTGTTGTCCATGGGGAGGCTGATTTTGGGCCAGAAGGGGAGCTCGTCCAGGCCACGTCGCTGGTGAGCCAGCCCGTTCTCTACTCCCAGAAGCTCTTGGGCAAGGCCCCCATTGGCCCTGCCACGGTCTGGCCCTCCGAGTCCAAAGGTCAACTTTGGCATGGTCTTCTTGAGCCCGGGGTCAGACATGCGCTCCTTGTCGGCGTCGGCATCCAGATTTTCTGGCATGTTTTCTTCTTTCTTTTTAACTGTGATAATGATGATTATAATTGTTGTTGTTGATGGAAGGAGCTGACTTTTTTGGTGGGGTGCAGTTCACAAGGATAAACGAGGTGCTGTACTACACACCACAGATATTGGAGCAGGGGGGGGTGGAGGTGCTCCTAGCGAACCTGGGCATCGGGTCGGACGCGGCCACCATTCTGATCAGCGTGCTCACCATGATCTTGATGCTCCCCTACATCTCCGTTGCCATGCATCTCATGGACGTCTCCGGCCACCGGTAAGCCATCTCCCTCTCTCCCCCTGTCTATCTGTCTCTATTGATCAGTCCCAACGACGACAAAGACCATACCATCATCTGCATTCTTCCTTGATGGGATGATGTTGGCGATGGTACTCGATCAGATGGTTTGAGACGATGGTGAAATTGGCATCCCTTTCAACCGCTGGAGGATGAAGATTGACAAAATATCATCATCATTCAAAGTCTACGGACGACATGATGGAGGACCATCCAGCGGACACCAAGCCCGGACGTCTCCAACCACGACGAGCTGCTCACGCCGATGCCCGTGACGCGGAGTTTAAGTACTCCACGTAAAGCATCTTATCTTCCCTTTTATTTGTTTGTTTTGTCTTTTTCGTTCTTGGATTTCATGAACTGGGCTGGTGTTGGGCCTTGTCCTTGTCCTGTTTCTTTATTTTCATTTTATTTTCAATTGTAAGGAGAGGCCGAACCACGTCTCGCGATGGTTCATCCTCCCCCATGTTCTCACTTGGCACCTATCCTCATTATATAAGGGGATAGCATGCCCAAGTGAAGGTTTGAGTCATTTGTTGAAGAAAGTTTCCAACTCTTGTTTCCACCATATCGTAGTTAGCGTGTAGAGAGGGTTGGCTAGCCTCGCCCACGTCGAGATTACTCTGTGGTTAGAGCTCGCATCGTCACGTCGAGATCACTCCGCGGCGTCGTGTTTCAACGACCCGTCGAGATCACTCCGGGTTGCTTAAAGATTCAATAAGCCGTTATTTTCTTGAAGCCAAGAAGCCCTCCGTCGAGATCACTCCGAAGGGTCTCAAGGATTCAAGAAAGCGTCATCAAGGGAGAAGCGTCGTCAACCGCCACCGTCGAGATCACTCCGGGTACGCGTCGCCGTCGTTCCTCCCCAAGATTCCACCAACCGCCTCCAAGAACCACCCCTCTACAGACCAAGAACGCCCTCTCCTTGGGAATCTTGGGTTGTTAGGCCCCAAGAAACGTCCAAGAAACCTCTTCTTGGAGGCTATCGTCCCCGCCTCCACCGTCGTCCGCCGCTGCCATCGCCCTCCACCAAGATCCAGCCAAGATTCGCCCAGAACTCTCCAAGATCCCTCCAAGAAGATCAAGAAATGCCCCTCTATCACAGTCTTCTTGGGAGGTTATTTTCAAGAAACCTCTTCTTGGAGGCTATCGTCCCCGCCGCCGTCATCGTCCGCCGCCGCCATCGCCCTCCACCAAGATCCAGCCAAGATTCGCCCAAAACTCTCCAAGATCCCTCCAAGAAGATCAAGAAACGCCCCTCTATCACAGTCTTCTTGGGTGGTTGTTTTCAAGAAACCTCTTCTCGGAGGCTATCGTCCCCGCCGCCGCCGTCGTCAGCCGCCGCCATCGCCCTCCACCAAGATCCAGCCAAGATTCGCCCAGAACTCTCCAAGAGCCCTCTAAGAAGATCAAGAAATGCCCCTGTATCACAACCTTCTTGGGTGGTTATTTACAAGAAACCTCCCACTCGGAGGTCTCACACCATCCGCTGCCGTTGCCATCGTCCGCCGCGATCCTGCTGTCAAATCACCTTCATCCACCGGTCAAGTACGCTGCTTCCCATGTCGTGGACTATCGTCAAATCAGGTACCTCTCCATCTCCCCTCCATTACTTCCAGTATTATTACCTGTCTCCAGTGCCTTCTTCCGCTATCTCTTCCTCTGTCCTGCTTTATTCTGGTAATCATTATAGGATAGCAACCATCGTCGAGAGATAGGTTTCTTCTTTGTGGTTGAAGATTAATCGTTGATCCTTAGGCGTCGAACATATTTAGGCCGTCAAACGCCCCTCGCTCCTTAGACGTCTTAGTTGGTCCAATGGGTCATTGGGAGTTTAATCCGGATCAATATCTCGTTTAGTGATTGGTATCGACTTCCATCCCTGTCCGTGTTGTCCGAATATTGCTCATTTAATGGGAACTCTCTCAACTCGACACTCATTCATTGAACTACGAAACCACTCATCATCTTTTTTTCCTGTGACGTAATACGAGCTGATCGATCCCAGCCGTCGTCGTATTACATCACGACACCTACGAGAAAGGGTTGCTCTTCCAATCACGTGTGATGGGACGCCGTAAAGAGGGACGTGTGGCATTGTTGTGATGGATTTTTCTAAAATTCATGAACGTGTGACGGGACGGTGACATGAAAAAATTTTTATCACATCACCGCCCGTCAAGGATCTTCATCCATCCTGTCACGTCCGGGGCGTCATGTCCTGGACGTGCCGTTCCCTATTGTATAGGTTAGAAGATACACTTTTGGAGGTTAAAAAGTTCTCCGTGTAAGTCCAAAAAACTCAAAAGTTCCCAGAGTTTGGTCATCACTTATTTAATGAATAGATGTAATGTATCAACTTCATCCAAATAAATAGTTGTACTTACAACAGATAGTTATGAAAGGTAATAATGAAATGTCACAAATTAAACAGTCCGATGATGAGGTGCGACTTTAGGAGTGTTCAAATCTTTATTCTATTTATTTATTCGATCTATTCCGTGCTTCCGAAACCATAATAAATATAAAACAAATTTTTACTTCCAAATCAAGATGACATATCCATTTGAATCAATAGGATCAATTATAACAAGTCACACGCTCCATTCTTCAAGAAAGTGTGGTAGGTAAATGTAATAAGCATTCTAAAGTAAAAGATCTTGAAGACAACTGTTAATTTAGTTAAATGTGACTTCATTATCCATGACTTGAGATACATTGTGTGAGAATTTATTTAAAAACCTCTAGTTACTGGATAACACAATCTTCATCAGATAAAAGGTATGTTACTTATTTTATCAGATAAAAGTGAACACAAAACATGGCTTGTGTGTTATAGAGAACTACTACTTTTAAGATCTTATTTCTCATCGACTTAAATGGTTTCCTTGATGTTATTGACAGATCAATGGTTATTTCTAGTCTCTGTTGGGTTCTGGTGCCTTGATTGAATGATATAAAATATTTTGCTATGCAACAGAAGCATTTATGGATTACAAATTGATCTCTAAAACCTAATACATAACATGTACCTTGTGGGAACTTTTTCCACCTTTGGCTTGCTCCCTTGGAGATTTTTCTAAAGCCATTCATGTGTCCAGACTCTAGAAGTATACTCATGATCAAGTTGCTCTAGGATCTCCACTTCTTCTTTGACTCTTTTTGAAATCATTGTAGACCTTCTCACCATGATGACTCACTTCTTGGATGAGTGGAGAAAACTCAAAAGGAATAAAGGGGGTCTGCTCCAACTGGCCTGGGTGCCTAAAATGGGTGCCCTTCCCTATTTTTATTTTACTTAATATTTATATAAAAGCCCAATGCCCTTATTAACCACCGCATTCACCAATGCCCCAATATATTCATGAATGCCCTTATGATCTTATATGTGTGACCCTTTTGGCATATATATCATTCTAATAAATAACTTTGGTAACCCAAAAATATATATCAGCCAACCTTGTTAATTAACTATATCAATATATATTAACCCAGTCGGTAGGTTAAGTTTCTATTCCCTAGGGTGTCAAGCTACATCTTGTGCTCTAGAAGATAAATAGTAGTATTTGAACTCTCTGATTGAACCTTTACCATCATTGGCTACCATTTATGTATAATCTTTCATCTGCGTGAGACTCCCCAACGACTTAAGGTATGGTTTCTTGTCAAACCCTAATTCATCATTCGATTAGAACTCATGTGGAACGGTGGGATCATTGGTGAACTCCAATATCCTCACTACCTTGGCCATGGATTTAGGTGCATCGTCTTGCTTGAGTTAATCTCCTGTTACACCAAGGGCAGATGATTTTTTCTTGACCACTCGATCATCTCCGTAAGCTTCTTCCTACATATGAGTTATGACTTGTTTGAATCCCGAGATTAGAGACTCGTAAGTCATAGTCAAAATATAGTTTTCCATCCATGAGATGTCCTTGGTGTCTCAGGTCAATGGATCACTTATACTAACGTGACATGAATCAACCTGATTTACTTTTAGGTATAATATCATCCAGGGATTCTTCAAATCAATTCAGTGAACTCTTTCTCCATAGAGCACCCATTGCCTGTCCTTTGTATTGCCAATCTATTAGCCACATGATCAACCATATTTATCCTATAAGTAGGATTAGATTGTGTTATTCAATTTGGATAATTTGATTCCCATCTCAACTATCTATCGAATAGAAATATTTCAGTGCATGTTTAAATACTATTGATCACTATATTACAATCTCATCATAATTCACTAAGTCATTGCACATACTCATGGACTTCATTATAAACATCACACGTGAATAATAATGAATAAGTATATCATTCATTGAACTTAAATAAAACATCACGGTGTGATTGGTTTGACAACCACGCAATATCCATTAGTCTATCTACAGATAGCGGTCTATGTTTCAATGCATAAATGAATGAATCTACCTCCAATGATAGATTCTTATAACCCCTCAGCAGGTAACACTAAGATGGATTTTCACTTACAAAGAAGTTTGATCTAGTCATGTGAATTCACCAAATAAATTGAAAATATCTTTAGAATATCCCATTCATTAGATAACATTTTAAAAATTATCTTTAGATGGTGTTGCTAGGACAATATCGTTGGCTCTAATACTCATCCTTTTTGCCTAGTGACTTCAAGCATGTCAGGTATTGAGTTCCATATGATGGTAGCACCGACCACTAGGTCATTGTCATTAAACTTACCTGAATCCTCAGACGAGGCCTCGTAATTCTTTGCCTTTTGTCATCAAACGATATTAGAGGATATATTTATTGTTCTTATCCATACCAAGTTCTTTTAAACATTATTTAATATTTATGGTAATGTGGTAAAGTATTTTTAAAAATATATGGGGTAAGCCAATCACACATTTAACATCTCATTTGATATTTATTACACATATATTCATTATATTGCACTCGTGATGCTTAAAATTGAAGCACATAAATATTGGAATTATGATGAGATCATAATACAGGATTACTAATCTTTCAACATACTCTGTAAACATTCCTATTTTAAGGATACTCAAAATATTTAGAAGAACAGCACTATCAAGTCCCGCTCATAAGATGAGTATCATCCATCACGTAGCCATTAGTATGGAGACACTAAGGACATACATTGGGTGCTCTTGGGGGAAATATTTCATTGAATTGATCAGTAAAAATTCTTGAATGGTATTATTCTTATCACCAATCAATTTTTGTCATGTCATGAGTGTATAAGTTGTACTTAGACCTAATACACCTTGTGGATGGATGACTCTATATACATAGTAAATTATAGACTTAAATGGTCCATGATTGAGTTGACATACTCTTTTGTAACTTTGAGAACAAGAGGTGTAGCTTACCACCCCACAGGCTGGCAGCTCAGCCTATTGTTTGACTTAAATCAATTATTCATTAATTAATATGAACGTTGGAATATTTAATGAATAATGTTGTCCAATAAATTTTAATGGACCGATATAGTAATTAACTAGATCAATGCATGAGCCGAGATGATCACTCACATAACATCTAAGATATTGGTGGATATACTCTAGGCTTGGAGACTTTTTATTGAATTTTTATAAGGATCAAAAGTTTTATGGAAATTTATTTTGAAATTTATTCAAAATTCCCCAGGAGTAAAATATCGGGGAGCACCCTCATTGGATACCCTTGCGACTCATTCTTTATTAGCACCCCATTTCTTCCCATCCTACTCCCGAGTGTTATTTCTAGTGAGACTAGATGGTGGGGAAATCAGATTTTTGGCACCATAGTGCTCTGAATCTTGCATGGATATGTGAAGAGGCCATGATTTTTGTATTATCTATGATGTTGGTTTTTAGATCCATTTTTTTGTTCATTTTCCATTGCGCATTTGAGTTTGGATCGATTTGATTGAGGCCATGATTTCTAGCAGGCATATACTGTGAGAGGAGTGACACAAGTGGGTCATATATCCAACGTTTTAGTATCTAAATCCGCACTAGATGAACCATTTTATGTTTAATATACCTAATAATAGTTGGCTCCCTAGATCCACATATTTTTGTATCATTAAATCTAAATTTTACCCTTATATTTTTATTTTAGAAGTTCCAGGTTATTCATACATACATTTTTAAATGATTATATTTATACTTTTACGACAGCTGCATGTTGGTATATCTCTAATAAATGACAGCTATGCTTTAACATATTCTCTTATACCTATTTAGTTATTAACTAATCATTTTGAGTTTCCTCTTCTTTCTAACTTATATACATGAATTGATTTATTCCTTGGGGATACAATTTAATGTATGTATTTAATCATTTTAAGATATTGTGTGCATTAAAGTTTACGCCAACACAAATCTCATTTGGGGATGGTTATTGTTACAATACCCTCCTCTCGTATCTGAATTGTGACAACAGACTTAAGAAAACTCGAGAGAATAACAAGAGAATGATAAGTGCTCCTTCCACAACAAATAACCAGTTCATAACCTTGAGGAAGAACGATGGGAACAGAAGAAGGAATAGTTGAAAGAAAATAGTCTTTAGACAACAAGATCAGCTGACCCTTTGTAGAGAGGACCGTATTGGTTCTCCCCCTCAGTCTTGGAGAATCTCCTTGTCTGCCTACGGGGAATCTCTAATTCTAAAAAAATGTTCCTTCTTGAGTGTGCTCCTTCTTATTTAAAATAACGAGCATCTATAATTTTAGTAAGGATCTAAATGAGCCTTTCCAGCTGCCATTTACATTTATATTTCATGATTTGGCTCGTATTAGTTACCAAATGCATAACTGATAGACCGAAAATGTGTCATGCAATTATACATATTTTAAAGTTATTTTGGTATCATTTCATGTGTATTTTCTCCAATTTTATAAGAATTTTGTATTTCATGCACTAAATAGAGCAAGTAATGGATCAATGCATTTTTATGTCATTTTTACATTTTCTACAACTTCAAGTATTTCGTAGCAAAAATATATTTAAGGCATTGTTAATTTTTGATGTTCTATCTATTATGTTAGTCTATGCTATTGCAGGGGTGAAATCAATGTACAGGTAGAAGAAATATACATATATATATATTATATTGAAGAATAAAGAAGAATAAAACAATGTGTTTATTGGGCCAGCTAGTGACAGACCATGCGCATCAGCCTCCAAGCCAGCCGCAGACCAGCGAGCGTAGGGCTCTAGCCAGCCCACAGCCAGCAATGGGCAGCACCCAGTCAGCCCCATGCAGAGGGCCACAGTGAAGAGGATGATGCACACTCAAGAGTTATATGATTCAATTAGCAATACATTTCATCAAATATATAGCGTTCCGCATTTCAAATATTTCCCATATGGGATTGAAATCCCATTATCTATTTTAAGTCCATAGAGGACCAGGTCATCGAGTAGCCAAGTGATCACGGCCCAATGGGCCGTGATCCGATCACATTGTAAAGGAAAAAAATGAGCGGGCTTCGAGCCAAACTGGCCCGAAGCCCGTGTCATTTTGGGCTCATTTTAAATAGGCGGATATCATTTCATCTGTCTAATCTTCTGAAAGAAGATTGGATGGATGAGATCAATCCTCCATATTTAATTTATTTTTATTTCTATTTTCCAGGGCTTTCCTATTGGTTGGTGAGGATGACGTAGACGTGGGACCCCCTTGGTGGGCAAATCAGAAGAGACTAAAGGCTGACAAGGAGCTGGTATGGACGGCTGATGGGGCACTGACATGGCATGAATGGGGGAACACCGGGTCCATGACTGTGATTTAATTACAGCCGTTGGACCTAAATGAAGACGATCCAATGGCCAGGGGAAATTAGGTCCACTCTCGACCCTGACCATCGATGTCGTAGGCCGGAGGCAGTTTTCGGCCGGCGAGGGGGGACAGCGGGGTTATCCAACAGCCCGGGAGGACCCCCAAGGCCGTTCCCTCCATCGGACGCCCTAGGAGCTCCCTCCCAAGCCGTTAAAGGGGCCCCGAAGGCTCCCAATTATGCATCTTTATACCATATGTCTAAAGAGGGTGGGGATCCCTTCCGGCGGCAGCGAGAGCAGAAGGAGAGGCGTGACACCTCTCTGAATGTTCTTGGAACTCCGGACAGCACCGACGAAGAGTCTGAGCACCATGGATTCACGCCAGGACAGAGGAGACAAGCAAAGAAAACTACATAACAAAGTTAGGCGGCAGCGATCGGCGTCGCCACCTTCTCGTCGAATTAGGTCAATTCAGGTGATCTTGTGATTCTGGATGCATGATTTTGTGCATGAACTAAGATTGACCTAGTTTTCTTAGAGTTTTGTCATTGCGATTTCTCCTGGATATTTCATAGAACACCTCACATGTTTGATGAATATTTTTTGAAATCTACAAGTTACCTATTATCAACTTTATACAAATCTAAAAAGAAAAAAATAAAAAAAATATAGAACCCGACCTCTTTCAGGCATTATGTCAAACACCCAAGAGGGGTTCGACAGAACTACATCTTCATCTCAATTTTCTTTTATGAAATCTATATAATCTATATACAAAAAACATATAAAAAATTTATTAATATACATCTCTCTTATTCAACCCCCTTTCGGGCATTTGGTCAAACACTTCCAAGGTGTTCGACTAAATAACCCATTCTACACCCGAATATTGAAAATAAAAAATATATAAATATATTAAAACTATTAGAAGAGATATATTAACTACAGAATAAATATTATACTTATACAAAACATATTATACTACTATATACGAACCTGTACTAAGATACATACTTCTTATTTAGTAGTACTATTCTATCTGTCCTCTTCTAATATCTCTATACCTATCTAACTACGTACTTAGTATATTAAGATTAGATAGTCTTTAAATGTCTCCCTATCTATCTTCTTAATATATATATAAGTACTGCTCTAGCTTATCAATCTATACTTAATTAAATAATATTTCCCTATCTATTAAATTTCTACTTCTATTCTTCTTCCCTCTTATTACTAATTACTCATATTAAGTACTCTATACTTCTTCACTAACTATATTAATACCATCTTTAAATATAATATATGATCTCTCTTCTATAGTTATCTTATTAAACAAATATTCCCTCTACTTACTAATTACTTATCTCTTCTTCTACTTACTATCTCTATTATTTTTACTCCTATTAAATAACAACTCAATTATTGGATACATCCCTAAAGGCCTTTCCATGTGGAGACAACCTTACTCACACTCATACATTATACATTTGAGAAAGTTTATATATTTCATCAAATTTATTTTATTGTAGGCAAATTAAAATTACATCAACATTTAAAAATAACTACGCAATTTGCTGCCATCAATAACATGCATCAATCAAATATATGTGTGTTGTGACATAAACATACATATTTAAATATGCCAGAATGCCACATATAATCATACCTATGTCCTTGACTGTATATTTTCTGGCCCCTTCCTTAAAGCTACCCTTTACCAATATGAGGTATTATATCATGCAAAATATCTGAGGTATGCCCCTAGTAATGATTTAATGATGTCTTATATGATGATAAGGGATCCTCTCTAACTTCAATAGTGACCAATTTAATAATAGAGTTATTCATTGTAGTTATTTAATTATTTATGATCATGAAAATGAAATGTTGGAGCGCTCTATTGATCACTATTTAGATGGTGAGTTCAATGCATCAGGTTGCTCATACAATGGCCCATTGATTTGTTAGTAGGTAGGTTAATATTGCTGTATAGAACTAGGAAATATTATAAATAAATTATAATTTGTGTGCCCAACGAGCAAACAGCCATAAAATACTAATAACATATTATTATTTGATATTAAAATAATTATGGTTTAAATCAAATATCCACCTAGCTGAAACTGTGTGTTCATTTAAAATTACCACACTTTCATTGTAAATATAGGTTATTACAAATGTATATATTTTGAATGTCAAAATAATAATAGGTTATTATTTTCATACCAAAAATAAAAGTCTAATAATTTAAAGGTACTGCTAATTAAAAATATTTATATTTTATTGCATAAAAGATAAACTGAATGTTATTATCACATACTTTTATATATGGTTAATGTTATCAAACAAATAATTGTAAATCTGTTTACAAGGTTGATAGATCAGATAGCTTGACCTGATCCTCCAACATTTTTTACCCCAAGGAATTGATTAATCAAATCTATATATTTAAAATAAGCTTAAATCATCATTAAAAAGGAAATAAAACCCTTAATCATAAACTCAATGAAATCTGTGAAAAAATATATATGTGCCTCAGATATTAATTTGTCATTACAGTCAATGATGTCACTCCATGATGTCACTCAATGATTCCACATTGGTTTGTAGGCCAACATTGTGTTCAAACTCCACCACCGTCGAGCACCACATCGTCACCATGTGTTCAACATATAGACATCATTTTTACTAATAGGACATGAGACATTTCCTTTTACAACACAGTTCATTTTTTTACTGCCACATGGCCTATCAACTGAATCATACTATTTTTTGAACTTGCATGCCACCTTTTAGATAGGTCCATTTGATGCATGTTTGATATGCAGGCCAACCAGGTGGTCCCATACAGCTTAGAAACACTAAGATAGTGCAATAGTATTGCATAACGGGTCCACCCATGCTCTATAATTGCATTATAAACTCATTATAGCCCATAAATCCTTATTGCCTAACCTTTTCTTAACTTCTCTATCAATTTTCAGTTACAATGGCTGGAATCAACATACCATCTGGGATACAATGGTTAAAACTTAAAAATCATATAATTTCGAAGGTTATCCCTGACCATTTGATAGCAAATAGATTATTGGATTAGTATCACTACTTTTACATGTTTACTTGCATTACTATGATTCTTATAATAGTGTTATCGTGTAAAAAATGATTATTTTTTATGAGAATGATGTTTTGAATTTTGTGTATTTTAGGTATTTTCAGGGATTTTTCCAACACTATATTCTTGAATAAAATATTTTTTGAGTTCAGATATACCTTTTAATGAAGTTCTGACACAAAATTTATGGAGTTTTTTTGTAAGTTGGAAAGTATATTTTTTATCTTTTTCATTGTATTTATTTTTATACGAATTTATTAAGGTATTCTGGTCTTCATTCTTTTCCCTGGCATATGTGACTATATGATTTGAGAAATGGCAACCAATCATCTCTTTAAGCAATGATTAGAGCAGCTAATCATGACACACTGATGTCATTATCCCATCACAAATTATGATGTCATATTGATCAATGACTAACTGATGTAATATTTTTTCGTAATTGATGTGGGCCAATGAAAAAATACCTTATTTAAATCTCAAGAAATGCAATTAGCGAGACTGAGAAAAGTCCTATTTTGATAATCATTACTTTTTTAATTTTTGATTCATTGGAAAAACAAATATTGGGCTTTGACCATGTGGTGTATAGAGGGTGCCTCCACCATACAGATTATGCTTGAAATCGTGTCCCACAAGGATCAAGCATGGATGGCAGAAAAGATAAAACATGTGGATATGGTATGCTAACACACCATCACATCACATGTGCAATATTTGACTAATTCATTGTTTTTTCTTAGCCTGTATTATTTTTCATAGGGACACATGTCCATATGGGATCCATAGATAGACAAAAAATGACAAAAATCTGTGCCAATCAAGTGGAATTTAGAAGGTATTTACGGAAAAAAACCCTAGATGTGAATCGACAGCGACTGCAACCATGATGAGAGAGAAACGATTCATTAAAATCAACAATAATGATCAATCTAACTTCAGGGCTTGATATCTTATTATCGAAAAGGACAGTCAAGCTGAAAATTTAAAGGGAATATTTTTATTTATTCCATATTTTTTATACATGCCCTCTAATCCATAAGATGAGGTAAGATTGTTGTAAAAACTATCTTTGAGCGGGCTTTATACTTAAGTAGTCTGATTGAAAGAGAGCGAGGTCAAAGATCCATCAAGGGATTTTGTTGATATTTTAAGGTGATTGGAGAGCGAAACCAGAAAAGTGGAGAGGCTTCCATGAAACTACAAAGCACATTAGTCCTATCTCACCTTACATTGTCTTGCCATCATCATCACTATCAAGTTAGATCTACTTCCCCTATCTTCACATTCAAATCTGTCATCGACATTCTTTTTGTTGTCTTGCCTCATCTTATGGATTAGAGGGCCTGTATAAAAATATGGGATAATCACTTCCCACCTATCGACATAACTTATCATTCAGTTCCCCTCTTCTCATTCCATTATCTATCACTCTTCCGCTATCTCTTCCTTACAGTACTATCATCAACATGAATCTAATGTTAGCAATTATCTTCATACCTTTCCATTTTCCTTATTCACTTTCTCATATTTTTTAAGTTCTATAAAGATACTATGAGTCTTTTGTCCCATATTCCCTCGCTGCGGCCATCTAGTTCACCGGTACTACCAAATCATGTGTATGTTACTGTCATGGGTATCCAAGTATTATCTCAGTTTGGTCATACTTTTGTTTCCCGTTCCCATCATCATATTGATGAAAGTCATTGTAATCTTCCATAAGAACTTGGAGCATGTATCATGGTCAAGGAGGGACTTTAGGAGCATACAATTCTTGCCCAACAACTGACCAAAAGTGTTCTAGTTATTGGCCCATTTGATATCTCCTCTCATCTATTTAATTAACATTGAAAGAAAAATATATCCTCTACCATTGTTCCATGTGGAAATGACTTGTACTCGTCACTAGCTACAATTATTTATATGAGTACATATTATTATAACTTTATTGGTTAAAATCAAGACCACTAAGAATCAAAATTTAAACCCTAATTTCGTGTTTATTACCAACCCAAATCATGTATCTAATCCACCCCTCCTTTGACTTAGGACCCACTGATCAGTCCTAGTTTTTGAAATAGACTTTACCTCCTTATATTTTGTTACTATAGAATGTAACTATTCTTTCAATGGTATCTTCAATTTTCCTACACATCTTATATTTCCATATTTTTCCTAAACCTCTTGTACGTAATAGGGGAATATTTTCCACAAGAATATTGGAAAATTCTTTGAAGGATATCCAATTCAACAAGGCAAATATCTTGAAGTCAAATATGATACAACTCTTAATTTATGAGATTATATTGGTTATTACCTTAGGATTTAGAAATCGATTTAGGATGTAAAGGAGAACACCAATCTTTCAACTTGGTATTTCTAACATAGGCTGAATAAGATGTCCTAGTTCAAAGTCAAACCATTTCCCTTCAAAGGTCCAAGCTCTTCGACCTCTCTTCTCTCGCATTATGTCTTCTTCACATACCATATTATGTGCCTTATTTTCATATATTTAGTTTATCAAGATCACAATAGGTCTACATGTATCAAACTGAATTGATTTTGAGATGACCTGAGGGGTAAATCCATGTTAAAGATTGACCAATTGTGTATCTAATTTGTATCTTCATTTTAAAGATACAAATTTGAAAAAAATTCAACTGTGCCTAAATTTATATTTTTGGGAAATTAAAAATAACCCTTCATATATTAACTATTAGATTGCTATTAAATAAATTTAAATTATGACTTAGAAAATATCTCTAGTTTATAAATTTTATCTTTTTGCATGGGGATTCTTACAAAGACAATATAAATATTAGAAAAAGTCTGAGGTAAAAATAAATATTCCAGCGTGAAAAATAATAAACATGAAAATTTTGATTACATACTCATTAATTGTTATTGAACTTTGCTTCATGATATATTAAGGTAGATCAATGTTATCATGGTCTATGGATATCTCCAACCCCTATAGCGCATATTAACTTTTCTTATTGTACAAACGATAATTCGGAGTTAAAATATGACATTTATGCAATTACATTTAAAATAATTTGGAGTTAAAATATGAGATTTATGCAACAATATTTACGACAATTTTGGAGTTAAATTTGACATTTACGCAAAAATATTTACGATAATTTGGAGTTAAAATATGACATTAATGCAACAATATATATATATATAATTACGATCAGTATATGGTAAGGGTTGAATCCATAGGGAGCATGTGATTAGAGAGTAAATTTTGGTTAACATAATTTGAAGTATGATTGACCCAAAATATGTCATGTAATTATACATACTTTAAAGTCATTTTGGGATCATTTCATGTGTATTTTCCTCAATTTTATGAAATATTCCATTTCTTGCACTAAATAGAGCAAATGATAAAAAATTGCATTTTGACGTCATTTTTTATGCATGTTATACAATTTAAATATTTCTTAGTAAAAATATACATTTAAGACCTTTTTAATTTTCTAATGCACTATTTAGTATGTATATATGTTATTGCAGGGAAGAAAACGAAGTTGGAGAAAGTAAATAGAAGAAGGAAAATAGAGCAAATGAAATGAAGAATAAAAGAAAATAAAAAATAAAAAATAAAAATTAAAATTTTTTTGGGCCGGCTATGGGGCCAACCATGCGCGTAGAGCCCAAGCCAGCTACAGGCCAGCGAGCGCAAGGCTCAAGCCAGTCCACAACCGGCAAGAAATGCGCCTGGCAGGCTCACGCCCAATCGGCCATGAGGAGTGTACAGGCCCAAAAACAGGCCCATAGAGAAGATAAGATGCACGCTCAAGAGGTATTGGTTTTAATTCAATAGTAGAGTATAATTCCACCATTTGTATAGCGCGTCATCTTTTAAATATCTGCTATATGGGATTGAGAAACTTTCTTTTACTCTCACAGCGGGCCAGCCCATCGATGGGAAAGAATGTGATCGCGGCCCAACGGGCTGCGATCTAAAGAAAATAGAAAGAAATTATAACCCGGCTTTGAGCCAACCCGGCCCAAAGCCCGTGTCTTTTCTTGTTTTCTTTAAGTAGCACGATATGATTTCAGCCGTCCAATCTTCTTAGAGAAGATTGGACGATGAGATCTATCTAGCCCTATTTAATATATTTTAAATATATTTCAGGGCTTCTTATTGGTCAGCGATAATGGCACGGATGTGGGACCCAAATTGCGGGTGAATCAAAGAGAGCAACGCGGATGAAATGCAGGCAAAGCACTGACGGGGTGGCTGACGGGGCTCACTGACATGGCACACGGGGTACACCGTCTAAATCGGGGTCCACGGCTGCAATTCAATGGCCACGGCCATTGAATCGCAGAGGTCGGATTCAGATGAAGGCTATCCAATGGCCACGAGCACCCTCGCCCCTGGCTGTCGATGTCGTCGGCCAAAGGCCATTTTCGGCCGGCGAGGGAGGACCGATGGGTGATCCAACGGCCTAGGAGGACCCCTAGGGCCGTCCCCCTCCATGGGATGGCCCTGGAGGTCCTTCCTAGGCCATTAAAGGGACTCAAAGGCCCCCGAATGATATATCTTCCGACATTTGAGAGCGGCAGGAGACCCGTCTAACGGCGGCGAGAGCGGCAGGAGGATTGTGACAACCTCATACCAGTTCGAGAAGCTCCGGGAGGCGCTGGGAGCCGTCACAGCGCACCTGGATGCGCACCCGGACAGAGGAGAAGAGAAAGGGGACCCCTAAACTAAAGCTCGGCGGTGGCAACCCCTTCTTTTTGAATTAGGGCAATTCATGTAGGTTGATGAAGCTCTATGGTTGATTCATACTGTGGATGTAGTAGGTTTAGTTAAATTTAGTTAGATTCGAGCTTTCGATTAAAACTTTTAATTGCAAACTCTGCGTGGCATTTCATCGAACACTTAATGTGTTCAATGATGATTTCATCAATTAATCTAAGTTCAATTATCTCAACATTATAAAAATTCAAAATCATATTCCTTCTAGTCAGTCTTCTGTCGGGCATTCTGTCGAACACCTCACAGGCGTTTGACAGAAATACCACTTATATTCGATTCTCTCTTATAAAATCTGTGTAAAATATAAAAAAACATACTATTAATTGAATAATACATATCTCTCTTACATCTCGATCTTATATTGGGCATTTGGCCAAACACCTCTCGAGTGTTAGACTAAATCGACCCATCGATTATAAAATCGATTATAAATAAACATATAGAATATATAAAAATCATATAAACATTATATAAAGTATATAATTACTATATTATCTCCTATTTCTACCCCGTCTAGGGCATTTGGTCAAACACTCTAAGGTGTTCCACTAAATAACCCATTCTACACCCTAAAATTAACTATAAAAAATATATAAAAATATAAAAACTACTAGAATAGATATATTAACTATAGAATAAATATTATATTTATATAAATCATATTATACTACTATAAACGAACCTATACTAATATATATACTTCTTACTTAGTGGTACTATTCTATCTATCCTCTTCTAATATTTCTATACCTATCTAAATACTTTCTTAGTATATTAAAATTAGATAGTCCTTATATCTTTCCCTATCTATTAAATTTATAATTCTATTCTTCTTCCCACTTATTACTAATTACTCTTATTATTTACTCTATATGTCTTCACTAACTATTTTGATACCATCTCCAAGTATATTATCTTATCTCTCTTCTATACTGATCTTATTAAACTAATATTTTCTCTACTTACGAATTACTTATCTCTTCTTATACTTAATATCTTTAGTATTATAACATCTTAATAAATAAAACTCATTTATTTAATATATACCTAAAGGCCAGTCCCTGTGGAGACGACCTTACTCACAATATACACTTGAGTAAGTTTCTATACTTTATTAAATTTATTTGATTGTAGGCAAATTAAAATTACAATGACAATTAAAAATAATTACGTAATTTGCCTCTGTCAAAGTACTTTTAGAGCTTTTCTTTTATATTATTTGATATTTTTAGATATTTTATAAATATTAAATTAAAAAAAGCAAAATAATGCCAGTGAACTTAATTTAAATATATATTTTTTTCAATTGGATCTACTAATCTTACAAGATATTTAGTAAACTCTGTGGAATTTTCAAAAAATTTAAATCAATAAAAAATAAAATACCCTTAATTTGCAATGCAGCAGCATATTTTGCACACAGTTGCAATGATATTGGAGTAAAAATTGTAGGCGACAATGCATAGGGGGTAATGGCATGTGATGGGCAAAGTTAAGGATTTTTTCGATGTGGTTGGTGTCATTGGAAGCTTGATATGTAGAATATTCAATATATTTTACTAGAGAAAAAAGTGAAAACTCTAATATAAATATCAGACATCACACAAACCTTATTGTCACTTCCCCTTGGGGTGGATTAGTGCTTTTATAAAACAAGCTTGATCAAACTTGAACTCTCTCTCTCACTATCTTTTATAAAAGGAATGGATCAAACAAATCCAATTTTCTAAGCTACCAACAACTTGTTGGGAGAAGATAAACTTTTTGGCAGAAAAACAAAAAGAAATCCAATATGAGTTACAGACAGAGATCTAAAGAGATAAATTACAAGTCCACAATTTCTACAAGCTCTTGGATTTAATTCCAGGGGTTTGTCGTGCTAGGCAGACTTGATCTCCAGCCTATCAACGTATCTTATTTCCCAGATTTGTAAATAGACTATCCAAATTTTTATTGCAAGATTTGTGAATACACTTTCAAGGTCTAAGTAGAGGATTGAGCTCTTCCCTCTGATCCATGTCATGGGCTGGGCTTCGTTTTTATAACATTGGAATCCATAAACCAGAATTTAGTTTACCTAAGACTTGTATTTCAGTTAAAAATCCAAGGAGAAGTGAGAAAGATCTCCTTGACTCCAAGGAGTCAGATGGGTTTAGTCTTAAAAATAAATAAAATACAGGAAAATATGAATTAACAAGTTAATTCAGAATTATCTCATTCTAATCCATAGTGTTGAATAATGCATACAAAAACAAAAATAAGTTTTAAAGGGCAAGTAGAATAACACACACCTTATTAACTAAATTTGATGTCATCCATTCTAGAAGAACATCCCCAATAATTGGAATTATTTCAGAAATACCTAAATTTCTTTAGATATAACCACCAGTGGGCCTTTCAAAATGGTTTTTTGTAAAAAAAATTATGTATCATTTCACAGAAAATCATTTCTTATAATGTTGAATATGGGTGTGGATTCATTTTATGAATGCCTAAGTAGCCAGTGAATTTGCAGCATTTAGCTAATTTATATTTGTTGGGACAAATAGTTGTACTATTTGGAAAATAAAATATCATTAGAAATTATATATGTTTCCAAATATATTTTTATTTGACTGTCATAGACATACATTTTTTTATAATACTGATAAGCCTAAAAATGAACGTAAATATGTCGTTGATTTGGCGTTAGACTTATACAATAAAATTTATAATTTCCCTTAATAACTAAATATAGAATATAGAGTAAGCAAGGGGTCAAACAACAGGGAGGCAACAAATAATAATTTTTACCCGATTTCAATGAATTAATTCAAAGATGAATTAATTTTGCAATTAATAAATCTTAATTATGCTTAATAATGTTTTTAATTAATCAAAATTAAGTAAGACTTAATTTTGATTTTAAATATTTCGATCAGAAACCCCAAGATAGAAATATTTCAATTTTAAGATCAGATTAATTCGGATTATTACTTTCCCAATTTTTATAAAATTTTAAGACAATTTTTATGAATTAAAATTGGGAATTAAATAATCAAGAAAGGGATTTTTAAATTGGACTTCAAGATGGATGAATTTTTGAATCAAATTTTATTTTTAGGTTTTTATATATTAAATTAAATTCCTAAACAATAAAAATCGAAATCTAGAGAGAGAAACTAGAAAAATTAACCTAGAGAGAGAGAAAGTGAAGAATTTGGGGAAAAGATGAAATCCGACTCTAAATTAAAAATCTAATGAAGCAGAAATGTTCTAAATTGATGTAGAATTAAGGATAAAAAATCAGGTCTTGAATCAGAATCAAATGCAGTGCTAATTTCATTCAAAACTAACTTCTAGGGCATGTACATTTCGCCCATGCCTTGGCGTTTTAGAATCGTTCAAGAAGATTGAAATACAAATCAGAAACTTACAACTTTAAGTGTAGAATCAAGAACTGTTGACTTCCAAAGCATCCCTTGTGTCCTTCCTGGCCAAATCCTTGGAGAGAGCTTCAAAAAGTGATTTTCGCCCATTTCCAGACCTCTATTTAAAGATCCAACCATCTGGATTGTAGAGGGAGAAAAGACAAACCTACCCTCAAAATTTCAGCCCAATCAGACGTCTAGATCTCAAGATATCAAGGTTTTAGTGAGGATTAATCTAGGCCGTCGGATCATCTTGTTATATTTAAAAAAAATCAATTTTCTGATTGGCTGACGCATTCTTTCTCGTTTTCCGCCTTCTCGGATCACGTATTGACACGTCATTGTCTGCGTCGGCCGCCCGCAATGATTGGAGAGTGATTAGCCTCTTTGAATGGCTATAAAGAAGCCACGTCGCCTTGTGCATAAAAAAAACAGAAAAAAAAAACAAAGCCAGCCGCAATTTTTGACCACATGCCTCGTCGGCGCATGCAAAAATAATAAAAAAATATGTTTGCATGTGCATGTTGGTTGCGGCGTGCATTAATGCACGCGGCAACTCGATGCCGCATGTGTGCTGCTTTAATGCACGTGCATGTCGGTTGCTGCGTGCATTAATGCACGCGGCAACTCGATGATGCATGCACGCTGCTTAATTTTTTAACGCACGTGCATGTTGGTGGCCTTATTATTATTATTATTATTTGAAAAAAAAATCAATCGTTCTCTCTCTCTCTCTCTCTTATTATTTAATAATGATTATCCACTCATTCGCCCGAATTTCGGGCAAATGACGTGGATGCCCTTTAGTATATATATAAATACATTATAAAATGCCAAATAAATTCAATATGTATTATTTAAATATATCAAAATCATTTCTTGGCTATATAATGGTCAAAAAATTATATTAAAATATGGAAAAATTCCAGAAAAATTAGAAAAACCCTTACCAACCTTTAGCCAAGTATTTAAAGCCCTGCAAAAAATATTTGTTCATTGAAATGAGGTTAAATTTCATGTAAAAAATGATAAAAAATCAGAGATAATAGTAAAATGAAAGTGTAAGTGATTTATCTTTATTTTAATATGATAACATGCAAATATAGTCATTAAAACACATAAATATAATGTAAAATTCATTAATTAATCATGTTAATTTGCAAGCTATCAAATACTTATCCAAAGTTTAAGTCTAATAGTTTTTTTCTAGATAAGTCCTACATACCTTTTCCATTTCTACCTCTAACATATTCTCTTATTACTTGTCATATAAAACACTCATGTTGAATCTCTTCTTCTTAGGTCTCATACATAGTGGATGGATGTTCTACGGTAAATGGCTGGATGGTGGATGAATGTTGCATATGTGCGAAAGGATAAAGTAATACACTGCTGATAAATTTATCATCATGTTAATGAACTGATGTTCTACGGTAAAATTGTTTTTTTACTCTGATCTCATTATGGAATTTCCTAGTGGGACCAATATTATATCAGTAGGTAAACATCCTCAAACAGTTGTTTTCAGGCCCCAGTCTGTGTGCTTCCCATCACGAAAAGAATGTAAAACTTTCAGGGTTCAATGTGCCCATGAGCATGCTCTCAACGGCATGTTGCACATGTGCGATGGCAGCATATGACTTCAGGTAGTGAGTTTCATATGATGGCAGCAACAACAACTAGATTGTTGTCATTTAACTTATTTTAATCCTCACACAAGGCCTCTAAATTCTGTATAATTTGTAATTAAATGATATTAAAGGTCATATTTATTCTTCCTATCTATACCAAGTTATTTTTAAATAGTATTGAATATTTATGGTAATGTGGTAAATTATGCATGTTGTGAACATATGGGGTAATCCAACCATACATTTCACATCTTGTTTGATATTTATTAACATATATATTCATTATAATGCACTTGTGTTGCTTACATAAATACAAGGAATGAATAATGGAATTGTGATGAGATCGTAATACGGGATTATTAGTCTTTCAACATGCACTCTAAACATTTCTATTTGAAGGATACTAAAAAATAATATCAAAATATTTAGAAAAAATAACATTATCAATCCCACTGAATTATGATTATCATCAATCATGTAACCATTAGTGTGGAGACAATTAGGACATACAATGGGTGCTCTATGGGAAAAGAGTTCATTGATTTGGTCTGTGAAAATTCTTGAACGGTATTATACTTATCACCAATCAAATTTTCTCATGTCATGATTGTATAAGTGGTACTTAGACCTAAGACACCTTGTGGATGGACGACTCTATATACGTAGTAAATGATGGCCATAAAGGTTCCATGATAGAGTTGACATACTCTTTTGTACCTTCAAGAACAAGAGGTGTAGCTTGCCACCCCACGGGCTGGCCTCTCAGCCTATTTTTTGACTTCGATAAATCATTGATTAATTAATGTAAATATTGATATAGTTCATTCATAATGTTGGCTTAGAAAATTTATTACACCGATATAGTAATTAAATAGATTGATGCATGGGCTTAGATGGTCACTCACATAATATTTCTAAACATTGGATGATATACCTTAGCTTGGAGACTTTTATTGTATTTTTACAAGGATGAGGAGTTTTATGGAAATTTCTTCTGAAATTTATTAAAATTTCTTAGGGAGTACAATATAGGGAGGCTACCCTCATTGTATACCATTGTGACTCATTCTTGACTATCACCCCCTTTCTTCTCATCATATTCCCAAGTATTACGTCTGGCAAGACTAGATGGTGGGGAAATCAGATTTGTGGCACCACAGTTCAATGAAAGAAGAGGAGATCCAGTGCTTTGAAGCTCGCATGGATATGTGTAGATACCATAATTTTGTTACTATCTATCATGTTGGTTTTTAGATCCATTTTTATTTGATCTTCATTGTGTGATCAATTTTGGACCAATTTGATTGAGGCTTTGATTTCTAGCAGACATATATTGTAATAAGAGCGACACAAGTGGGTCATATATCCAACATTATAGCATCTGAATCTGCACTAGATGAGCCATTTTATGTTTATTATAACTAATAATAATTGGCCCCTTAGATCAACATAATTTATATCATACAATCTAAGTTTTAGCCTTATATTTTTAAAAGTCCCAGATCAATCAGACGTACATTTATATTTTTATTATTTTTTATTTTTACAAAAGTTTCCTGCTTTTATATCTCTAATAAATGTCAACTATGCTTTGACATATTCTCTTATGTTTTTTGCTATATGTGATATACCTACTTAGTCACAAACATAAGATATGTACATGAATTGTAAGATCATATTTGTAACTTATGTACATGAATTGATTTAGTCCTTAAGGATACAGTTTAATGTGTGTATTTAATCATTTTGAGATAGGGTGTGCATTAAAGTTGCCGCCAACACAAATCTCATGAGGGAGGTGGTTACCAAATACATAACATGCATCAATCAAATATATGTGTGTTGTGACATAACCATACATATTTAAATATGCCAGAATGCCACATATAAACATACCTCTGTCCTCGACTGTATATTTTCTGGATCCTTCATTAAAGCTACCCTTTACCAATATGAGGTATTATATAATGCAAAATATCTGAGGTAGGCCCAGGCCCCTAGTAATAATGTAATGATGTCTTATATGATGATAAGGGATCCTCTATAACTGCATTATAGATCTATTTTAATGATATATCTATTCATGGTAGTTGTTTAATTATTTATGATCACCAAGATGAAATGTTGAAGCATTATGTTTATCACTATTTTGATGGAAATATATGTGGCTGGCAAGCCAATCACACATTCCATATCTCGTTCGATGTTCGTTAATAGAACATATTCATTATAGTGCACATGTGATGCTCGTGCACTATTATGAATATGTCGTGTTCCATATATATTCATTAATAGAACATATTCCATATCTCGTTCGATGTTCGTTCGATGTCCATGGGCATGCTATCAATGGCGTCGCGCACATGTGTGCCATTTTGCTACTAATACATGATGAGTGATGATTTTGCGTGCTCTCATTGTACCCACACTGTGATGCATGCGCGGCAGCCCCACGCACGTGTCGGCCTACCACTAAAAGCAATAGACCTACTATAAGTGGCTCCAAGGATGCAGCGACTTGTGCATGTCCTATGCACAACATTCGGGTGGCGATGCCCATCCTGGACATAGAAGACAACTTACGTAGAGTCGATTCTGGTCTTGTGTGAAGCACACAAACTATGAGCGGTGCCAAAGCAGGATAGGGTGACCCCTGCTTGGTACCTCAGCCTCTAAATGTTGCACATAGGGTGACAGATCTAGATGGGCAAATGAGAGCATCATGTGCTGAAGACACAACGGTGTGTAGCGGGCCATGACACAATCAAGTGTGGGAGTGGATAGTAGTGGAATCACTGCTCAAGCTATGGATTGAGGAAGGTGACTTAGTGAGACAAGGCATGGTGCCTTTCAGCATAGGCTGATGTAAGGCCAATTGCCAATACCTGGGCAAGCGTCACCGCATTGCTGAGCGCTTCTTCCTATGTAAATCCTCTAAATTCTCCAGTATCTCTTCGAGGGTTGTCCCTTCCCCTTCTTCTTTCTAATATGCTCTAACTACTTTTGCTGTGTTGGTGAAGGCTGATCAACTTTGATCAGAAAAGATCAAGGCAGGCGCACTGATAAACTACAAATTCGCCTCTTGCGTTTTTATTCTCCACATGATGTGTACACTAGAGGAGGTACTGGAATACAGTTATTTTTTACCCTGTCATTATTTTCTAAAAAGTATATTTTATCATACGGGGTCCCTCTTGTGATTATTCATATAGTGCCGAGACGCGGACGGGATGAAAAAATTGTAACGTCCAAGGGTTTGGATGAAAATTGGTCCCGTGGACCACCGGACGGGACGGTTTTTGTCCCATGGAACGAAAAAACCGTCCGTTCGGAGGTCTCGGAGAACGGATGGACAAGTCTGGATGAAAAACCACTAGATTCATCTGACAGTTGAGATCTAGCTATGTGGCCTCGCTATGACAATTTGCATCAAAGTCCCTGTATTTTTACGCGCGTGCAAACTGACGCCGCTCAGAAATAGTTGTACATATGTCCTTTGCATTCTATCTCCTCCATATTTTCCTAAAAAACTTAGAAAAATCTATATTAATAAATAAAAAATATAAAACGGGTTTTCTTCGTCCAGGGAGGGACGGGACGGTTTTTCCCCGGACGAGACAAAAATTCGTTCCGTCGGACGAAAAATTCGTCCCATTTTCGTCCCTGGACTGAATCCGGACGTCGGACGGGACGGAAAGTTCGTCCCGTCCATCTCCTGGACGATCCAGAACTATATTTTATTCAAGAACATAGGTAGCTATTTCTATGGGCAAATGAATCAGGGACATTAATTGGACATGTCACCTTCATCCCCGCCACTTGTTTTCCTCTGTTTTTTTGCGGCTGATCGCTGTTCAATGCAGCTCGTCTGTACACGCCGCGCGCCGAGGTTATTCTGAGATGAAGGGTCACGCCCATTCCGAATCTGTAGCGAGAATTGGAAGGTTTGGGCTTCTGGTGGGTGTCCAATCCTCCCCATGGCTGAATTTCTTCCATATTTCGTATAATTTGCTCTGGTTGCGGCTCGATCCTGCTCTTCTGCATAGCTGAGATGAAGGTGGGCACGGGGCTGGTCACCACTTCGGCAGGGGGATCGAGGGCTCTGCCGCTCTCTTCTTCATCCGTCTGGGGGACGAAATTCGCGTCAAGGGTTCCCTCCTCTTGCAGTTTTCGAAGAAGGGTTCTTGCTAAAAGTTGTTCTTGGAAGATAGATTTCTGCCCCGAGGACGAGGATCGAAGAGATTTCGGAGGTGGGGAGTCGAGTTTGGTCAGGACGCTGTTGATCGACAACTACGATAGCTACACTTACAATATATTCCAGTACCTCTCGGTCATCAACGGAGGTGGGTTTTTTTTCTGAAATTTTTTGTTTTTGACGGATTTTTTGAGGAATTTTGTTCTTCTGCAGTGCCTCCGGTTGTGGTGTTTAACGATGAGTGGTCGTGGGATCATGCCCGGAGATTATTGTGCGAAGAACAAGCTTTTGACAACGTCGTCATCTCTCCTGGACCCGGATCGCCAGAATGCCCTGGAGATATTGGTTGGTGGAGGAGTCGTTTTATGATTTGATTTCGCTTATGATTTTGCTTTTAATTTTTCTTCTCCTCTCGGTATTGAATCTAGAGATTTTAACTCAGGGATTGGTCTTCGAGTACTTCTTGAGTGTCCTGACATTCCAATACTCGGCGTCTGCCTTGGTCATCAGGTATATTAACTTATCAAATACCGAGATATTGGTAAGCCACTTTGGAATAATAACTAATCCAGCAGTCCGAAGGATCCTTGAGATTTATTATCTATACAAATCAGAAAACATTTCTTTCTTGTCTTGTCTTGGATTTATCTCGTGGATATATTGATTCTATGTAAGGTCCTGGCCTTCCGTTCTTTGATATAAAAAGGGCCATTTGGACTTTTTAACATGATTTTAACGAAAATCTTGGCACTGTTTCAGGCTTTGGGCTATGCCCATGGAGCAAGAGTCATTCATGCTCCTGAACCAGTTCATGGTCGTCTTAGGTCCGTATCAACAGATTAGTTCTTGCTAAAAGATATTCTTATTATTTAATTCTGATTAATACCGATGATTCGTTATTAATTCATGTCTTTCATCTGGTCAGTGAAATTGAGCACACAGGCGGCGATTTATTCCATGGCATTCCATCCGGAACCAAATCAGGGTTCAAGGTGAGGGAAACGAATTCACCAAATTCCAAATTTCCTGAATCACATAATCAGAATAATTATTTACTTAATCATCAGGTCGTGCGGTATCATTCTTTAATTGTGGACGAAGATTCCCTTCCAGATGAGCTGATTCCCGTTGCGTGGACGACGTGTGATCTGGTGCGCTCTGTCTGTGAGACGCAGGAGCCATCTAAAACCCCTGTTTTCGATGGAAGAAAGGATTTCCAGACTCTAAATTCTGATTATCTCATCACTAACGGGAAAAATGGGAGAAAAGGAGAGAAGATCTTGATGGGAATCCGACATGCCACGAGGCCTCACTATGGCGTTCAAGTGAGTCAAGAAATTGACTTGACTTCTGTTCCACTTTTTATTTATTTATTGGTAAAATACCTGTTTTCTGATCTTCATAGTTTCATCCGGAAAGCATCGCTACTTCCTATGGTAGACAGCTCTTCAGAAACTTCAAGAGATTGACAGTGAAACACGGGCTGAGGTCTTCTAAGCGTCCAGCAAGAATGGTTTTTTTCTGCTGTCATCACCAATATTTTTTTCTGCAATATTTTTAAAAAATATTTGTTCTGGTAAGACAATAATTATTCATGCAAACTCTTTCTACTGTTTTCAGGTGGTTAATGAAGCTGCTGCTGGTGCAGCTGATATGGCCATGAGTCCTAAGCGGGTGAAGCTGCACTGGAAAAAGTTTGACGGATTGGCCAAAAAAGTGGGTGGATCTGCTAACATCTTTCTAAAACTTTTTGGTGATCGACAAGCCGAGGATACATTTTGGCTTGATAGCTCTTCCACTGAACAGGTAGGTTTAAACTTTTTTCTTTCGAAATAAATATTTTGTCTGACTGGGGGTTATGGGTTATTATAGAGGAGGGCTCGATTTTCTTTCATGGGCGGCAAGGGTGGGCCCATGTGGATGCAGATAACGTTCTGGCTGTCCGATCAGAGGTAGATTTTCATAATAATGTAAATTGCTGGCTTGTAATTTGGAAACTTTGGAGTTTTGTTTTTATCATTTTCTGATTTCTTGGCCAGAGGTGGAGGGTACCTTTCGGTTCGACGTTCTTCAGGAAAGAAGAAAACTGTTTTCCTGGAGAATGGCTTTCTCGATTATATGGACAAGGTATGGTGAATTATTAGTTATATTTCGAATTATACCCATAAAAATAATGAATTTAATTTCCTTTTTATGCTCCTCATTTGTACCAGGAACTGCGGTCCTTTGATTATAGCGAAGAAGACTACCAACCACTTCCTTTTGATTTTCTGGGGGGGTTTGTTGGTTACATCGGGCAAGTAAAAATTTTAAAGAGAATCCTTCAATCCCGGATCCCATAAACTCTTAACATTAAAGAAAACATTGTTTGACAGGTACAACCTGAAGACTGAATGCGGCGCATCATCCAACGGCCACAAATCCCCAACACCGGACGCGTGTTTCTTCTTTGCTGACGATCTCATCGCGATTGACCATGATACGGATGACGTTTACCTTCTCAGCTTACGAGACAGTTCCTCCCCGACCTCACCGTGGCTAGAAGAAACAGAGAAGAAGCTTACTGGGCTGATCTACACCTCCAATGGACCCAGAAAGCTGTCCATTAGCCCACCACCCAAAGGAGATAGATTTGTTCCTGAGAAACCACGGCTCTCATACATGAATGATGTGGAGAGATGCCAAGGCTTCATCAGAGATGGAGAGAGCTACGAGCTGTGCCTGACTACCCAGATGAAGATGAGAGTGGAAAGAGGATTTGATGCGTTGACTGCGTACTTTGATCTTAGAGAGAGAAACCCAGCGCCATTTGCAGCATGGCTGAGCTTCTCTCAGGAAGATCTCTGCATCCTCTGCTCCTCGCCGGAGCGCTTCCTCCGGCTCGACGGCCGTGGCACGCTCGAGGCCAAGCCCATCAAAGGCACTGTTCCTCGTGGCGGCACGCCGACGGAGGACCGTCTCCTCATGCATCAGCTGCTCAACAGGTCTGCCGCTTATTCTACCGCTGATGCACATGAACTATCAACCGTATAACGTCAGTAAACAACAATATATGGTTATTGGTCAACAGTCAATGGTCAACTGTCAACTTCATTGTCCGCAAGGGTTTATGCCATTGACATTTACGGACAGTTAACCATGACTGGGCACCAATACTAGGTTCAGCACCCTTCAACCATCAGTCAACGTCAAGAGCATCGACACCCTCTTTGATGATGACATAAATGAATATTAGATGATGGATGGTTGACGCTGACAATTGTTGACCGTTCATTAACCGCTTTTTTTACATTGCTCTAAAAATGGCGGTCGACCTTGATGTTGTCAAAAAACATAGTTAATTTCAACCTCAATTTGGATAGTCATTGGCGTTGACCATTGTTGACTATGAGGATGAGGGATTTTGAAAGTGACCATCAGTGTTGATGATGTTGATCGTCGTTGACTCGGTCATAGATTAAACATCAACGTAATTGTTGTGCAGACGCGCGGAACACCGCCATAATATCATCTCTTTTGATTGATTACCCTGTCATTGTGTTTGAATTTTGCCATTGCTTTGATTTTCTGGTTTGAATTGGCAGCGAGAAGGATCAGGCGGAGAACTTGATGATCGTTGACCTGTTGAGGAACGACCTGGGGAGAGTCTGCGAGCCGGGGACAGTGCGGGTTCCGCATCTGATGAAGGTGGAGTCATACGCGACAGTCCACACCCTGGTCAGCACGGTGCAGGGGCAGAAGCTGCAGCAGCTGAGCCCTGTTGACTGCGTTCGTGCTGCCTTTCCCGGCGGTTCTATGACCGGGGCCCCCAAGCTACGGTCAATGGAGATCCTCGACTCACTCGAGGGCTCGGCCAGAGGGGTCTACTCCGGCTCGATCGGGTTTTTCTCGTACAACCAGCGGTTTGACCTGAACATTGTGATCAGAACTGTTGTTCTTTTCAATGGGGAGGCGTCAATTGGAGCCGGCGGCGCCGTCGTCGCACTGTCAGACCCCGGCAGCGAGTACGAGGAGATGGTGCTCAAGTCCAAGGCCCCCGCCGGAGTCATCGAGGAGCATTTACAGAAGATGAAGACACAGGAGAAAGACGAGAAGACGGTTTCTCATTGGCCGGTTGATTTGGCTGTTCATCATGGTGATGAGGCTTGTTTGTAGAACATGGATGTAAATTCAAAGCATTATGAGAACTTTTCTTTTCAAAGATTGATTCTTTTTTGTCCAAGGTTGATGGGAAATGCCTGGAGTTGACTTTCCCCATGATTTTCAAGAAACCCAGATAAATAGAGGGGTAAAAAACAATCGCCAAATCTGAAAGTGTTAACCCGTTTGGCCTGTAGATCCGACGGCTGAGCAGTAGCTTGAATTTTTTTTTTGGGTTAAACTTTATTGGGAATTAAAACTATAAATACTTTTGTTGGAGACAACCGGTCAGTTTGAAGGGTCTTTACGGAGATGCCTCTTCCTCTCTCTCGTTCTCTCTCTAACTGTCCTCGTTCTAATGCTGTGTCAGTCGCCGAGGGGCACCGCAGCTGAAGAATATCTACGCCGGGAGCCACTCGCTCAAGAACTCAAAGGCAAAGCGCGGCAAATTTCGTTTCTTTATTCGTTTTTTCATCTTTTAATTCGATGTATGCACCGTTACATCCTACTTGCTGTGAATGATGCATTGACGGAAGAAAATGGAGAAAAATATCGCGGTTTATGAATTTAAATACGGATATTAACGTTTCAGTTGCTATTGCAATGTCAAAATGATAGCCAATTCGGAGGGTGATGCCGAAATCTGCGCTGTCTCGTTTATTTTCTAGCTCATCGTCTGTTTCTTGAATATTTTTGGAGATTATTGGTATGATAGACATATTCCCTGCAACTTATTTTATCAATGTACTTGATGTGGAAGTGAAACTTCAAATTTGATCTTTTCGGGCGACATCTTCTTGATTTATAACCCTAATTACTGGCGCTTGAAGTTCGCCGTCTGGAGATTCGTTCCCGCAACATAATCTTATTGTTCAAAGGGCTTTGCGATGTGTGCACCTTAGTTTAACTTCGTTGAATTAATTAATTCCCTCTCATCGGCTACTTATCAAAGTAAAAAAAAACTAATTTCTTGTTTATTGTCGCGATTTCAAGTGCTTCAAATCCAATTTGGAATTTTCTTTTTGCGTTCTGAACTCTCGATCTTGCCTGTGTTCATACCGTACACATTTTAAATTTTGGTAAAATCGGACAATGAAAGGCGTTTATGTTCTTGATTTATCTTATGGGAAGCTGATTTAAGAATAGTGATTCTAGTTTTCTCTAATCTTTGTTGTGAAACCGTAGAATCAGAGTTGAAATCGTAAAACATCTTTTTCGAATCTATCCAGAGTTTGATTCATGGGTCAGAAAGCTTCCATTTATCTAATCAGACTTCTTTCAGATTATTGCATCATTAATTATGGATCGATGTTTTAATGTCTTGTAAACGCTCATCATTTTTCTGCAGATCCTGTAAATTGGATAGGATATTCAATTTATTATGACCTGTTTGTTTCAAGTCAAGATACCTCTGATTTCATTATCTGCTACTGTGAATAGAAAAAATAGAGTACAGTATAGTAATAAACAGTTCCCATTTGAGCGGAAAATGACTAATTTCTCTAGTTAGGTTGTAGTTTGAATATATAATTTCTCTTCCTTTTCCTGCGTTTATTCTTTCTCAAATGTTTTAGTATCCAGCCTTCATTTTACGATTTTATCAAAAGCATTTGTTCTTTTTTATTTTATTTTCGGTGATCTTAATTTGACTGTATAATCTCTCTTAAATCTTCATAGAATTTTTTGCCCAAGATATTTCTCATCCCATTTCTGGTGATGCAAGGGATCAGTTTTCTGTTAAGATCCACTGAATTAAAGTCTACTTTTTGTTGATTTCTAGCCACCCCTCTCTCTAAGCTTTCTTTATTGAAAGTGATTTATTTTTACCTACATCTAGAACTTACAAAAGAGTTTTCATGATCGCATCATTATAAGAGGTGATTTATTTGTGCAAAAAAACTTTTGAATTATCTATTATCTTGGCATCAGTTAGATAATCATGCTTCAAATTTTAGTGATCGAGTGTGTTCTTTGATTTCTTCAGAGTTGAACACTAACCCAGTCCAACAATTTTACTTATGTTTCAAAATTTTCAAAATGTGCTCCAGTCACAGTCAGCCCACCATACCACATTGCTGCAATGTGTGCCAGCTTTGTGTACAAGCGCAGGAAACCGCCGAGCTCTCCCATTCAACCTGCACAAGTCAACGAAAACGGAGTTGTTAACGGAGGTGGCAATGCCGTTAGTTCGAGCTCAGCACAACCCCCGACACCGGTCAACGCAGACGCCAGTCAACCCAACGGCAGGCCGAACCCTGTTGATCCCACCTTGACCTCTTCAGATGATGACCACCTCCGGCCTAAGCTCCCAGCCTACAGAGCTCGAAGGTTGACTTTACTGGGGATTGGTGCCGTTGACTTCTGCCGGGCCTCGTCTTCGGATGATTGTTCGTCGTCCTCCAGTGTTCATCCTCTTCTTGGCAGCCCCTCATCACCATCTTTTCACATGGCTTGCAAAGTAAGAATCACCCATCTGAATTATGTTTTTTGATTATCCAATTTCTAATTATTCTCTTTCATTATGTGGCCTTTATGCGTTTCTTTGAGAGGACCTTTACAGATTTTTTTTTTTGAAAAATGAGAGGACCTTTACAGATAATGTCTCTATTTGGTAGGCTCTTCTTTTTTATCTTTTTTTCTAATAGTGTGTTACATTTTAATTATTTTTATGAGTAAAAAATGTATAATCACTTGTTCGATAAATTGATGTACTCTTCCTCTTACTGGCAGTCCATCATATAGCTTGCAGAGTAAGGATTTTCCATTGGAAATATTTTTTTGCTCATTAAATTTCAATATTTTGTGTTTATGAGTCTCTTTTTCTTTTGGGAGGACCATTGTTGATATTTACTTCAATCTGTGCCTTAGTTTGTCCGTATCTTTGATCTCTTTTCCTCGAATGACTAATAGCGCATTTGAGGGCTTTATGCATTAGATATTCAATGAATCTTTTTTAAAAAATATAACATTGTATGATTTCTATCAATGAACATTTTATAATCATATATTGATGAATAAATTGAGGTACTCATCAAGCTTTTCGAATCTATGCTTCATATGAACAATCAGAAAGACTATCGGCATTAGCCTACAAAGCAAAACTGTCTAGTTAATGTTATCCCACATTTATCAGATTTGTTTGAGATGTCCTTTTGAATCAGAATTGCAGCAAGACAGATCTGAATACTTCTGACTTTCTAGATTTCATAATTCCTCTGTTTTATCATTTGATTCAGACAATGCATCCCAACTTAAACTGAAAAAAAAACCTTATTGGCAAGAACCAAAACAGTAACAAAAAAAAGCTTCATTCCTAGTTTGAATTCTTCACGTGGAATATCTTCTTTGCAGAAGTGTGGGATGAAGAGCAATCCTCTGAGGATGTTGATATGCGACCTGTGCGACGAGGCATTCCACTTGGGTTGCTGCAAGGCGAGGAGGCTGCCCGAGGACGAGTGGTACTGCCGGCCATGCCAGAGGAAGAAGCCCAAGGTGCTGCCTGAGACCCTCTCTGGGCAGCTCTTTTACATTATGCGCCAGAGGAGGAAGAGGCGCCTTCTGCGCGAAAAACTCGGCCCCATCATGGCCATGCTGGTCGATGCCGACCTCTACTCGTCGGCGGTCCGAATTGGCAAGAAATTCCAGGCCGAGGTTCCTGACTGGGACGGCCCATTACCCGAGTATGATTCCCCCTTTCCTCTCTCTCTAGACTTTCAGTTGCTGCTGTTCAAGCCTCTCCCTTGCCTTCTGAAAGTATTTTACATTTTTTTGGGGTTTCTTTCAGTTCTGATGCCTACCTCGCCAGTGCTTCGGAGCTGCCTCCTACCGACTGGTGGAGCTTGAAGGCATCCTCCCTCAAAACTCTCTTTATCTTTATCTCTATCTATATCTCTGCCTTTATCTCTACCTCTGTCTTGATCACAATCCCTATCTCCACCTCTATTTGTATATCTCTCTGTTTCCATCCCTCTCTCAAACTCTCTAACTCCATATCCATCTCTATCTTTATCTGTCTACATCCCCATCTATCATCTGCATATCTATCTATACCTATACATGAATTCCATAAGTTTATCCCTATATTAGTTCCACTTATTTGACTCTATCTCGATATGTTGATGTACCTCTCTCTATCTCTACCTCTTTCTCAACTTAGTATGCATGTTCTCCATTCAGTGTCACATACTTCTTCTCACTTCATCTCCCTTGTTACATGCATCGCAGACCACTAGTTTGAGACAGTATGCAAGGCGGCACTCGATTGGGAACTGGGTGCAGTGCCGGGAGATGATATACAACGAAGCAGACGAAGATGACGAGGGAACTATCTGCGGAAAGTGGCGCAGGTATAGTACACCTTCATCTCTCTCTCTAGCATCCATCTATCTCTCTCTCTAGAGGCCCATAAATCTGATTGACTTTGCTGCAGGGCGCCTCTTTTTGTTTCCCAAACTGAGGACTGGGACTGCTCCTGTGCCCTTCCCTGGGATCCAGTCCACGCCGACTGTGCCGTCCCTCAGGTCCATTTGGGATCCTAAGTTTTCTGGCCGCTTAAAATTTCCAGTCTTGACCCATTTTCTTCCTTGTTTCTTGTAGGAGCTGGAAACAGCCAAGATCACGAAACATCTCGATTACATCGACTCGGTAGTGTGCCCATCTCTCTCTCCCTCTCTCGCAAAATCAATGTCTCAGGGATTGATCTTGACCGTCCATGCAGCTCAAGGGACGGCTGCTAGACTAGGGACATGAACAACTTCCAGGCATGGAGGCTGCTCCACAATTTTGACTCGTGAACAATATTAATGGCAATCCCAAATTATCTCTCTGCTGTTTTTTCTCTCTCTTGTGGGGAACCAATTCAATGTCAAAAGAAGCAGCATGATGCTATAAAATGAAGTAAAATGATGCTATAAAGGAAAATAACAAGTTCTTCACAGTGACTGAGAGAAAAGATCAGGTTCGTTTTATTGAATGGATGGGGATCTCGGCCAGATAGCAGGAACCCACCATCTCCCATGACACAAAGGTTGATGTCAACAAGCGTTCCCTGAGCAGAATCAGATATAAGGAAAAAAAGCTTCAAAGAACCGGCAAATTAAATAATACAACGGAGCTGCGCGTGTTCTAATAGCAGCACAAAAGTTTAGACAAAATTGATGACGATGATACCATCTTTCTCTCTCTTTATATCTCTCTTTGTCTCCAATCATGAACAAGAAAGTAAACTATATCTCGTTTAGTAATTAATTCAAATGAAAGCGACACCCAGAGTTTTGATGTAGATTCAAATTGATGAGCATCATACTCTTCTCTCCCCTAATCTCTCTATTCCGGTCATGAACAACCTAAATGAGGCCTCCATTAGTTTACTAACTCTAAAAATGATAACTGGACAAAGACCTTGATGCTTGATTAGACAGGAACAATGGAATATGGTCGAGGCTGCAGAAGACGGATGGATACATCCAAGTATTTACCGACAACCCGTTGGCCAAGTTTTAACGCTGGAATATGTTCCAAAAAGAGCTTTAAGAAGATATATCGAAGGAGGAAAACCTTGAAAACAGGTAAGCAATCGTTGTTGTCAAATCATAAACCAGTTAATTCCAATAGAACGAAACTACTGTATCCCTACAATTGTTAACTCCTCCCCATTATTCCTAGTAACCTTGAAATCCTATGAATAATCAATGTTTCCTTATACGCTTTCCTCACTATTACAGTTTTTAAACCAGAAGAGTGACCGGAAAAGGCAATCTAGTGCAAGGAATAATCTATTTTCTTCCACTAGTTTCAGAACAATCAAGTCAGCGTCATCTTCCAAAAAAAGAAAAAAGATTTCGGCGATGAAGGTTTTCCACTGTAATTCAAGAATATACCAGTGAAGAGCCAACCTCGAATGAACACACAAGAAAACAGATTTGAAAGGGAAAAGTCTGCATTGCTCTTCACGACTATGATCTTTCCAAGCGCGGACCAGCGCTCACGCTCAAAAATGATTTTGGCACAGATGTTAGATGATGTTGATCTTTTTTACGATGAAAATGAAGACAAAAATCAAACCCAACCAGATTTTTCCACACTTTTTTTCTCTCAAAAAAAATGATAGCTGTAGTTAATTCTTTCTCACCATCAAAATGAAATCTAGAATCTACCCCAATATCAATCCTCGTACAAGCTAGATGATGTTGATTTTTTTTCCCATCAAACCGAAACCCAAATTGCATTCAATCTTGGAGAGCACGGATTCATTCTCAATCTTGACGTCAAAATTTCTACATTTCCCAGCTTCAACAATTTTAACCAAATTACAGAATCCTACGCTTCGTTGATCACCGATTCCCTTCCAATAAATGCAGAATATATAATCCAAATTCAGAAACTCGAAAATCGATGCAGTCCACAGCAGATACCCCGTTGAGCCAACAATCATAAAAAAACAAAAGAACACAAGATAATCCAACGCAAGTTTCCAAAACGCGCACCTAGATTGTTCGAGAGCCACAGAGCTGACCCCAGAAACCGATCAAGCAAATCAATGGTGCCCTCCACCATGCTGCGCTTGGTGCGCAAGATGGCGACGCTCCTCGGGAAGAGCAACAAGGTAGGAAAAGACCATACCCCCGAAGCAAACGTGGAAGAGGGGCTGCGGGGAGCCGGTTTCGATGTACTTGTCGTGGTATCGATCAAAGCCCTTCGCAATTGACTTCTTCAGGTAGTTCAGAGACATCATCGGCTTCAAATGCCCGGGTAACTCCCGAAGTTTCAGCCCCTTGATCTCATTGTAGAAGCTCCTCATCGCCATTGATGCAACTCTGGTCGAAATTCCGCGATCTGGGGAGCACCCGAAGCCCTAATTTCCCCAACTTCTTCCCCTGCGCGGATGACGAAGGGGCTGTTTGTTGTAATGGGTATATTATTGAAAAGACCACAACAGTATATATAAATATGGGTAGTGACTAAAGCCCACTTATTAAGACATGTATTTTTTTGTTTAAACTTACTAGTGATACTATTTTAAGGCTAAATCATGTTCCCTGCTAGTCCAAGCTCCATGAGTTGGATCCGTTCGGATCGGATCGGATCGGATCAAATCGAATTGAATAAATATGCCCAAAAGATTCGTCTGATGACCAATACGGCCAATCTGATCAAACGATAAATCTCACAAACAAAGTGGAAGGCCTCGTTGTTTTACTTTCCCATGAGTGTTTAATGATAGAGACAGTGAGATTATTAAACGTTGATGAACATAGTTTTATCATAAACTATGCCATCATTTACGCATAAATATTATCATGAAATGACAAAGAGTTTATGTTTTATTGCTAATTATAAGTTTCTTTTGACTAACCCCACTTGATTCTATGAATCAAGTGGATTAGATCTCATCTTTGTTTAAATAAGTACAGATACTTAGTTGGAAATAATGCACATAGATCAATGAAGGCGCCTGGACCAAGTCAAAGATCAGTTATGGATCAAGAAGGGCGCCTGGGCAAAGTCAAAATGGCAGTTATGCATAAAATTGAACCAAGTCAAATGGCGATCATAAGTCAAGCTGGACCATTCAAATGATCCAAGTAGTTTAGAGAGAAGAGATCCTATAAATGCTCTCTCAAAAACAATGTTTGAGGTTGTCTAGAATTTTTATTGGAAGAGTGGAGTGTTGTTTGCAATCAAAGTTCTATAGACCCTCTGTTGTTGATGAGCAATTGAGCCAAGTGAGGAGACAAAGCTGAGAAGATTCCAAGAAGAAGGATCACTTCCTAGCCGCGAAGGGGCGTGACAAAAGGTAAGTGTGATTTCTTAGAATCCAGTTCTTGTTAAAATCACTTTTGAGACAGATCAGGTTGGGTTAGAAATTTAGATTTCTAACTTATCCAATTAGATATGTTTAAAACTGTTCTTAGATCTGTGTAATTGAGTTAGTTGTTGTTGCACAAAATTGTGCACGACAACTAACCACAGCCACAGCCATCACCGCACACATTTGTGCGCAGTTGTGCGCCATCGCACACAACCAGCGCACAAGTTGTGCGTGGCTGTAGCCACTGTTGTACACACTTGTGCGCAGTTGTGCGCCATTGCACACAACCAGCGCACAAGTTGTGTGCGGCTGTAGCCACTGCTGCACACACTTGTGCGCAGTTGTGCGCCATCGCACACAACCAGCGCACAAGTTGTGCGCGGCTGCAGCCACTGCTGCACACACTTGTGCACAGTTGTGCGCCATCGCACACAACCAGCGCAAAAGCTGTGCGCAGCCACAGGCTGCTTCCGCTCACGCCACGCGCAGTGTGCAGTGGCGGACTGCTACTGCACGCATTGTGCGCAGCCGTTGGCCGCTATTGCACATAGCCGCGTGCAGTAGCGCGCTGATCAGCTACCGCTACCGCGCACAGCTGCGCGCAGCCGCGATCAGCCACCGCACAGCGCTGCGCGCGGTAGCACCTAGCTTCCACAAAACATGGACAGATATGAGATTTAGTCCAGATCTGTCTAACTTTAAAATTTTAAATTTCAATTAGAGATTAATAAATCTCAAATTGAAATCTAATAATTAAAACTAAAAATATATATATATATATAATTAAAATCTTAGTTATTGATCCGATCTGAAACCTGTTTAAACTTTAAAATAAATATTGAATTAAGAAAATAAAACAGAAATTACTGAATTGAAATAATTACACTAGCCTGCTCCTTGTGGTTCGACCCTTACTTACCCTAGGTTAGTGAGGTAAATTAATTGTTGAATAATCTCTAGACCTCACACATTGATAAGATAAAACAGGTCTTAAAATCATTATTTAAAAAACACCTAAATCAGGGAATATCAAACGTATGAAAACATGTTTAAATGGATGAAACATTAAGAAGATGGGTTTTTATTTGTTGTGTGTATGTAATACATGGTCAGCAGCAGTCATTTTAATCCAGAATCAAACCCTTTGCGAGATGAATCTAAGAGTTAAAGATAGGAAGACATGATGATGTTGAGTTACATTTTTAGATGAAGTTGTTGTCATCGGCCACCAGACCTCTCAGAATGTATACTTGTGTGTGTAAAAGGTTCTATAACTGTACAAGTGATAGACACAAATAACATGATGTTTTTAATAGTAATTTCATGTCTTATGACCTAATTTTGATTGAAATGGTCATAGATACATGATATCAAATATTTATATTAATTCCATTTTTCAAATAATTTTATCAATTTATTAATGTTTATGGTACTTAAACAGAATTTTCTCAGATAAATTTCATAAAGAAAACAATTTTAGAAGTCATAAAATATATTGTAGAAAAAATTAAATTAGTTTATGGATCTAACATATTTTTAAAATGAAAATATGATTGTCCAAATTTTCTAGTATTTTATGGAATTTTCTGACTCTAAATTCATAAAGAAAATATTTTTATAAGTCGGGATATATACTTGTATATTTGTTTCAATATTTATATGGATTTTATTGTGATTTATTTGTTTTAATCTTCTACATGATATCTTGCAATAAAATTCATTAGTATTGTGATAAATGATTGTCATTGGCCAGATCCATTGTGCTTATCTTGCACTTGGAAAAGAACTAGGAAAAGTAAAAGATATAGTGATAGTTTTATTCGTCGTTGCTTTCAATAGGCATAGTGAAACTAGCATTTTTGAAAATTTGGAAGAAAATGAGGAACATAAATAAATAGCTAAATAAATATAAAAATGTGATAGATATAATAAAAATCATAATTTCATAAAGAACCTGCTAATTTTTTCTTTATAGAATTGTCAATGTATATAATAATAATGGACGAAGCATGCGAATTGAACCCATGCATGGAATGAGTGGGAGGTCCAGAATGAATGAATTCATTTCCCGGGTCTATGCTTCCTGACCCACCTCTTACTGTACAAGTAGTATCCTTGCTCCCTCAATCGACAAACCAAAGCCGGAGTGCTAATCTCACTTGTAAAGTTTTATCATTACTTCAGTTATATGTAAAGCACTCTATCATTTCCCGTGATAAATTCTCACCTCGCTTCTGCTCCCATATACTCTACACACTTTTTCTCTAAGAAATCAGTGTTATTGGAGAGCCTACATAGTTATTGGAGCAGGATCTGTTCATTTACGAAGTTAAATGTCAACACCAAGTGTTTATTTAGTTCTTAAGATCTTGAATTGTTGGCTTTGGGAGATGATGCTGATGGTGCTATTCATGTCGATGATTACGAGGAAAATCTAAAGTTATTACTTATAAAATTATTCTTCAAAAGTATTTCCAAATGATCAAACTTATCAATTTATTTCATTCGTTAGGTTGTTGCACTGATCTTTTTGACATAAAAAATAGTTCTGAATTCAATTATAAAGAGAATCTCAATTTCATTAACTTAGACTTTTTGGGTTGTTTGGCTTTTTGACTCTTGCTATATAATACTGTTGTACACTTTTCATTTCAACATATATAAAATTAATAGTTTCATGACAACTTCATGCTAATAGGGGTTATTAATTTCAGATTTATTTCTTAAAAGTTGGGATGAGGTGAAAGCTGGTCTTACCTTTGGGTTTATGTTTTCAGAAAACGGACCCCAAAAACAATAATTCCTATCTTGAAGGTTGAGTTCCAAACTCAAGTGTTAGGTCATATACTCAACATTAGGGTAAAATTACGTCGTTGTTGGATTTGAGTTTAATAAAAAAAAAATTATAAATGGATACTCATGGAACAAATCTTAGACATAATTTTCTCGACATGGTGATTTTAACAGGATGAGAAGGGATACAGAGTATAAGAGGTAGTGATAAGATAAAGATGGTGATATTAGATGGGAATAATACTATTTAAAACAAATAAGACAAATATTACCACAAGTGGTAGATGATGGCCTGTGAATAAAACGAGTGAAAATGACAGAGTTAGATAGAGGAATACATGAAGAGGTGATGATAAGAAAAGATGATGAGCAAGGGGAAATGATAAGAAGAAAAGTTAAATTGGGGTTTATGATTAAAATTAGGGTTCGAAGAGAAAACATGATGGAGATGATGGGATAATATGTACTGATGAAGGTGGTGGATTGAGGGGATGAGTCAAGAATGAGATGGAGGAATATAGTGGTTAGGGTTTATTAGGTGAATATAGAGGGAAATTCGAGACAAGATTGTGCTGGCTTAGATGACGCATGACGGCGTAGATGATGCATGACATAGGTGGTAGATGATATGTGACATAGATGGTTATGGATGATAATGGATCGTGATGATGAAATGGGTATGATCTACCTAAGTGAATGTGTTGAAGAAGGATCAGTGTAAAGCAAGATACTAAGCTTATATCCCCATGTTGCACCCAGATCAAGGCATTTTATTAATTCAGATAAACCCCCCCACTTCTTTCTTTACCTTCTCTAGTCACTCAAGACACAAAAAAACACCGTCGATGGACCTTCAAAACCTCACTCTCTTTCCATCTGCCTCTCTAAGAGGAAGTGAGTTTAAAGATATTATTTGACAAAGATTGGTTTCTTAATTTATAGATCCAACCATACAGATATAAAGAGGAAATAAATATGATACTACCCTCAAATTTTTGGCTCATTATAAGATATCAATCCTTTAAATTGAACTACACCTATTCGTTGATTTAATCCAAAGACTTCTCTCTTCTCGTCCTCATCAGTGCCATAATAACATTTTTAAGGTTTTTTATTCATCATGGCATTAAAGGTAATCATTGGTTCATATTGGCCTGCATCATCCATGATTAACAGCTTCTTACTTGCTACATGTTGCTTCTTGAAAAAAGACGAAGTAAAGCATAATGATAATATTCCTAAAGAGAAGAGGGTGTGTAACATGCCAGCACATAAGTGTGCGCCACCGCGTAAGTGCATTTGAAGCAAAATCCAATGAAATAAGGACATGTGCATGCAACGTGTCTTATATATTTATTTAAGATTTGTTAGCCTTGGTCTATACATACACTCATTGTTGAAAAAAGTACATTTTTTTGTTGATCAATGTCCTCTTGTGATTTAAAAAAAAGAGAGAAATTTTTTGCAATAAATGCCTCAATGGCATCGTTAATCATTGATTGGTTGTCACCAGTCAGTAACATTAACGTTTTCTTGGTTATCGTTAACGATGAAAACGGAGACAAGAGGCTGGATGGAAATAAACCCAAAATAGATTATAATTCATATAAAAATTAATATATAGCCCAAAATATAGTAAATATGTGCTCCGACTTAGAAAAATCATATCTTTATCAACATAATGTCAAAAAATTCAGGAAAAATCATATTCTGACTCAAAAAGTTATTTATTTCCAAATTTAATGTCAGGAAAATCCTTTAAAATACTTTTAAAACATCATTATAGAAATGGATTTAATCATTTGAGGCTTGGTAACATGCTTATACATTCGATTTAATGCAGACAACTATGTGAATATTATCTTATTGATCTATTAATAGTGCATGTTATCATTAGGCTGCCCGTCTGACGTTTGGATTTTTTGAAGCTTGATGGATTGTCAAAACTGACATTCATAAACATCAGACATCCATGTTGGATTGTCTAATATCCAAAAAATAAACCACATTGGTAGCAGGGGACTTATCTGCTCACGTCCTGCTAATATGCCCGCATTTATGGTATAGTTAATCATTCAAGTGATCATCAAAGATACTTCCATTATTTTCACCTTATTTACAAGGACAAGAGGGATTGATCCAAAGAGATAAAATAATTTAGTTCCTCAATTCTTATATGCTCAAAATAGGAGAAACAGTTTATAAATTCAGTTTTGTTATATATTTAAGGATTTTAAGGATTTAAACTTGTGTGATTAAGGATTTTAAAATAACTAAGATTATGTATAAATAAAACAAGAAACGATACCTTAGCATGTGGACTGATACCTTAGCCACTAGATGAGCTCATCATGCAGCATTATGTATTTTGCGGCCGACGAGCATTTTGTGGGTGATCCATGACAACCAGATGTTGGAAAATTCCAAAGGAGCACTAGAGAAGGAAAATACTGTTTTTCATTGTATTTTCTTGGGCAGGGATCTGATGGGGGGTTCTAGTGAGAAAGAGAGGCAATAAAAAATGAGGATATATAAAATGGATATCAGTGATTGGGATGATGGAGATGGATCGATTCTAAGTTGAGAAGGTGTTTACACTGCTATCCTGAGCCCAAAGTATCTCTCTCACCTCAAATCCTTGTATTCTTCTCATCATGCATTTTCCATTACAAGGAGAGTGTGAAACAAAGTGAGATCCCTTCAAAAAACTTACAATAACCAGGTCTATTAGAAAATGCCTTGTCTTTCTAGAAAAATATGATATATCTCCTCCATAATGAATAGAGAGTGAAAGAAGAAGATATTTTTTATACATAGAACATGATTACTAAAATGCCCTTCTATACTTGCCTAATACCTAGACTGCATTGCTTCCTCTTTTCTGATTGGTTTAGACCTCCTTGATTTGATTTGTGATCCCCCTCTAGGAGAGAAGTTTATGAATCAGCGGATGGAGATGGGTCGCAGATGACACCAATTTAACTGTTAACAAATCTGAATTTGCTACTTGCTTCACAAGCCCTATCCATTTGCTTTCAATTCTTATGGTGCTATAGGCTATAGATAATGTTCTCATTTAATTCATAGAATCCTGCACATGTAAGACTAAGAAATATTCATCAGTAGTAAACTGCTTGAATGGATCCCAGCACAGTTAGTTGAAAATGTCCACATAGTGAAAATAAAGATATCTAAAGGAAGTGTTAGAAAAATAAAGTCAATTTTTAATAACATGATGTATCCGAAACCATCTTTGCTCACAAAAAGATCCTCCCAATCCATTTTCCGAAGGCCTTGTCTAGCAACACCTTACTGTCACTAAGACAATTTTTTGATTTTTCCATAATATTTTCCTACATTTTAATTTTTTGGTTGAATCAACCGACAGGCAGATAGATGGTCAGCGCCAAGACCACAACAATTTCCTGTTTTTTATGTTTTCAGAAACTGACCTAGCTCAGTCCAAAATATTAAATATTTTTCCCCTAGATGGTAGAGCCTTTTATTTTATTCTGATTTTTCACTTGACAGATCTATTTTTCCTATCTTTTCGCGGCAAGCCGTATTTTAAAGTTTGACTTATTATGGGAAAATTGTAATGGAAGGAGAGAACAAAAAAGTGGACACAAGTGTTGGAGGAAAAACTCCCTGAATTTTTATTTATTCCTCAGAAACAGTTGGCCAGGGTCCTTGTGGCAAGTGAGGCCATTATGAGTCACGCGACGAAAAAGTCAACGACTGAGTCGCGGAGAGAGATAGAGAGAGAGTGAGAGAGGAAGAGAGAGAGATAGAGAGAGAGAGAGAGAGTGGGTTGACTAAGTGCTGCAAAACTTGATGGGCAGGGCTTGGATAGCCCGGCCTGCATGGCCTTTTAAGCGACTGTCAGAGACGGCCTTCGCACGAACCGGCCCTGTTGCGCCAGAGACAATCCACAACGACGTTAGTGAGAGAGAAAGATACGAGAGAGAGAGAGAGAGAGAGAGAGAGAGAGAGAGAGAGAGAGAGAGAATAGCAGAATAAAGAGTAGTGTAGAGGGAGAGAGAATATGAGAAGGAAGAGGAGTGAAGAGAGAGAGAGACAGAATATGAGAAGGAAGAGGAGTGAATAGAGAGAGAGTATGAGAAGGAAGAGTAGTGAAGAGAGAGAGAGAGTTAGAAGGGAAGAGGATTGAGGAGAGAGAGAGAATATGACAAGGAATAGGAGTTGCTGTACAAGGAGAGAAGGGAAAACGAGCGGAGAGAATGAGAAGGAATAAGAGTGAGTAAAGGATCAAAGAGAGAGGAGCAAAGATGGGAGGGAGGCGTGAACGAAGGAGAAGAGAGACGAGTGAATATAGAGTGGACGACAAAAGGGAGAGAGAAGGGGAGATGAGAGGGAAAAGAAGGGTTAGAGAGCGAGAGAGAGAGAAAGAAGAAAATTGAGGAACAGAAGGATGATGCAACTGAATGAGGATACACAGAGAGGGCGGAGAGAACTAGGACGGGTGAAAGAGAGAGATAGAGAAAGGGGGAGAACGAGATGTAAACAAGAGAGGAGAGAGAGAGAAAACAAGAGGAGAGAGATAGAGAGAGAGGGAGGAACGAGAAGAAAGAAAATTGGCTAGAGGGGGAAGGGACAGAACGAGAAGAGGATGGCCAGACAAATAAGAGAGAGATAGAGAGGTGAAGAACGAGGATGAGTAAGGAGAGAGATAGAGAGGTGAAGAACGAGGTTGAGTAAGGAGAGAGATAGAGAGATAAATAAAGGGAAAAACGAAGATGAGCGAATGAGAAGTTGACAGAGAGAAGGGGGGAAACGAGGACGAATGGGGAGTGAAAAGTAGACAGGAGGGAAAAGAGGACGAGTGATAAACGAAATAAAGGAGTGAGAAATAGACGGAGAGGGAAGAAAACGAGGACGAGTGAGGAGTGACGTTGAGAGAGAAAGAATGAAGGGACAAAAGAAGAGAAATAGACAGAGAGAGGGGAGAAAACGAGGAAAAGAAAGAGGAGAGAGAACTAGACATAGAAGGGAGGAAAACGAGGATGAGTGAGGAGTGACATAGAGAAGAGGAAAGGTTAAAGAGAGCCGAGAAGCCGACTGAACACAGAGAGAGAGAGAAATAGACAAAGAGAGGGGCGAAACGAGGACAAGTGAGAGGAGAGAAAACTAGACAGAGGACAGGAAAACAAGGACGATTGACTGACATAGAGAGGAAAGAATGAAGAGAGAAGAGAAGACGACTGAGAAGAGAGAGAGAGGAGAGAGAAAGAGAGTGAGAAATAATAAACAGAGAGAGGGACGAAAACGAAGAAAAGACAGAGGAGAGAGAATTAGACAGAGAAGGGAGGAAAACGAGGCTGAGTGAGGATTGACATAGAGAAGAGGAAAGATTAAAGAGAGAAGAGAATCCGACTGAAGAGAGAGAGAGAGAGACGAGTGAGAGGAGAGAGAACTACACTGAAAATAGAGGAAAACGAGGATGAATGAGGACTGACATAGAGAGGAAAGAACGAAGACAGAAGGGAAAACAACTGGGAAGAGAGAGAGAAAGAAATAGACAGAGATAGGGGCTAAACGAGGACAATTGAGAGGAGAGAGAAGCAAGGAAAACGAGGATAAGGATTGACACAGAGAGCAAAGAATGAAGAGAGAAAACAATACGATTGAGGAGAGAGAGAGAGAGAGAGAGAGAAATAGACACAGAGGCCGAAACGAGGACAATTGAGAGTGAGAGAGAACTAGACAGAGAAGAAGAGAGATAGAGAGAAAACTATACGACTGAGAAGAGAGAGAACTCGCGAGAAAAGAGATTAAAACGAGGATGAGTGAGGAGTGACACAGAGAAGAGAAGACGACTGAAACGAGAGAGAGGGGGCGAAACGAGGATAATTGAGAGAGTGAGAGAGAATTAGCCAGAGAAGAAGAGAGATGGAGAGGAGAGAGAACTCGCCAGAAAAGAGAGGAAAACGAGGATGAGTGAGGAGTGACATAGAGAAGAGAACACGACTAAAGAGAGAGAGAGAGAGAGAGGATACTTGAGAGAGAGAGAGAGAACTAGACAGAGAAGAAGAGAGATACAGAGAGGAGAGAGAGGGAGGCGAGGTCTTACACTTGCCTTCATTCTGGGGCGGCGGTCGGCGTTCACCTTACGGACCTGGTACCGTATCTTCTTCGAGAACAGCCGGCTCCGCCGCTTCTCCTTATACCGCAGAACACTCGCTTCCCTCACTCCCCCCCCGCCTGCCGCCTCCGGGAACAGCTCAATCTTCTCCCCCTTCGCCTGCGCACCACCACCCAATCAAAACCCCGCAAAAAAAAAAAAAAAAAAAAACACTATTTCTGAGCGCAAAACTAACGGTGGAATCCGAGAACGGGGACCCGCGACCGGACCAGGCCAGCGCCACGTCGTCGTAGTTGAGCCGCAGGCTGAGCGGCGGCGGTGCCGCCTCCTCCTCCGGCGGCGCCACCGCCTTCTTCTTCTTCTTCTTCTTCTCCGGCGACGCGCTCCTCTTCGGCGCAATCTCCACCACCTCCACCGCCGGCGTCCGCCACCACTCCCCCTCGTCGCCGCGCTTCAGCGCGCGGCGGAGCCCCTGCCGGAGCTTCAGCAGCCCGCCGACGCCGTACCCGAGCAGCGGGTTCTGCTCCTCCGCCGCCGCCCCGGCGGCGGAGGAGCAGAAGCTGAGATTACCCATGATGCTATCGATCCCTTCCCCGACCTCCTCGTCGAGAATGGACTCCGCGTCGAAGTCGTCGTCCTCGGCGGGCGGCTCGGCCGGCGCGGGCCAGGCCGCGGGCAGCGCCGGCGCGCGCAGCACCAGCCCCGGCTCGGAGATGGCTCGGCGGTGGCTCGGGAGCGGCTCGGCGGGGAAGATGGCCGGGTAGGCCGTGGACAGCAGCGCGGCCGCCTCGTTGTACGTCTGGTTCGGGCGCTTTCGCGGCCCCCGCGCGCGCTTCGTCGAGATGGCGAGCGGCGAATTGCAAGCCTCCGACAGCGTCGACGACGGGGACGACTGCGTCGTCGACCGAGACGAGCTCGTCGGCGACGACGACGACGACGGCTTCACCACCATCTCCAGGTCGAACCCGTAAGCCCGCCCCCCGCTCAAGCACGACGACATCTCTCCTTCTCCCTATCTCTCTCTCTCTAACTATCTACTTATCTATCTCTCTAAAACCCTAAACCCTGGGCTTAAACCTCGACGCCATGGCCCGGGAGGGGGGGGGGGGGGAGTGTCGACGGAGATGAAGACGGAGAAGGAGGGGCGCTGCGGATGGGGCTCGAAATCTGGCAATAAATGGGTGTTTGTTTTCTCTCTCAAGGGGAGAGGCCACTCGAGTTCTTGGAGGTGCAACTGGCCGTAAATTGCACAGAGAGAGAGAGAGAGAAAGAAGAGAGAGAGAGAGAGAGAGAGAGAGAGAGAGAGAGAGAGAGAGAGAGCGGGTCCGAGTCAGGTGTCACGGGGTAGAGAGATGTAATGGAGAGAGGTCCCGGGCTGAAAATCCGCAGATGTTACAGTGTAGATGAAGGGGATTAGAGAGAGAGATGAGAGAGAGAGAGAGGATAAAGACAGCCTTGGCATGGAGGTTTTGAAATATGATAGAGAGAGAGAGAGAGATGCAAACGACAGTGCCGGCCGTCTGCGGCCGAATGGACCACCTATCTCTTTCTTTCTCTCTCCTCTCTCTAGTTTCTCTCTCTAAGCTCGGGGATGCAGGCTTGCAGGGGAACGGGGTGCGCTTCTTATCCTGCCACGTGGGAACTTCTCGTTGGGGCCAGGGATTGTAGAGAGGCTTCTCTTCCTCACGTGAGGCGGAGCCTTGGCTTTACCAGTAGAGATGGAGAGAGAAACAGCGAGGCACTTAGAGAGAGAAAGGAGGGCGCGCAGAGAGTAGATCTGCAGTGGTTTGGACGCGATGAAAATGGGGGGAGACGGGTAATTACTGGTGTTTTTCACTGCCATCTCTCTCTCTACCCATCCATCTCTCTCTGTACCCATCCATCTCTCTTTGCCAGTCATCTTCTTCATTCTGATGTGGGGGTGGGTAAATACTGGTGTTTTTCACCGCTCTCTCTCTCTCTAACCATCCATCTCTCCTTCCCTTTCATCTTCTTCATTCTGATGTGGGGTGGGTAAATACTCGTGTATTTCACCTCTCTCCATCTCATTACTCTCTTATCTCTTCATCTTCGTCATTCAGAAGTGTGGGTGGGTTTATAGTTCTGTTTATACCATCTAACTCTCTCTCTGCCCATCCATCTCTCTCTCTCTCTATCTCATAACTCTCTTATCTCTTCATCTTCTTCATTCAGAAGTGTGGGTGGGTATATAGTTCTGTTTATACCATGTATCTCTCTCTCTGCCCATCCATCTTTCTCTCTTCATCTCCTAACTCTATTATCCCTTCATCTTCTTCATTCGATGGAAGTGGGGTTGGGTAAATTGGGGTGTTTTAACAGCTATAATCTCTCTCTCTCTCTATCTCATAACTCTCTCTACATCCCTTCATCTTCTTCATTCGATGGAAGTGGGGTGGGTAAAAAGTGGAGTTTTACCATCTCTCTCTCTCTCTCTACTCTCTATCATCTATCTCTCTCTCTACCCTTTATCCTCAGCTTTTAGATTGTGTGGCAGAATCAGGCCCTACGTTGTGCGCTCCCGGTTCAGTCGCTAATGATGAGCCCAAAACCTTATCCGCATACTCCCCGACAAGCTCCTTGATTTTTCTATTATTATTGTGTTTCTAGAGAGAGAAACTAGAGAGAGAAACTAGAGAGAGAAACTAGAGCGGTTGTGTGTTTACCATGGAGAGCAGGATATTTTTTAAAAAATATCTTACCAGAGAGGCTTTTCAGCGGTCGCACGTGGGGCGCACGTGGACATCCTTAGCACGTGTGGGGTCAACAGGGGGAAGCGGTGACGTTGGCCTCGTCTGGGCCGTTCATTGCCAGGATCGTCTTATCGCGTTTATCCGTTTTATCTTGTAACATTTGCGGTCTCCTGGCTGGCCACGTCGCCTTATTCCACGGCTCGGATCCCACGCCGTCTTATCCTTGTAGCCAAGGCGCTGAAAACAAAAAGAGAAAATCATTTTCCCATATTTATATTTTAATAGGAATAAAGATAATAAGACAGAAGTACGTTGGAAGAGAGAAAGAGAGGTACGAACAAGGCTTAATTTGTTGGACGGATGAGGAGCCATCATCCCTTCTGCCCACATTCGTCATCCATCGTCGTCCGAAGACAAGGAATGCTGACAACTGCTGCTGACCGAGACGATGACTGTCGACGACTCCCAGTGACGGGGAGGACAATTGCAGGAGACCGGGATGAGGACTGCCGAGGATGGGGAAGATGACTGTCAAGGACGGAGAACATGACCGCTGACAACCGATGTCAACAGAGAGGATGACCGCCGAAACCACTGTCGATAGAGGAGATGATTGTTGATAACTTGGACATAGACTGCCATTGACAAGATGATGATTCCCAAGGACAGGAATGATTACAGCCAATGAGTTATAATATTTTGTTCTGCTCAGTTGCAGTCATTCTGTTCTGCTCTTTTTCCTATTTGGGCAGTATGTGGCACTAAAATAGTATGTATGTGGTAGATCAAAAGGCAATTAGGACAGGAAAACAGTTTGTGAGTTTCACTCTTTCTTTTGTTTTGGTTGGTTAGTCAACAAGTAGGAAATCTTTCAGTCTCTCATGACAGTCATGGTCCCTATTCTTTTTGGCAAGAAAGTGTTATGAAAAAAAGGAAACTCACTCACAATCCTTCCTTTCCAGTTGTCCTCATCTGCCAAGGACAAGAACAACATCCATCAAGGACAGGGATGATGATCACCCAAGATGAGAACAATGACCACCAACAATGGAGACGACAACCGCCAATGATTGCAGACGGGTGCGATGACTGTGAATGACCACCAATGACCCCAATAACAGCGAACAATGGTATAATTTTAGTCTATCAAAAAGCATACTATTCAAAAGATGACTGGTTTCGATATACATAAAGTGATCAACGTATTACAACTGAAAACATGTCTTATGCCCAAAGAATGAAATCAGAAGGTCGACTTTCAAAGGATGTCTTGCTTGTAAGACTGCTTACGAAAGCTCACTGTTTGAGGACTGGCTCGTTGAAGGATACAGAAATACCCAAGAAAAGTGGAGTTAGATACAAATTAAAATAAGAGCAGACATAAAAGAAGAAGGCTCAACAATCATTTAAAGAATAAGTATCTGATCCGCGGTTGTCAGAAGAAGACATATCATTTTCCTTGCTGGATGAGGTTGAGGGTTTTATCCAATAGTGCAACATAAACAACACAACTATTCTCCCTTGTCCAGGCGTCCATAGTGTGGGACACATGGTGTAGGCTGTTGAACCTATTAGCAAGCACTCCTTTAATTTAGTTTAAGCTCTCTTGCCAGTCTCTTTAATCTCCCACTGTCCTTGCATTTTTATATCGACATGTGCTCTGAATTCCCATACCGATCACAGTCCCTCTAAGTCAACAAATGACTATGGCAATAAATTACAGACGATAAGTTGTAAAATCTCCTAATTCTCATTTTCCGCAGTGACATTAGTGCAGTACTGTTTCGTTGATGACAGGTTGGAAAATAGGTCTGCAACAGATCGATGTAAACTCACTATGCCTCAGTTCATTATGTATCCCACAGTGACCTGTCTATAGATGCCACCAAAAAACATAATTACTATCATCTTTACTTCGTTTGAAGTAAAATTTCTTCTCAAAGTTTATACCCATGGCATATTTAACACACATACTTTGAGTTTCCATCTAGCGTGAAGTAAAAGATTTTTCTCCAAGTGACCTCTTCATATTTTGACTTTGCCCTTCAGGAAAACTCATATAGTCATTTTACTGCATCTAGTGACTGATGTCGTTGCTCTAAGTCGTCATGATGGGGCTGTACATTGTCATTTCCAAACTCTAAAGGTAACAATATTCTATTTATTTTTCAGTTGGAAATTAAATAGCGTGTTTCTACAAAAATATATGATAGTCTTAAGATAAATCATCGTGTCAGATTAAATGTTATATTCCTTAAAACTATGATGTGGAAAATATAATTATGTGACGTAATCGTGAACGAAATGTTACATTTACTTAAAAACAATTTAAACAATGGCTAACACAAAGGAGGATCACTGGGATAATTGTGAAGGAGGTACAAATGAGTTACTAAAAAAAATGTACGTCTTCAAGGCAATCAACATCTGGTCAAAATGGAAACTTAGCGGATAGTTCAAAGATTACAACTTTTTAGCCATTCACCAATGGAAATGAAATTATTGGAGGACCGTGTATAATTCGTAATTACTGTGATCATGCCCAGATGGCGATATGCATCGACAGTAATATAAAATGTAATTCAAGATAAAATACACAAACCCAGAATAAAAATTGGCAAATCATTGAAATTAATCCAACAAAATTGACTTTAGGCACCAACTTTCACCAAATTGGCCTCGAGAGACATTTTCAATGTCAACAACAAATACCATTATGTATAATGAAAAAAATCTCCTTTTCTCTCTTTCCTTCCCCCTATCTCTCTCTCTCTACAACCAAACTGTGAAGCCCTTTGCTTGATCTTCTTCCTCAGATTTGCACATCCATCAAACCTAGAAACGGAATTTCAAGAACTGAAATTTCAAGAGGGATCATTGCCTCGTCAAGATAGAAGCAAATACAAGAACTGAACATTCAAGAACAGCAACAATGGTGGGCACAACGAAGGTGGTGGGTGATAATCACAAATAACGTGCTAATTTTTATAGTAATTTCATGCACATTTTGTGTTTATTCTCATTGAAATTATCATAAATCCACATTATCAAAGCCTACAATGATTTATACCACTTCTAGAGTGAATTTCAAATTTTTCTTAATTTTATGGTATTTTAACATACTTTTGTGACATTACGTTCATGAAAAATTAATTTAAAAACTCGTGAAAACTTATTCATTCTTATTTAAAAATTTAAGGGGTTTATTATATTTTAAATATGATATTCTGATTTTTCTAGTATTTTTATGGAATTTTTTGAAGTTAAAGTCAGAAGAAAATATAAATTTTAATTTATTAAATATATTTAATGAATAATTGAATTTTTTTCTCCTTGATGTTCCTGTCACATTGGCAATCTGCTAAAAAATTTGAATGAGAGAGAAAATCAGATGGTAAAGATTGTTCCAAATAAAAATGATGATATCTAATGGTCCTGAAGGCGTTTTAGGTTGAAATTTTGAAGGTAGTTCCACATTTCTATCCATCTACCATCTTGGATATATTGATATAGCCCCCCTCATTATAAAAAAGACACCCTTGGAGTTTTTTCCAAATTATGATTAGCGGAGGGATTTGATCATTCAAAATATTATTTGGGTCCTTTCTGTTGGGTTCGGTGCCTTGGTTCGTCCATGGAAAACACGTTCCATAGATGCGAAAATGTTTAGATTGATTCACAATCGATCTTTAAAATCAAATATTGAAATTAGCTTTTGAGGAACACTTTCCGCCCTTGACTTTGTCGCTTCGAGATCATTCTGAACGCTGTATGCGTTCAACGTTCAGGCTCTAGAAGTATCCACGCGATCACTCGACGCTTGGGTCTCCACGTCTTCTTCTTCAACTCTTCTTGAAAATCTAGAAGATCTCCTCACCACGAAGACACTCTTCCTTGGATGAGTGGAGAAGAGAGTGGAGAAAGGGAAGGGGCTCTCAAGTTAGGCTTGCATGGGTGCTTAAAATTGATGGAAATATATGCGGTCAGCAAGCCAATCACACATTCCACATCCCCGTTCGATGTTCATTGGCAGAATATATTCATTATAGTGTTTGTGTGATGCTTATAATGAAGTCCATGAATACATGATCGGACTTGGTAAATTATGATGAGATCGTAATACGGAGATCACTGGTCTTTAAGCATGTGTTCTAAACATGCCTATTCGAAGGATACGCGAGAAGGACATCTAACTATCCAGATAGAATAATACTATCTCGCCTCACTCATATGATGAGTATGGCTAGTCCCATAGCCATTAGTGTGGAGACACTAAGGATAGATAGCAAGTGCTCTTTAGTGGAAAGAGTTCACTGAATTGATCCGTACAAATCCCTGAATGGTATTATACCGAACCGTCAATCAGGTTGATTCACATCTCGGTTCTGTAAATGGTCCTTAGACCTGAGACACCAAAGACGTCTTGTGGACGGACGGTTGTACTTTGACTATGGATGACGAATCTCGAATCATGGGATTCTAAACGCTCTTAGTTCGAGTACATCAATAAGTTCTCGAAGACAATTGAGTGGCCAAGATGGGATCGTCCACCCTCAGTATAAGAGGTGACAACTCAAGGAAGATGATGCGATGAAGTCCTTGGCCAAGGTAATGAAATATCGAAGAAGAGTTCTCTGATGATTTCTGAATGCATCAGTACTAACTCGGATGATTAATTAGGGTTTGACAGTTGACCATACCCTAAGTCATCCAAGGAGCGTCAAGTAGATGAGGGATTATACATACACTGTAACCGATGATGAACAGGTTCCATGACTGAGTCGATACACACTACTTTGTATCTTCTAGGACACGAGGTGTAGCTTGGCACCCCACGTGTCGTAGTCTCGACCTTTTGATTGGGTTAAATCGATCTGACATTAATTAATCTATATGATGATATAGTTAATTAATTCAGAAGGCCAATAAAGGTTATTGGGCCACTGGAGTCATTAGCTAAACTGATACATGGGCTTAGAGGGTCACACGCAAATGGTATTTTGGACGTCAGAAGATATACTTAAGTTTTTGGGGTTTTTATGAAAAATATCCACTTAGTATAAATAGGGGAAGGCCCTGAACGAAATTCACCCAGGCCAGAATTGTTCAGGAGCCTTTTCCCTTCTTCTCCCCTCTCCCCACACCCCCTTTCCAACCCCAATGCGATCGGGATGACGTAACGACGACGACGGAGAAAGAATGGGGCTCATCAATGAGGAGGAGGAGATTTGACGTGCCGAGGATCGCGTGGATACATCTAGAGGCTCCACATTTGAGTAGCTCGACTTGGCTCGCTTCGGGATCCAAGAAATGATGGATGTGATCCGTGTAAAGGTACTTCATTTCATGGTTTTAATTATGTCATTATGATTCCATTACATGTCTTTCGCTGCATGGAATCATCGTCTTCATCCATGTCAAGGCCTCTAGAACCCAACAAAAACGGGACCCCTTTCCCTCTATATTTCACTTGAGGTTTTTCTCAGAAACCATACGAAGTAAAATATATCCACCAATGCCCTTATGACCTTGTGCCTGTGACCCTATAGCCCCATGTATCATTCTAGTTAATAACTTTAGTGGTCCAATAACATTTATTGACCAACCTTATTAATTAACTATATCGATATATAGATTAATTAATTAAGGATCAATCTAACCCAATCGATAGGTTAAGTTTCCAGCCCGTGGGGCGCCAAGCTACATCTGGTGCTCTAGAAGATACCGAGCAGTCTCGAACTCTCTCATAGAACCTTTACCATCATCGGGTACCTTATATGTATAATCCATTATCCGCGCGAGACTCTCGACTAACTTAAGGTATGGTTGATCCTCAAACCCTAATCTTCATTCAATTAGTACTTATGTTTAAGGGGGATCATTGGAGAATGCCTTCTCCAATATCCTCACTACCCTGGCCAGGGATTTTTCTGCGTCGTCTTCTTTGAGTCAATCTCCTCTGATACCGAGGGTGGATGATCCAATCTTGACCACTCAATCATCTCCGTAAGCTTCTTACTACATCCGTTCTATAACTTATTTGAATTCCATGATTAGAGGCTCGTAAGTTATAGTCAAAACATAGTCGTCCACTCACAAGATGTCTTGGTGTCTCAGGTTAGTGGACCACTTATATAACCGTGACTTGAATCAACCTGATTGACGTTTAGGTATAATACCATTCAAGGATTTGTACGGATCAATTAAATGAACTCTTTCTCCAAAGAGCACCCACTATCTGTCCTTAGTGTCCCCACACTAATAGCCATAGGATCAACTATACTTATTGTATAAGTAGGATCAGCTAGTGCTATTATATTCGGATAATTTGATGTCCGTCTCGACTATCCATTGAATAAAAATATTTAGAATACATGTTTAAATATTAGTGATCATTGTATTATGATCTCATCATAATTCACTAGGTCATTGCAAGTATTCATGGACTTCATTATTAACATCACACAAAATAATAATGAACCCTAATATTTTATTCAATGAACTTAAATAAACATGGTAGTGTGATTGGCTTGATGGCCACATAATATTCATCACTTTCTTGTCCTAAAAGAGTGAGGGTTGAAGGAGTGATGTTTAGATCAATATTGAAGAAAAATAAAGCACCACTAGGGCTGTTGGGCATATGATGATGAGTTTAGTATGATCTTCATCTTTTTCCAACTCACATCTTCATCCTTTTTCCTATGTTACCATCACGAATAGCTTAGATTTCCTTTATCACACACACCACTTCCAACTCCACCAATCCTCAGGGTGTATCAGCTTCCATCCCCATCGCATTTGCGGCTATAAAATCATCATCATTCACCCTCGTTAGGCTGCTCGTCGGCGTGTACACACCATCCTCTCAATTGTAATCAACACAATATCTCTTTCATCTGCTACAATCCACTCATGTCCATCTCCATCTATCATCACCCGTCGCTCCCAAAGTGTTGGCTAAGTTAGAATTAATTACTATTTTTCTATTATAAATTTCTATAAAGTTACCAAAGTTATTCGATAAAATTTGAATATATTAGGTTAAATATTATTGATATTTTCTGAACTTCCTAGAAATGTTTCATGTTATTTTTCATTAGTTTGTTTTTTTAATTTAGATTTATTTCCTAAAATAAATATAAAAATACTAAAAAATAGAAATCAGAGATAAAATTCATTTATTCAATACTTGCTCTCTGTGGATTCGATTCTTGCTCACCATGTGATCATAAGGAAGCTTATAAATATTATTGCATAAACTAGAACCCAAAAGTGGCCTTTTTAGTCATAATGTCTGTTCATCAGTGGGTGGGGGTAGCAAGAGGTTGCAGGTGATTGCAAATCAAAGGCTTCAGTCAGGACTCGCCCCCTCTAAGGAAGGATTTGGGCAGATGATCCTTCCTGCCTTCCTTAAGTTTTTTCCATTCATCTGCATGTCATTGATTCTGTTTCCCTGCACGGAAAAATGACAGAAGGGAACTGATGAAGGAGTTGTGACAATGACGAAACTTGGATGAATGATGATTTGTATGAGAGGAATTATTGGGGACGGATGAATGAATGGATGGCCATTCAGTCCGTTCTATCCATCCAGAAGTGTTATGTCTTTCATCCAACAAGCCTAATTATGGAATGTTTGGCCCAAACAAGAAATGGGCTTGCCAAATTTCATCCTGCGTTTGGAATGAAATTTGATAAAAAGCCCACTATTGGGCCTGCCCAGTAGAAATTCTGAGGGAACAGCCCACCTTCAATACATACTTTTGGAGAGATTTTCCCATAGTAAGCAGATGGGAAGAGATTTAGGGTGAGATATAGAAAGAAAGAAGCAGTCTAATCTCATTTAAGTTGGGCCAGATTGCTTTTAGGATTCCTTTATTTAGGCCTTTTTGATTGCCTTCCGTAATCTGGAGAAGTAAATCTTAATGGCGCCTATGAATGTTCGATGAGTCTTAAATAATCATCATTTCTCGTCCTGAAAAAAAAGGAAAAGAAGAATAGAAGTCTTAAATAATCTTAAAAGAGAGTTTGCATTATTTCTTAAGCGAAGAGCGATAATATTTATGGCTACAGAGTCTTCCACTCTCTTTCAGTAGCCGCCCTCAGGGAATGAAGAGAGAGAGAGAGAGAGAGAGAGAGAGAGAGAGAGAGAGAGAGAGAGAGAGAGAGAGAGAGAGAGAGAGAGAGAGAGAGAGAGAGAGAGAGAGAGAGAGAGAGAGACAGAGACAGAGACAGAGACAGAGACAAAGAGACAGGGACAGAGACAGATTGATAGATAGATAGATAGAGGGAGGGAGGGAGACAGAGAGCGAGAGGAGATATAGAGATATAAATAGAGATAGATAGAGAGAGAGAGAAAGAGAGAAAGAGAGAAAGAGAGAGATAGGGAGAGAGACACAGAGAGAGATACATAGACAGATTGATAGATAGAGAGAAAGATAGAGAGAGAAAGAGAGAAAGAGAGAGAGAGGGAGAGAGACAGAGAGAGAGAGATACATAGACAGATTGATTGATTGATAGATAGATAGAGAAAGAGAGAGAGAGAGAGAGAGAGAGAGAGAGAGAGAGAGAGAGAGAGAGGGAGATATATATATATATATATAGACAGATTGATAGATAGATAGATAGATAGAGGGAGACAGACAGAGAGCGGGGGGATATATAGATATCTAGACATATAGATAGATATATAGATAGATAGAGAGAGGGGGGGAGAGAGAGAGAGAGGGGAAGGAGGGAGAGAGGGGGAGGGAGAGAGGGGGAGGGGGAGAGAGAGGGAGAGAGAGGGAGAGGGGGGGGGGGGGGGGGGAGGGGGGGAGAGGGGGGGGGGGAGAGGGGGAGAGAGAGGGAGGGAGGGAGAGAGAGAGAGAGGGAGGGGGAGAGAGAGAGAGGGAGGGAGGGAGAGAGAGAGAGAGAGGGAGGGGAAGAGAGAGAGAGAGTGTGAGAGAGAGCGAGAGAGAGAGGGAGAGAGGGGGAGAGAGAGAGAGAGCGAGAGAGAGAGGGAGGGGAAGAGAGAGAGAGAGGGAGGGAGGGAGTGAGGGAGAGGGAGAGGGAGGGGAAGAGAGAGAGAGAGGGAGGGAGGGAGTGAGGGAGAGGGAGAGGGAGGGGGAGAGAGAGAGAGAGGGAGGGAGGGAGAGAGGGAGAGAGAGAGAGAGAGAGAGAGAGAGAGAGAGAGAGAGAGAGAGAGAGAGAGCATCACGCGCACCAAAAATCTTGCAATCCACACCCATCTATCTTTTTTCTTTCCATCCATCCAACCAAGCAACTATCCATCTATCATTTCTCTTTCCATCTATCTCTCCATCCATCCATCCATGTAACGTAAAAACTATCCATCTATCCTTTCTCATTCCATCTATCTCTCCATCCATCCATCCATGTAACGTAAAAACTATCCATGTATCCTTTCTCATTCGATCTATCTCTCCATCCATCGATGCATGTAACCTAAAAACTATCCATCTATCCTTTCTCTTTCCATCTATCTCTCCATCCATCTATCCATCCATCCATCCATCCATCCGTGTAACCTAACAACTATCCATCTATCTCTCCATTAAAGAGTATCGGGCGCACTCGGCGGAGCTTTCGGAGCAATAACACGTATGGCTCCAGCGCATGGCGCGAGAGAGTTCGGCGATATCATACTTTGAAGAGCATCAATCACCCCAAAATCTCTTGCAAAACACACCCATCTATCCTCTTTCTTTCCATCTATTTCTCTGTCCATCCATCCGTGTAACCTAACAACTATCCATCTATCTCTCCATTAAAGAGTATCGGGCGCACTCGGCGGAGCTTTCAGCAATAACACGTATGGCTCCAGCGCATGGCGCGAGAGAGTTCGGCGATATCATACTTTGAAGAGCATCAATCACCCCAAAATCTCTTGCAAAACACACCCATCTATCCTCTTTCTTTCCATCTATTTCTCTGTCCATCCATCCGTGTAACCTAACAACTATCCATCTATCTCTCCATTAAAGAGTATCGGGCGCACTCGGCGGAGCTTTCGGAGCAATAACACGTATGGCTCCAGCGCATGGCGCGAGAGAGTTCGGCGATATCATACTTTGAAGAGCATCAATCACCCCAAAATCTCTTGCAAAACACACCCATCTATCCTCTTTCTTTCCATCTATTTCTCTGTCCATCCATCCGTGTAACCTAACAACTATCCATCTATCTCTCCATTAAAGAGTATCAGGCGCACTCGGCGGAGCTTTCAGCAATAACACGCATGGCTCCAGCGCATGGCGCGAGAGAGTTCGGCGATATCATACTTTGAAGAGCATCAATCACCCCAAAATCTCTTGCAAAACACACCCATCTATCCTCTTTCTTTCCATCTATTTCTCTGTCCATCCATCCGTGTAACCTAACAACTATCCATCTATCTCTCCATTAAAGAGTATCGGGCGCACTCGGCGGAGCTTTCGGAGCAATAACACGCATGGCTCCAGCGCATGGCGCGAGAGAGTTCGGCGATATCATACTTTGAAGAGCATCAATCACCCCAAAATCTCTTGCAAAACACACCCATCTATCCTTTTTCTATCCATCTATCCTTTCTATATACATCTATCCTTTCTCTATCCATCCATCCATCCGCGTAATCTAGCGACTATCCATCTCTCTCTCCGTCAAGAGGAGGGAGCATCAAGCACCGCACTCGGCGGAGCCTTCGGAGCAATAACGCGCATGGCTCCAGCGCATGGCGCGCGAGAGCTCCGCCTCGCCAGCGGAGATAAGCGCCGCGGGCACGCCGGACAAGCCCGCCAGCGACCGCAGCACGCGCCCCCGGCGCAGCCGCCCGGCCGACAACTGCACCTTCGCCGCGAACCACACCGCCGCCGCCATGCTCACGCGCAGCGGCACCGCCGCCGCGCGCCGCCGCCCCACCGCCACGGCGTAGCCCGCCGCCGCCGCCCCCCCCCGCACGCCCGCCCTCTCGCACCACCCCCCCACCACCACGTCCACCCACGCGCCGCCCACCTCCCGCCCTCTCGCACCGCCCAGCCGCCGCCGCCGGTGGCGCGCCGCCAGGAAGTTCGCGCCGTGGACTGTCGCGTCGCAGGCCCAGCACAAGAACGCCGAGTCCCTCTCGCAGTGGGTCGTCGCTTCTCCTCCGCACAGCTCGCACTCCATTGACAACCCTTTCTTCCTTCCTTTTTTTTCCTTTCTTCTCTCTGTATATATACTTATCTCCATTAATCGCTTGGCCAGAGAAACCGGGACGCTCTGCTGCCTGTTTCTAAGCCAAAACCGGCGGCTACCCCCCTCCACGTGGATCCTCCTCCGCCGTTCGATCCAAGTGGCAAAACTCCTCTCGCTAAGCCTTGACCAATTATCCAAGTGCCGAGGTCAGGATGGATGACTAAGATACTACGTCATTAGTCATCCGTCGTTCGTCCCATGGTTAGGGAAATTGGCAGGCTGGAGACCGAGAGCGGAAGAGAGAGAGATGGAATGACTGAATGGGATTGATGATGGAATGGTGATGATGATAAAATGCGGAACAGAAGAACTGATGACTGAACAGATGAACAGTCTCGATGAATAGTCTAGTTGAGTGGACTGCTTCTCGTCCTGCCCTGTCAGTTATCAGATGAGAACATCTGATATCAGTTGTTACAATACCAATATCTGATACTGTTATCCATCCTGATACTCAGGGGTTGGCTGACCATATTGGTCATTCAGATATCCACCAAATAAATAGAAACATAATTTAAATAATATTTCATTCTACTATGAGACATATATATATGTTTCTGGGGCGGCCAACACCCAAAGGTGCAGTGTAACTTTGTCAACACTATTTAATGCTTACTGCTGCTTGATTAATGCAGTGCTTCTATATCTTCTGTATGGGACAACGGGTTCTTATTCTTTTAACTGATACCAGATATCAATATCTGGATACCGATTTCCAGTATGGATTTCAATATCCAATATTCATATCCATCCAATATCCAGTAACTGAAATCGTCTCGATTCCATTCAAATATTGGATATCGATTGTCAGAGATCCCTGGTTGGACTGCCCTGGTTGAGGCCCTACAAAAATTCAATACGAAGGCAATTATTGACAAAAATAAGAATAAATATGTCAACAGAAGTTGAATTTGGGAGGACACGTGGGAGGCATGGAAATGAAAAAAAAAATGTACAGATCATTACTCTGATGGCACCAGCGGAGGAAAGAGAAGACGGTTTCCAGCTCAAATGGAAGCGGCGACCATGGCGTGGAGAAGAACCCAGTAGAAGATCAATCCCAGCCGTAGAGAGGGCTGCCTCATCAGCAATCGTTCGATCGCAACCCTGAAGACGATGAACCCACATTCGTTAAACGAACAAATCACAATTAATGATACCTTAATTACTCGATAAAATAATTTAATGCTTACCAGAGCCCGTCGATTCTGTCGGTGACTGGTCGGGCAGCTCTTGGCACGATTCTCGACATCGTCAGCGATTTGAATCCATGGGCTTCGATAAAGATAAAGACCAACAACATCAACAACAAAAAAGGATCAGACTTTCTCCCTCTAGATCTCTGCCGTTGATTCTCCAGGATCATGGTGACAAGAGACGATGGCGATTACGATGAAGAAATCGCCATCGTAATTCATGTATGGGTCCGCAAATGAATGCAAGCGCTTCCACAAAGATAGAGACCAAGAATAACAAAAGAGGATCAGACTCTCTCTCTATATCTCCGCCGTCGATTATCCAGGATCATGGTGACAAGAGACGATGTAGATTACAATGATGAAATCATCATCGTAATTCATGTATGGGTCGATGACGCTAATTGATCCGTGCACTTCAACAGAGAGAGAGACCATCAACAACAATAAAGGATCAGACTTTCTCTCTCTATATCTCCGTCCGCAAGATCATGAGAACAAGAGACGATGACGATGAAGACGACAAAATCGTCATCGTAACACATGCTAATGAATCCATGCGCTTCCACAAAGAGAGAGACCAACAACAACAACAAGAATAAAGGATGAGACTCTCTCTCTCTCTCTAGATCCCTGCCGGCGATTCTTGAGGACGACGATAAAATCATCATCGTAACTCGTGCATGGGTCTTGAATCATGCACTTCACCAAAGAGAGAGACCACCAACAACATTAGTGGATCAAATTTCCTCTCTCTAGATCTCCGCCGTCGATTATCCAGGATCATGGGAGACAAGACGATGATAATGAAATCATCATCGTAACTCGTGCATGGGTCGATGAAGCAAGAGAGAGACCAACAACTACAACAACAACAACAACAACAACAACAATAAAGGATCGGAATTCTCTCTCTAGATCTCCGTCGTTGATTCTCCAGGATAACAGGGGCAACAAACGACGACGATTACGAGGATAATATCGTCATCGCAATGCATGCATGGGTGGATGATGAAGCTGGTATTAAAACTCACCTTTGTCGTCGTCGTCGTCGTCGCCAAGAGAGAGCTCGTCCGGGCCGACGTCGATGGCGACGGAAACCTGCTCGCTGTTGGCTCGCCGGCTAGCAGAGGCGCCCCGCTTGCTCATCTGCGTCAAAACCCAGATCAGAGATCGCATCAGCCGGCGATCGGATGGCTGAGAAAGAGCCAAACCTCGGAGGAATCCGCCACGGCGAGCTGGGCTTCTAGAACTTGCACTCTGCGAGACAGCTCGCCGGCCTTCCCTCTTTCCAACTCCAGCAGAGAATCCTTCTTCTTAAGCTCGTCGTCTACCTCGGACTGGAGTTTCTTACTCTGTTCCTGCTTGGCTAGGGCTTCGCTGGCGATTCTGGCCAGCTCCTGGCGAAGGAACGAGATCTCCGCGTCTCGCTCCTGCGTTTGAGATTGAAGAGCTTCGATCTCGAAGAGAAGGTTCTCGGAGAGCTGACGCAACTCCTCGAATCGAGTCAGAGTCTTGGCGAGCTTCGCCATGGCGGAGGATCGAGAAGCTTCCGCGGAGTCCGCCCGACTCTGCAACGCCTCCATCTGGCTTTCCTCTTCGTCTAGGGCTTGCATCAAACTCTCGATTTCTGAAAACATCAGTTTTTTCAGGAATTAATCAGAGGAGGTTTTTTTTTCCATTTTTTTTTTTTGGGGTTTGTTTTTGTTGATGCTTATTTACCTTGATCTTTGGCCGCGAGAGAGTCCGTCAAAGACTTGATCTTCAGCTCGTGTTCTTCGATCTGGGACTTCAAATCGAGAACCAGTTTCTTCGCGGAATCGAGCTCTGCGCAGACATTAATACGCTGCGCATCTTTTTCCGCCATGGCTGCGTTCAACGACTCTCTCTGCTGTTCTTGAGCAGCCGATTGAACGTCGCCGAAGCTCTCGACGGCGTTCCATAAGGAATCCGCGACCTCTCTGGCAATTTCTTCGTTCAACAAGTTTTCTTTGATCTCGGGTGCTTCTCGATGAGCAGGTTTTCCAGCCAATCTGTTTTCCAGTTGTAGAGTTGATCTTCTGCATGCTTCGACCAACAAGGAAATAATCCTGCGCAAAGAATTGAGTTGCTTTTCCTTGTCTCCGATCGTTGTTTCGCAGTCTGCGGTTGTCTTCCTCAGGAAATCATTTATATAATTTTTGTATTGGTCGATCGCAGATGAGCGCTTGCTTAGATTCTCTTTCTCACAAGCAAAATCGTCGGTGCATCTTCTGAGATAATCCGTGATTTGAGCGGTATCGTCAAGGAATCCAACGTCGGCGGAGGGCTCATCCTGAGGCCAAAGACGATAGAATTTTCCAATAAAAAAGAAATATATGTTTTTATAATTACAAAATATAACTCATAGTTTTCACTAGTTGAAACCAAGCATTCTTGTTAATGCATCAAAATGGGTCTGAAAGATTTGAGAGTAACAGTCTTGACTCTTGTCAAGATTCGTCATCCACCGTCACTTCTGCTTCTTGGGCAGATGACGATGACGAAGACGATGACGACTCGTCATCGTATTTGTTTTCACTGAGATGACTACTCGCGATCATCTTACTTTGGCAAATTGTTGACTGATGATGATTAAGACTTTGTCCTCCCTCTCGTCACTTTCTCTATTTTTACTCTTTCAGATGACAATAGGCATTGACGACTAGACATCGTCCTCGTCTGCCGCTAGCATGGCGACGATCACAATGATTTCGTCGCCATTCCTCGTAGATGATAAACCCATCATCATCCACAAACCCAAAGTCAAGGGTAAAAGAGAGAAAGTAAAGGAAAAATAAAAGGGAGGAATTACCTTGTTTGTTACACAAATGGATGGAAGATTGACTGGCATTATAAGACTCAAATCGTCCGGATTAGCGCAACCAACAACCTTCATCAAGGAGCATAAATTGGACTGCATGGTACATAAGAGATCCGCGTCTTTAGAAGCGACATGAGATAGAGCATCCGTCAGACCCGATAAGCCTTTCCTTATATCTGAAAAGCCCTTCTTCAGCTCCATGATTGAACACATTAGAACTTTCTTCTCTTCTTCATGTTTCATCGAACATTGAGTGAGAGCGTCTTCGGACTTCATCAACTTCTCCTGCATGGCATCGCATCTCTCCTGCACCTCATTCAACTCTGCGAATAGCAACTCGGCTGCCCGTCTCGACTTCACCGCCTCGTCTGCAGACGTTTTGACTGTTGCTTTCAAGTCATGAAACTGTTTTCTAACATGTTCCATTTTCTGAACTGGGTCAACTACGCTTACATCAGTGATCAGTGAATTTAAATGATCCATAAGCTGCTTGTTTTCTGTTCGAAGGGATTCAATTTGTTGGGTTAGCGCATTCTTCCCGAGTTCAAAATTTTTACTTGTTTCCTCCAGCGTTTGTTTCAGAGCGTCTCTTTGCTGAACGAGGGCTTTTCCTTTCCTGACGGCGACGGTCAACTTCTCTCTTGTGGATGCTGACTTTTGTTCCTCCTGATGAAGCTGATCCTTTAACAGGTCTCTCTGTCCAGCCATCAGCTCAATTTCGGATTGAAGTGTTTGGTATTTGTCAACAGCTCTTTCTTTTTCCTCCTGTAATTCATCTCTTTGTCTAAGCAATGATTCATACTTCTCAATGATTGCATCCCTCTCCTCTTTAATGACCTCCAAGTTACGATTCATCTCATCTAGAGCAAGCTTCAAGCTCTGCTCCTCTTTCTGTGATATTTCAAGACTTTGCTCATCAGAAACCTTCTTCTCATCATATTCTTTAGATTTCTCCAGTAATTTCTCCTGTAAATCATATATTTCCCTTTGCAAATTATCTTTCTCCAGTTCCCACTGAACAGCTCTTTCTGAGATCCCTGACATTTCAGCCCGCAGTTCAGCCAGGTTTGTTTGAAGAGCTTCATTTTCATTCTGAAACTTGACAAGATCCGCAACATCATGGCTGTTTCTCTCTCTATGAGACTGCTCAAGTTCTAGGAGTTTTCCCCCAAGCCATTCAACCCTGACTTCTGGTTCTACAGATAGAAGCTGCTGGGGCACATCAATCTCATTTATTGCTTTCTCCAGCCTTTGCACATGGTTGCTTCTCTCTCTAAGAGACTGTTCAAGAATATTGTTTTCCTCGGCCAAAACACCCTTCTCTTGCTCAATTTCCTGGAGCTTTCTCCCAAGCCATTCAACCTTGACTTCTGGTTCTACAGATCTTAGCGGCTGGGGCATGTCGATTTCATCAATTGATTTTTCCAAACCCCGTAAATAGTTATTTCTCTCTTTAAGAGACTGCTCAAGCATATCATTTTGCTCAGTCAAAACACCCTTCTCTATCTCAACTTCTAGGAGCTTTCTCCCGAGCCATTCAAGCCTGACTTCTGGTTCTGCAGATCTAAGCTGCTGGGGCATGTCAATCTCATCAATTGCCTTTTCCAACCTCTGCATATGCTCGTTTCTCTCTTTAAGAGACTGCTCAAGCATATCATTTTGCTCAGCCAAAACACCCTTCTCTATCTCAACTTCTAGGAGCTTTCTCCCGAGCCATTCAAGCCTGACTTCTGGTTCTGCAGATCTAAGCTGCTGGGGCATGTCAATCTCATCAATTGCCTTTTCCAACCTCTGCATATGCTCGTTTCTCTCTTTAAGAGACTGCTCAAGCATATCATTTTGCTCAGCCAAAACACCCTTCTCTATCTCAACTTCTAGGAGCTTTCTCCTGAGCCATTCAAGCCTGACTTCTGGTTCTGCAGATCTAAGCTGCTGGGGTATGTCAATCTCATTTATTGCTTTCTCCAGACTCTGCATGTGGTTGTTTCTCTCTCTAAGAGACTGCTCAAGCATATCGTTTTCCTCGGCCAAAACTCCCCTCTCTCGCTCAACTTCCTGGAGCTTTCTCCCAAGCCATTCAAGCCTGACTTCTGGTTCGTCAGTTCTAAGCTGCTGGGGCATTTCAATCTCATCTATTACCTTCTCCAACCTCTGCACATGGTTGTTTCTCTCTCTAAGAGACTGCTCAAGCATTTCATTCTGCTCAGCCAATTTGTATAATTTATTCTCAAGGTCCCCATATCTTATATTTTTTGAGGGAGAATCTCTTGAGTCAAACTTATTTTCCCAATCAGTTGGAAGAGACGTACCTTGAGAAGCAGACTTCGCCAACCACTCAACTTTTTCCACGATATCGTTTGTGTGAAACTCCTCTGGGAGGTCCAGGTCTTCAACAATTTCTTCAATTTTCTGAAGAATGGAATCTTTTTGGAGGAAAAAATCTCTAAATTGAGTTGCTGAGTTTCGTATGTACGAGAGCTCTGACTCCAAAGCTTCAATTCGGTCTACTTCTGAAGATTTGAGTTTTTCCTCCAAACCGCTAATCTTCGCTTCCTTTACCTGGAGCTCTTGCTTGCATACTTCAAGTTCAGAGGACCGTGCCGTCAATGAATGCTTGAGATTATCACGTTGCACAACTAATCCTTTGCCTTTCGAGACAGCAATGCCGAGTTTCTCCCTGACAGAGGCAAGCCTCTGGTCTGACTGCTGAAGATCAGAACGAGTGAGCTCAAGGGCATCTTTGGTATTCTTTAAATTATGCTTGAGACCCATAATTTCATTTTCCTGGAGAGAAAAATTTGACGTCAGTGAGTTTAATTTTTCTTCCATCTCTAATAATTCAGAAATCCTTGGGGCAATATCCTCCCGTACAACTAAGTGCAATGACTTCAGCTCAAGGGGGTCTTGGACCTGTCTTCCCAGCAGAGATCTGAGATCATCAAGTGAACGCTTACTTTCCTCTAAAGTCCCACACAAATTACTGCATCGGCCCTTCAGTTCTTCCACTGCCTCATCTCGCTGTGAAATTTCAGACTCAAGTCTGAGTTTTTCAGAAAAAAGATGCAGATTTTCCTTGAAAAGCTCATTCAAGTGCCTCGAAAGGGTTTCAAAATCCTCAATGTCAGCTGCATTTTCACAGTAGCCAAGATCAGGTACCACCCTAGTGTCAAGAGAGGTTGCCATGTATTCATACAACTCAGCATTGATTCTTTGCATCATCCTGCCAGCTGTTAAATTTTTTTCATAAAGTTCCTCATAAGAAGTTTTGCTTTGATCCAAATCCAACCTCATGGCTTCAAGCTTATCAGCCGACTCTAACAATATTTTGGTGGCCACATCTACGGAATCTGCAAGATGAGAGAAGACATCTAAATTCGCAGGCAAGCACAATCCTGTACACGCATCAAGCTTCTGAAATGACAACGAAATCACATCCTTCATCACTATCACTTCTTTCTGCAAAGTATCGATCCGATCAGAGAACCTTCCTGATGCTTCTTCTACATTTTTGGCTGTATTATCCCACTGGGTCTGTAGACCAGCGATTATTCCTTTGAACTCTTCCAATTTCAAAATGAGGGCGTCAATTGTTTCAGCCTGTTCTTCATTATTAATCTCTTCAATCTTCACGTTACTATGATTTTCCTGTTGCTTCTCCATACGCTTAAAGATTGATCTCAGATTGTTTATTTCTTCTTTCAACCCATTCAACGAATCGCACCCAGTCAAGGTCTGAGATTCAATTGGCATGAGCTCTGCCGACAGGCTGCTGGATGCATGTGTTTTCGATTCAAAAGCTTGAATCAATCTAGAGACTCCAGAATTAACCACTCTATCCCCCGCTTTAGATTGCTCAAAAATACCCACAATTGCCTGTTCAAGCTTAAGGAATACTTCCTCTGCCTCAACCAAAGAATCGAACTTTTTGACTAGAGTGGGAAGCGGATTATCAAGGTGTTCATCTGACGAACAGTCTGTACTATTATAACCTACTCCAATGCTATCAGATTCCCTAGTTGTAACAGCAGGATAATCTCTTCTCTGTATTCTTGAATCATGATCGTGAGAACAAGACTCCCAGGGGATCTCAGAGAGTTCTTTCAGTTTTAATTCATGTATATGCAGACAATTAAGGAGACATATATTTCTTTCAGTGAGTTCCTCAACGGTTTCAACTGCTTCTTTAAACTCTAACTCAAGTTTGGCGATATTCTGGAATGCAGATGATAACTGATCCTTGTGATGAGATAATTCTGCGTTTATACTCAGATTTTCCTCTGCAAGCGCTTCTTTCTCTGCATTGAGTTTACAGATGTCTTCAGAGTCTGCAACAACACGCGACATCAAGTTTGAATTTTCAGCCTCAAGTGACAGTATAAGAAGCCTGCACTGAGCCAACTCAGATGAAATGACGACTGATTCGCTTTCTGATTTTTTCATTTCACTGCTCAACAAATTCATGCGACAATTGAGTTCATCAACTTGCTTCAGAAAAGAATCTTTTTCAGCTAAAAGCCTGTGGGATTCCTCTTTTTCCGTGTGGCTTTGTTGTGAAAGCGTTGCATGTTCAGCTTGCAGTGCCCCCAATACATTTCTACACTCAGCCAGCTCTGATGCAAGATTGACAGAGTTTTTCTTTGATAGCTTTAGTTCATTCTGCATTTCTACCAACTCATTAGAAATCTTGGCTGACTCGCTTTCTGATTCTTCCATTTTATTCGTTAACAGATAAATTCGACCATCGAGCTCCCTAATTTGCTCCAGAGAAGATTCATAATCAGACTTCAGATTGTGGAACTCCTCTTTTTCTGTGTGGCTTTGTTGCAAAAGCATTGCATGTTCAGCTTGCAGTGCTTCCCATGCATTTCTACACTCAGCCAGCTCTGAGGCAAGACTGACAGAGTTTCTCTTTGACAGCTCTAGTTCATTCTGCATTTCTACCAACTCATTAGAAATCTTGGCTGCTTCGCCTTTTGATTCTTCCATTTCACTCGTCAACAGATAAATCTGACCACTGAGCTCCTTAATTTGCTCCAGAGAAGACTCATGATCAGCTTTAACCTTGTGGGACTCCTCTTTTTCTGCGTGGCTTTGTTGCAAAAGCCTTGAATGTTCAGCTTGCAGTGACCCCCATGCATTTCTACACTCAACAAGCTCTGCAGCAAGATTGGCAGAGTTGCTCTGCATTTCTACCAACTCATTAGAAATCTTGGCTGATTCGCCTTTTGATTCTTCCATTTCACTAGTCAACAGATAAATCTGACCACTGAGCTCCTTAATTTGCTCCAGGGAGGACTCATAATCAGCTTTAAGATTGTGGAACTCCTTTTTTTCTGTGTGGCTTTGTTGCAAAAGTCTTGCATGTTCAGCTTCCAGTGCACCCAGTGCATTTCTAGACTCAGCCAGCTCTGATGCAAGATTGACAGAGTTTCTCTTTGATAGCTCTAGTTCATTCTGAATTCCTTCTACCTTGAAGCCAAGTAATTCAACTTCACCTCTAGCAGAGAGATACTGCGCCTCAAGGTCATTATTGAAGGAATGTGTGACCTGTTTATCAGTTTTCAACTGGCCGAGATTTTCACTCTGCTTGGCCGGATCCTGGGGCTGTAAAATTTCAATACCAGAACTAAGTTCTCGTTTATCGACCAGCTCAGAAATCTGCGACTGGAGAAACTCCATAGTGACACTGCTCAAATAAAGATGAGATTTCAGAATCTCAATCAGATGTACATCATCAGTCATCTGGGAAAGGCAGGACAAGTTATTCTGAGGTGTTTCTCCTTTTTTGATTGATTCTGCTTTCTTCTGGAGGGCTTGGCGTTCCTCAAGGTAATTTCTAGCAATAACATCTTCAAAGGTGCACGACAAACCATGGGTGATTTCTTTTTCGAAGCCCTTGTCATTGAATTTCACCACTGTATTCTCTTCTGATGAATCTACAGCAGCCTTTTCACTCCGGGAGACATCTTGATCTGGAGAATTGGTGTTAGGGCATGAATCAGTAACCATGTCAGTCTTGTCACTGGAAGCCTGAACAATCTCAAGCATTAGAGTTTCATCTCCAGAATGAACTGACACTTCAGCATAAGAACTACTCTCAAATCTGTCTACAGGGAATTGTGGATCATCCTTCAAAATCTCTATCCCTACGGTCTGACCATCTTCTTTTTCTAAAGCTGTACCTCGGCTACAAATGATGTCTTCATTTAACTTTTCTGTAGCCTCAACAAGTAGAAGTGGGAATTTATCCGATTCAACAGTCTCTACTACTCCAGAACTTGTGGCCACCAGATCATCAGATTTTACTCTATCCCTAGATTCAACTGTCAAATCATCGTCTTGCACATCTCTCTCTTGTTTTAGAAACTCAACATCACTAACCCCAGGAAGATTTTCGATGCTCCCATGGTAGAGGTCCGCTCCTGAAGAGACAGGATCCTGCATTGTCCCTAAGCATCATCAAATGAGAATTAAATTATCTATTAAATCCAATAGCCCTTCCTAATCTTCTAGGGAGGAAAGTTTGTCTTCCTACCTGTTTAGACGATGATGGGTCTTGAGGATCTACAGACTCCTCGAGATCATCTTGTTCAGGAGCCCCAGTTGAAGATGTTCCCTCGGATACACGTTCCTGCATGATGATCTTTCCAGAATCACCCTCAAGATTGATATGCAGATCAGCGGCTGCTGAAACAATTTGAGAATCGGCCGGAGATTCCAATGGATCTGCGACCACCGAAGGGACTTGAGGAATAATATCAGGGTTTTCTGCGTCTTCATGGTTTCCAGATTCCTTAGAAGACTTCACGCCGTCTCTAGCCTTACTGCTGGAAGATTTATGATCTTTCTTTTGCCTATATTGCTGCAGCTGAATAGAAATGAGGATACAAGAATGAGAAAAATAGCCTGAAATAACCGTAAAGAGCGAGAAACTAATGCTTGGAGCAAGGAAAAAGCAAGAGGAAAGGAAATCGGGGCAAGAAAAACCTTCTTCCGTCCGGCGGCTAATAGATCCGTCCTGTTCTTGTTTCTTTCCATTGATCCAAGTCATGAGAGAACAAATTTCCTACCGAATTTGACAAAAAAAGCATACGAAAAAAAATTCGCTGCGTCTAGAGAATTGATTTCTAGGCAAATTGAAGACACTGCTCCGATCCGCGGGAATTCTTCTTCCCCCCCTTCTCCTTCATGCGAGAGTTCTACAGAGAGAGAGAGATTGAAATAGAAAGAAAATAAAAGAAAAGCTGTAGACTATGCGCTAAAAGTTCGTTCATACGTCGTCCACAACGAAATCGGACGGGACGGTTTAGAAAGAGACGTGGACATGGTCGTCAACCGATGATGAAATCATGACGACGCCAAGGCGTCTCTAGTCTTCGCCCATCCCAACCCCGATGTTGGATGATGATATTCGGATGGATGATGATATCAGGACGGATGAAGATATTGGGACAAATGATGATACCAATATCCTGATGACGGATGACTATGTCGGATGATGATGTTCGGATGGATGATGATATCACGACGGATGACGATATTGGGACAGATGATGATATCGATATCCTGATGACGGATGATGATGCCGGATCTTGGTTGCTACAATACCAGTATCCGATACCATTATCCTTATCCAATATTGGCATCCTTCCTCGTCTCAAAAGGTGGATGAAAATATTGGTAATCAATATTGGATATTGGTTTTTTTGTTATCCAATATATGAATTCAAAATATATTTTAAATAATTTTGTTACGTAACTAATCTATTGCTAGTCATATATGTTGTTTCATTTAGTATTTTATAACTTTCTTTCACTTAGTCTGGACCAGTAAAAAATGGGCCAGATTGCTCTCACTGCTGAGAGCATTATTAGTCCATCTAAATATCAGGTTTGGCATTTGGTATAGTGCATGAATTTTTTTAACAATTTATTGACCACATGTACTTATACTACCATAAACCTTATATTTTTTTCTATATGGGACACTATTCCTATATTTTTAAACCAATATCAGCATATCAGATATTGTTGTCCAGATACTCTACAAATATCAGATTTCAATAATGGATATTGGATTAAATCCGGTACCGACATCCACCACGTCCAAAGCCCTGTAATATCCATTCAAATATCTGATGTCGGATGGACATTCAATAACCATCAAATATCCAATATCAGAAACCGCTCCAATTTCTATCGGATATCAAATGTTGGTTGTCTGATATCAGATATCGGACGAACAATTTCTAGCATAAACTTGCTGACAACAAAGAAATGACAAAACAATTTCAGGATTCTCTAGTTGGCAAATTCACAATTGGCAAGCCAGAAGTAAGATTTATCCCTGATGAATTGGGTAAATTAAAATTTTTCTAGGAGTCATTCATGATCATGGCCTTCCCAAGGGCATGTTCTCCTGAGGTTATGATCAATGTTCAGAGTTCAAGAAAGCCAATAGCCCGAATATGTGAAAAATGGGCAGTTAAACAATGGAACATTCATGTAGACGCCTCGATCTTCTTTGGAAAAAAGAATCCACCTTCATTCCACTATGGGTTGGATTTCCAAGACTAAGACCACACTTTTACATTCATAATCCTTCTAAATCCATTGTCTCCATGTAGGGTACATTCATAGCAGCGGATGAGGGGGTTAATTATTTTTTGAGGTCAGGACATTATAGAACATGCATAGAAATATGTATCATACAAGTCCATAATTTATCCTAACTAAAGATGCATCATCTGAAATCATCAAACAAGGAATGATTGGTGATCGAGTAGGTCATGCGGTACAAAAATTTTCACCAGTTGTGAGAATTTTTTATCACACCAGCCCCCTTGTGCAATGTTTGATGCAAATTTGTGTGGGATTTTACACCGCAAATTGCACAAATTCATACATATGGTTAAAAAATTTTACATCCTAATATTTTACATTCTAAGTATAAAAATATTTAAATGATACAAAAGTATATAATATTTTATCATCATTAGATATCTAGTTGACATTCTTTTTGAATAAATTATTTAAAGGTATGAAATTAACATTAATTATTTACATCCATCACTATGTAGATAATAAATAATATTTTATGCAAGATTAACAATATTAAAATAATATGTTCTGATATATATTTGTATATATCTTTTCATGGGTGCGAACACTTGTTACAGTCTTTTTCAATTTAGGTAGTCCTTAGACATCAGGTTTCTTAGACAAATTACATAAGCTGTGGTTGATAGCCTGATAAGTGAACTAATTGGCATAAATAAATATTTTAAGAAATAGTATAACTATAATGAAATATTCAACGCCATAACTAGTACCTATAAATAAAACAATGTCTAAATGGTTCAGCAATTCAAGCAAAAAAAATAACATAATCAGCACTTGGTCTTTGTTGCTCTCTCTGTCCGTTTCCTTGATATCATTGTTGGCATTGTCTTCCACTTGATACCAACACTTGAGCGCCATTTGTAACTTGATGCTCTCTACTAACTTGAGCATCACAAGTCAAGGTTGTAGTTGATGATGACATGACCAACTGAGAAGAATCTTTCTGAGGTTACAGTCATCAACGTGACCGATAGGAATTCCATCACAACAAATACTAACCCTGGATATGAGTGTTCACCCGTTACCTTCCACCTGTGCAATGGTTATATTCCCTTAAGAAGAGGTGAGCTAATGTACACATCTTGCTTTCACCCTGGATCAATGGTTGGTGTTTGCTCATTGTTTGGTAATAACTCATCTAGTGCTTCACTAAAGAATGTTGTAGATGTCCATGGTGGTTGAAAACTTCTAGAAGAAACTGTGAAAACTATGCTCTCATCATTGGTGACTTTGGGCGTAAGCAATAAAGTCTTCACATGCAATATTACTTCATCCTAGTGGTCATAGTCAACTAACCATAGCTTCATGGATTGTTCAATGTGTGCAGCAACGGTGAAGCCCTGGTTGTGAGTGAGGGTTGATGCATATTTAGTCATCTTGGTCTTCATCACCTCACAAGCATTGTAGACGGATGTCTGTTTTCATGATAATATAACGTTGTTGACTCAAAACATCCTTCCATCTATGATACCACGCATGGCACTATCCAAATAACTTTGTTATTACTTTGATCATAAAAATGACTTCATTTGTTGTTGGCCTCTTTGATTGGCATGTGAGGGCGATAGTTATCTCGAGGGGTTTCAATATACCTGAATAATCCTTAATCAGTTCCCATTCCTTATCAAGTAACGTTGGTTCTTTAATACATTCAACATAATGATATCTAGAGCATCCCTCTTCTTGGCACTAGCTATCAGCATGGTTTACATAGAATTCCACTTTGTTTGGAAGTTTAAGCAATTTTTTCTCTGGTCAGGTAGGCCAAAATATTTGCATAATGCTGCATAGCACTTTTCACATTGTGTTGAACCACGTATTGTAGTGACTATCTCCATGAATTACGACATCAACCAATGTAGATATATTGAAGTCATCAAACGCGTTGGGTTATTTTCTATTAATCATCCCAACCATATTGTCATCATCTATAATAAGTGGCTCTGATGGCACCTATGTCACACTTATGTAGTTCATCCCAGCCTGGACTACACAGATGATGATGTGCACAATGTAGAGCATGTGTCTTCTTGCACTAAATTGAGGGTTCACTTCAATTCTTCATCTAGAATACTCATCATCTTTCTGTTATTCAATTTTACACCTGTGTAAAATTATGTCTTGTTGATAAGAAGGAACTGAGAAAAATTTAGGTATCTCATTCATAATGAAGTCAAACTTACATTTGACTTCAATCAAACTCTAAAATCTGAAGGATGTGTGCACTCATATTTTTCCTAGTGTGGGGCCTTTCAACTAGCTAATGCCCAGTTTAGCTAACAGAGTTTTCACTCTAAGTCTACCCAATGCACAATCACATCTAAGAATGCCATGTTGTTTTTTCCAAAGTCCATGTATCAAGTGTAAATGACACTTGAGCAAAGTTGGCCAATTTCTTTCGGATGCTCTTCTTCATATGTTTGTAGACTGAATGTGTTTTTTCTTGGACATCCCTCAATGATGGGACTGATATGTCTTCTTTTTCCATGCAAGGAATAAGTCTTATGAAGTACTTCCTAAAAGTAGCCCACGAAAAATCAGAAAAGCATGTGAAGTACACCAGCTCTTCTTTAGTCTTCTCTCTTATATGACCAGTATAATACTGCTTCATACTATCTGTTATGTCAAAAAAGTATGCTACTGATCTCTCAATCGGAACTTGATTCACCTTCACCTTCAAGGTAAACAAACACTTTATGATGGAACCTTTTCATATGTCTCCATAGTGGTGTGTTGCCTTTATATTTTTTACGGTCTAAAATGACACCACACAGGTTGTATCTGAATTTATTTTAACCAAAGCTGTGTAGTGCCTTAATGCATCTTGTGCATCAAGGTGAGTTTTTTCTTTTTGTGTTTGTGCTATTGTCATGTGAGTCATCTTTTGGAGAAACTTCTACAAAATTTGGTCCATGTAAAGATGGTCCACTACAAAATTTTTAGTTTAACAAAATGATCAGAGTGGCAGGGTAGGTGATATAGTAGAATATCAAATAAATTAAGACACATACATAGTTAGAGGAAGAAATTGAGAGAGCGGGAGTAAGAGAAGAAATTAAAAGAAATATAGAATTAGAGGTAGAAAGTGATAGAGTTGGAGGAAGGGAGCAATAAATTAAGAAACATATAGAGTTATAGTGAGAATATCAAGGAGAAAGTGCATGATAGGGTCAACCAGATATTGGAAAATAGAGAGTGGAGTAAGAGAATAAGTTAAGAGAAAGATGAATCTACAGGTAGAGAGAGATAGAGTAAGAGGAAGGAAGCAAGAAATTAAGAAGCACATAGATTCAGAGTAAGAGTGACAGTGAGAAAGAGAGTGATAGGGCCAGAGAGAGATCAGAAAAAAGGAGCTGCAGTAAGAGAACAAATTAAGAGAAAGATAGAAAGAGGAAGAGAGTGATAGAGTAACAGGAAGAGAGCAAGAAATTAAGAAACAGGTAGAGTCAGAGTAAGAGGGACACTGAGAAAGAGATTCATAGAGTCAAAGAGAGGCTGGAAAAGAAAGAGCGGGAGTTAGAGAATAAATTAAAAGAAAGATACAATTAGAGGAAGAGATCAAGAAATTGGGGAATTGAGAAATAAAATGATAGAGCTGGAGGAAGAAATCAAGAAATTAAGAAACAGAGCGATAGAGTATGGGTGAAATTGAGAAAGAGAGTGATAGAGTCAAAGAGAGATTGGAAAAAAGAGAGACAGAGTAAGAGAAGAAAGTAAAACAAAGATAGAGTCTGAGGAAGCGAGTGCTATAGTAGGAGGGAGTGATCAAGAAATTGAGAAATAGATAGTCTGAGTACGAGGGAGTTTCAAAAAGAGACTGATAGGGTCAGAGAGAGATTGTAAAAAAGAGAAGGGAAGTAAGAAAACACATTAAGAGAAATATACACTCAGATGAAGAGATCAAGAAATTGGGAAATTGAGAAAGAGAGTGATAGAGTTAGTGGAATAAATCAGAAAATTGAGAAACAAATTGACAGAGTTAGGGTGACATTGAGAAAGAGAGTGATAGAGTCAGAGACATTGGAAAAAAGAGAGCGGGGTTAAGGGAAGAAATTAAGAGAAAAGGTTTTCAATACATAATCACTTTAAGATAAATGATTTTATGTAAATTATTTTATGAAGTCTCAAATTGCCAATTGAGTATCAACAATGTGCAGAATGATTCAGAACAACGTTAATCAAATTTGTTGATGATTGAGAGCCATATATTGTGTAATTTTTTGAAAATATAAAAATTATGCCTCAGATCACAAGCTTCGTGAATTAAACCCCTATTAAATGAACGAAACAAGAGAGTAATCACAAACATAAAAGAGAAATCAAAATGTGGTCGCTGAATCTAACTTCAAAATGACCGATGCACCTTAATTTGGTGGGCCACAAATTCCACCTGTCTACCGGCGGGATACCATAGAAGCTTCTTGAATGGCATAAGCATCCCCCGAATGCCACTGACGTATGCCTTGCCGCTGCCAAAAGCATCCCACAAATGCTGCTCCTGATTGTTTCTTAAAATACTTTGCACACATTCACAATACACAAGGGGTTGTGTGAAGTATGGTGAGGTTCCCCTGTATAGTGTGCAATGTGTGGTCCGAAATTTGGACTGAATCGCATGATTGTAATGAAATCGATTCAATCGCACAAAAGCATTACTCTAATTGGTGAGAACTACCCTAATTTTGTCAGCATTGTCACATTGTTGGTTACCATGAACATTGTTGAACTAAAAAAACACCATTAAAAAATTTTGACATAAAAAATATTCACAAAATATAAGTATAACCAACCACATCTTTAACTTCCATGGAAAAACATTCTAATACAGTAATGATAAATGAAAACCATCACTCATGGAAATATAAATCAGTGCTGGGAGATACTCATCAACCCCCCCCCCCTCCCTCCCTCCCCAAATTGAATATAAGATCAAACATGACTCGTGAAAGGTATACAATGGCTCATTTTTTGAATTTATAAATAAAATTACTTTGTTGCTTTAGAACATGATTTCAAAAAACCTTGTCTCTATATACAACATCATTTTCAGTGTCTCTCAACAGAAGCAGTGTTTTGGAACCTGTCTGAATTACAAATAATACCATGGAAAGGGGGTTGATTACATCATGAAGTGGGTACAAAGGATGCCCATACACTATGGTAAGTCCAAATTTAGGGATTTTATGTTTTTTTTATTCAGACTTAACCAAAAATATTTATGAAAAATTTCTACTTAAATACTCTATAATTAATATGGGGCAAGTAAGGGGTCGACCCATAGAGAGGCTGAAATCTAATTTCAGAAATTTTCTCAAGCTTGGAATGAAGAAAGTGAGTTTAAACGTGAGAAACACAAATTCTGGTATTTTCTAGATTTTAAGTTAATTTATATACACTAATTTTTCATATTCTACTAGAAATATTCTACTAGAAAAACACTAGAAATATTCTACACTAATTTTCCTAATTATTCAACACCAGAAATTGAAAATAAAAATTATAGAATTTTATGGAATTTAATTTTAACCAAAAACAAATCAAAATATTTAAAATGAGATTTAAAGATTTTTTAAGAATTGTTTTAGACGTTAAAACCATTAGAAATTGATTATATTAACTTTAGGGATTTTTTCTATTTTTTGGAATATTTAAATGCATAAAATATTTTTTCCTGATTTTTTAATAGTTTTTAAATGCTAAAAAGGGAGAATTTACCTGCCTCGGCGATCGCCGACAGTGGTAGTGGCGGAGCGATGACTGAGCGACGGTGGTGGGGGTGCAGCGGTGGCGGAGTGGCAGTGGCAGTGGATGAGATGGGCCGGCGGGCCTGGTGTGGCTCATATCTGAATGGCCTTAGTGGGTCAGCCCACTAAGGATCAGCCCAATTTGGCTAAGTCAGGACTTAGCCAAAACTGGGTTAGCCCAATTGGGCTTGACCCAATAGGGTCAGGACTTAGCCGATTTGGTACAAGGTTTACCATTATATGACAACTCCTTACCATACCCATGCCAATGGGCAGGTTGAAGTTAGAAACTGATAAGTCAAGAAGATCCTTAAAAATATCATACGACCATGTGGTAAGGATTGGAGTGAACAGTCATCAGATGCATTATGGGCTTATAGAACTGCCCCTATAAGGGACCCATTTGGATGTCCCCGTATAGTCTGATATTTGGTAAAGCTTGTCATCTTCTAGTGGAGATCGAGCATCATGTGTATTGGGCAATTCAGAAATTAAACCTTGCTTTAGAAAATGAAGGAAAGCACTGCATTCTACATTTGCATGAGTTGCTGGAGTTGAAGAACGAGACATATGAGAACTCGGTGATTTATAAATCCATAATGAAGGATTTTCATGACAGAAAAATAAATCAGAGAAATTTTTATGAAACTTAGAGAGTTTGGCTTTATAACTCACTATTGAAGTTATTTCCAAGAAAGCTTAGGAGCCGTTGGGATGGACCATTTATTATAATCAAATTGTTTGATTATGGAGCTGTTTTAATTTCAGATCCAAACACATGATTACAATTCAAAGTAAATGGTTAGAGATTGAAGCCATACTTGGAGCTTGAACCTCAAACGAAGAAAGTTATAGTGGACCTACATGATGAGCCGGTGACATAATCTAGCACAAATAAATCTTAGTCACTAGATTTGCTTCTGAACATTTAAAATTTTGGCATTTACTTTTTTGTTTTTATTTTCATGATCACTTAAAGGTTATTATATGCATTGGCTTGATGACCTTCTAAATATCTCTCTCAAGGAAGTCAAATATTGACAGGGCTCCAACAAGGTGAGAACCAACTAAATGGGCAAGGATTCACAAGAACAGCCAAATGACTTATGGAACCACAATTTTTAATTTAATTTTATCTTTCCTTTTTATTTGATTGCATTAGGGACAATGCATATTTCAAGTAGGGGGGAGAAAAAGTTGGTTCCAAATTTTTTTCTTCCATGCCTCATTTTAGGTTGGGGGGTAGCATTCACTTGTATGAATTTAATCATGACCATCTTGGAGAATCACTCATGGTATAGAAGTTAGGCGCATGTAGCAGATCAAATATATCTCTTAATAGTATCAACCATTGTCTAGATGCATGTGTTTTTCTTCAAGTGGATAAGATATCTGGTAAGGTGAGGAACATAAAAAAAATCTAAGTCTTAAGTACTATCGTCTTAGGGTAATGCCGAGTGAGCTACTCATCATCCACCCTGCAATGTATGAATCATATCTAGAGTTTTCATCTCCACTAAATGAATCCCTCGTGGGGTAAACTGTCCATTTCGTCAACTATCAAACACATAATCGCTTTTACTTGAGCTACCTTGAGCCACCTTTGAAACCTATGTGTGTGTCTTTTTTACCCATTTTTCTTAACTTACTCTCACCATTTAACCCAATTCCACTCATTCCCATTGGTACCCATTTATTCACTGCTAGCCCTAAATGCTTATGATATACTTACTCCCAAGTGTTGTCTCCTCCTCCCCTTTAGATATCACTCCTTGTTATTCCCCCTTGCATCTTCATCTACATCTTCTCATCTTATTTTATCTTATTTGTAATAACATGGGATGCATATGATTACATGTGTTTGATCAACAATTATCTTCTGTCATATTAAACTTCCATTTATGTTAACCCCTATTGAAACAAAAAAAGATAAATAAAATAAATTTTTTATAGGGATTATTTTTGACTTTTGAACATGTAATGTTACTCTTTATGATTTCCTGATCAATTTATCATCAATGTTTAGACAACACATACCATTTGATGGAAATATATGTGGCCGGTAAGCCAATAACACATTCCACATCTCATTCTATGTTCATTAATATAATAAAATCATTATAGTGCACGTGTGATGCTTAGTAAATCATGATGAGATCATTACACAGAGATCACTAGTCTTTAAGCATGTATTCTAAATATTCCTATTCAAAGGATACGTGAGAAGGACATCGATGTATCCTCATAGAATAGCACTATCTAGCCTCACTCATATGATGATTAGGGCCGTTCACGTAGCAATTAGTGTGGAGACACTAAGGATACATGGTGATCTTTAGTGGAAAGAGTTCACTGAATTGATCCGTATGAATCCTTGGATTGTATTATACCAAACTTTCAATCAGGTTGATTCACGTCACGATTGTGTAACTGTTCTTTAGACTTGGGATACCAAAGACGTCTTGTGGACGGACGATTGTACTTAGATTATGAACTACACATCCTTAATCATGTGATTCTAAATAGTCTTAGTTCGGGTGCATCAAGAAGTTTATGAAGATGATTGAGTGGTCAAGATGGGATCACCCACCCTCAGTATAAGAGGTGACAGGTCAAGGAAGACGATGCAATGAAGTCCTTGGCCAAGGCAGTAAAATATCGGAGACGAGTTCTCCGATGATTTTCAAATGCATCAATACTATTTCGGATGACCGATAAGGGTTTGATAGTTGACCATACCCTAAGTAGTCCAAGTGGTGTTAAGTGGATGAGGATTATACATACACGGTAATCGATGACAAACAGGTTCCATGAGTGAGTCGATACACACTCCTTTGTATATTCTAGAACACGAGGTGTAGCTTGGCACCCCACGTGTTGGAGACTCGACCCATCGATTGGGTTAAATTGATTCGAAATTAATTAATCTATATGATAATATAGTTAATTAATTTGGAAGACCAATAAAGGTTATTGGGCCACTGGAGTCGTTAACTAGATTGATACATGGGCCTAGAGGGTCACACGCAAATGGTCTTTTGGAGGTCGGAATATATACTTAAATTTTGGGGTTTTTATTAAAAATACCCACTTAATATAAATAGGGGAAGGCCCTGACCAAAATTCACCAAAGCTAGAATTGTTTAGGGGCTTTCCCCTTCTTCTCCCCTCTCCCCACATCCCCCTCTCGACGTGATCGGGACGGTGTAACAACGACGAGGGAGGTAGAATGGGTTTCGTCTAGAGGAGGAGAAGATCCAATGTGCCAAGGACCACGTGGGTACGTCTAGAGGCTGCACATTTGAGCGGCTCAAATCGTCTCACTCTAGGATCCAAGAAATCATGGATGCAATCCGTGCAAAGGTACTTCGTTTAAATGGTTTTATTAGTGCCATTCAATTTTTCTCAGAAGTCTTCCTCTGCAAATCGTTTACATTTCTTCATCCAGATCTAGGCCTCTAGAGCATAACACCATCTTCATCACTTTTCTCATACCGTTGAGGTTTTCTCATACATGTTGCCATTCAATTTGGCATATGGCAACCAACCATGGTCAGAGATAATTATTGGTGATCCCAATCATTAAATCTGGTTAATGATTGGCATCAGCCTGTCATTTACCTTAACCGTTGTGGCATAGCGATTAGCGATGCCATAATGGCATTTAAAGCTAATGGTTTTATTTCTACTTTTTCTAATACAACGTGATGATGACCAATAAAAAAGAACTCTTTTTTTGAAAAAATGCGACATATAAATAAAACCAATAAAATAGAGATTGAGGAGTGGGGATTTATAAATACCTTTTTTTTACTTGTAAAAAATGACGGTTGGCCCCGCATCTCACCATCATATGGCGCCACGTGTGCACACAGTGCATACATGTACATGTGGCATAGATGTGTCATCTTTTGTTTGGCTATTAAAGAGAATGCACTAAAGTGGTGCACAACGATGCTTTGCCATGTCACATGCGCTTTAAATCATTTATTTTATTTCATTTGTCTTTTTTGTCTTTTCCTTTCAAGGCCACATGGCACGCGAAAGGCCATAGATAGAGATGACGTGGAACATTTTGGGCCATGCATCACCTTCCTCTGCCAGCCTTGAATGCCAAAAACCCTAGATATGGTGTGTTGCTGACGACAAGGACGAGGAGAGAGAAATATTTAGAGTAAATCGATGATTAACGATCATCCAACTTCTGAGCATGATATTTGATGATCAAGAACTCCGATTAAGATACAATTTGAAGGGTAGCTTCGTGTCTATGTCTGCTATCCATCTTTATGATTGGATATATAAATTGAGCCTTGAAATTTTTACAGATTATTTTTAAGCGCACTTCCTCTTAGAGAGGTAGATTGAAAGAAAATCAAGTTTTGAAGGTCCATCAAGGGTGTTTTGGTGTCTCTAGTGTTTGGAGAGGGTCAACAAAGAAGTGGAAATGTTGATCTAAATTAGTAAGATGCTTTGATCTCAGCAGAATATAGGGATCTAAGGTTAACCTCTTGGCTTACATTGATTCTTCTTCAACACACTTAGGTAGTTCAACTATCATCATCATCCATCCTCCTCCATCCTCATCTATTATCATCCCTATCAATCCTCAATTTTCATTGATTTCACGTGTTCCCTACACCGTCATGAACCCTTCTTGTCTTCCCACTGTCTTATAGTATACTAAACCATATAGTAGTAAACCCTAAATCATTGAACAATAAACAACTACTTATCACTAACACTAATCTCGTCTCACACATCCATTCCCATCCATCTTTATCCTCTTGTCCTACTCAATGATCCATTACAATCACTAACATGATACTCGTCCATCTTCTTAAATTACTACTACCTCTATTGCGACCATTATCTTAACCCATTCACTACCTCTTACGCTACACATTATCCTTCTCACCTTCTCGAATTCACCTGATAGAGAGTGCCTTCCCTAATATATGTTCCCTGTGGAGAGGACCCTCATGAAATAATTATTATTTTTATTATTTTGCTAGTAAATTTTTATTCATATTATTGATTAAACTCATTTTCATAATGAGGTGGTGGCGTATAGTTGTAAGGATGGTCATCTTACTGGAGATATGTGATAAGCAAGCCAATCACACATTCCATATCTTGTTCGTGTTCATTAATACAATATATTCATTATATTGCATGTTTGATGCTTATAATGAAGTTCTGATTCTGTTGTTTCATGTTACGTTGCAAGTTGGTCCAAGTTTACATCCATCATAATGTCCTAGAACCCAATATGAGGGGGTGTGCATGATAGTGAGAACCTAGGAATTAGTGATGATAGCCTAGGAAAAAAAAGATGAAGCCGTAAGTTAGATAGATGAATATCACTCTTACTTGTCATCATGTGCATGATGGGCTGATTGGTGTTTTTGCTTCATGAATCTTGAGTTGAACAGGTCCAAGCGACATTTTAAATGAGCAAATAACTCTACTAACTCAGAATGAAATCCATGTGTTCTTTTTTTACAAGGAAGGGGGGGGGGAACGGAGGCATTTCTAAGATGGTGAATTGGTAGAGGAGAAAAAGGTAGAACTACCCTCAAAATTTTAACCCAAAACTCTTGGATCGTTAGATACCATCGTTTGAAGTTGAACCAATCTATGTTATCCCAATTTATCTCTCCTTTGATTTCTCTCTCCTACAATTCTTTTGGCAGATTGCCATCATGGTATAAAATTCTAGAAATAATTGAGAAACTAAAAAGTCTCTAAAAATATTCAAATAAATTCAAAATTATATTTTGTAACCTATAAAAATGTTTTCTTTATGAAGTTTATGAAGAATATTTTCATAATAATACCAAAATTCTTTAAAAATCAGAAATTCATTTTAAAATATCCCATTAAAATATTTAAATGGATTCAAATGTACTTTTCTAACTAATTATTGCATCAAAAATATGTTAACAAATTATTATTGATATACTAACATGCATTTATGATCATTGAGACTATCATATTAACAAAGGGATAAGAAACCCTAGAATCAATAAAAGAATAGGGATTTGGGTAGAATAAATTAGTCCATGATGGATGGGCCCAATATACATGTGTTTGCACACATATAAGATCCAACATCAATCATGAAGGGGACAAAAATATTCCTCAACTTGGATAATAATTATTGTCCACACGGACAATGACCATGAAAACTATCATTGACGTGGACTATGGGGTCGGGTATTGTCATCAGTGTTAATTGAAACTATGTTAGACGTGAACAGTGATGGAAATTTATGTGGTCAGCGAGCCAATCCAACATTCAATATCTCTTTCCATGTTCATTAATACAACACAATCATTATAGTGCACGCGCAATGCTTATAGTGAAGTCCATGAATACATGATCGGTCTTAGTGAATCATGATGAGATCATTACATGGAGATCACAAGTTTTTACGCATGTGTTCTAAATATTCCTATTCACAGGATACTCGAGAATGACGTCAAAGTATTTGTATAGAAAATAACTATCTAACCTCACTAATATGATGAGTACGGCCGTTCCCATAGCCATTAGTGTGGAGACACTAGTGATAGATTGTGGGTGCTCTTTTGTGGAAAGAGTTTGCTGAACTGATCGGTACGAATTCCTGAATGGTATTATACCAAACTCTCAATCTAGTTGATTCATATCATTGTTATGTAAGTGGTTCTTAGATTTGAGACACCAAAGACGTCTTTTAGACAGACAATTGTACTTTGACTATGACTTATGAGTTTCTATTCATGAGAATCTAAACAATCTTAGGTCAAGTGTATCGAGAAGTTTACAAAGGATAGTTGAGTGTTCAAGATGGGATCATCCACCCTCGGTATAAGAGGTGAGAGCTTGAAGTCTTTGGTCAAGGCAGTGAAATATCGAAGAAGCATTCTTTAATGATTTCTGAACGCAACAATACAAACTTGAATGACTGATTAGGCTTTGATAGTTGACAGTACCCTAAGTCATCCTAGGAACATCAAGTGGACGATGGACTATGTGTACACGGTAAACAATGACGAACATGTTCCATGAGGGATTTAATACACCCTCCTTTTTGTCTAATAGAGGACGAGGTATAGCTTGTCGCCCCACAAGTTGGAGACTCAACTTATCGATTGGGTAATAAATCAATTGGAAATTTATTTTAATAATATATTTAATTAATTTGGAAAGTTTATAACGGTTATTATTTTGCTGGAGTCATTAACTAGATTGATACACGAGCCTGGGGGTTCATACACAAATGATATTTTGGACATTGGAAGATAAAATTAAGTTTTGGGGTTTTGTGAAATGTAGTCACTTAGTATAAATATTGTAAGGCCATGAACAAAATTCACCTCGGTCAAAATTGTTCAGCAGACTTCCCATTCTTCTCCCTTCTTCCCATTGCTCCACTTCATTCCCTATGTTATCAGGATGGTATAACGATGACGGTAGAAGTTGAACGGAGCTCATCAAGGTGAAGGAGGAGATTCAGCGTGCCAGATGACTTGTTCGAGGATCAAAGGAATCCTGAATGTGATCCATTCCAAGGTGATTCATTTCATGTTTTATTGATGTTGTTACAATTTTGTTAAAGTCTTCTACTATGAATCGTCCACATTGAGGCCCTAGAACCAAGCAAACACATTTATTGTTGTCATTGGGGATAATATAGCACCCTCTCTCCCTGTTGCTCTCTCCTCGCTCCCTGTTGCTCTCTTTTACTACGGATATCACACCCTCGTGTTCATACACACACACACACACACTCTCTCTCTCTGTGTTTCTCTTCCTTATTAAATATTAAGGAGTTTTACTCCTTATTCAGCCATAAAAGGCCCAAGACATGGGCCCACAAACCTGCCCTTGCTTGACTCGGGCCATCAATTGGGTCAAGGAAGGGTGTAAGACAAGGAAGTTGGGCCATCAATTGGGTCAAGGAAGGGTGTAAGACAAGGACCCAAAACTTTGTGTCATACCTTGAGAGTGTCGTGACTAAGAAACAAAAAGAAGAAAAGAGAATGGAAGGAAATGATGTTGATAATCAAAGGTTAACAGAACAAACAACGAACAGAAGTAAGATAGATCTCATCCCCCCTCGACCCAATTTCCCTTTTTATACTATAGGATCAGATGTGGGCAGACATGATAACCGTCTTTGGGATTTTCCTGGCTCGAACTCCCAGGGAATAACCTCTTCTTAACCCACGATGAGTCATGGGTTGTCTGAGTTTTCCGCTGGATCCACAGACAAAGTTTGCATTACTGATAACCCACGTCTGATGTTGGCAGTAACAAGGTCTTCCTATGTGAAGGGTTGACATTTTAACCCACCAGCTGACATCGACGATCTCATCGACACTCAACATAACTCAAACTCTTGAAGTTGGTGGTCAAATCACCATAGATTCTTTACGTCCTCCCACGGTGCTTCTTCTTTGGGCTGGCCACCCCACTAAACTAAATACTCCATCCTGTTGTGGCTGTGGAAGCGGCCGCCTCCCTTGATTTTGGGCCGATCGAGAATTTGTACCATTGTGTAGGGTACCGTGGTGAAGATAGTTGGCGGAGTGCGAATCACCTCATTTTGCTTGGGTCCACGCGGTCATGGTGATATCATTTCAGTAGTGAAACATGAAACACCAGATGTATGGCCAGTCGGGGTTGGAGCTATAACTGGCAGATGATGCATCCAATATTCTCCAGGATGGGAAAAGGTCCATCGCAATGGGGAATGAGGCCCTAGTGTCAAAGCCCTTTTCTCATGGACTAATGATGTGCTGGGAAAATCTGCAAAAGCACTTTGTCGCCTACCTGAAAGGTGGCATCTCATCAATGGACATCTTCCACCTATTTCTTGCATAGACGTGCCTTCTCCAAATTGTCACGTGCCAAATCTAGTCGCTCAACATAATCAATAGTGTTGCACTCAATGGCTGGACACCTAGTCTTCGTAGACCAGACCAGACAACGACTAGCCATGGTTTCCTTTTTGTGGACCGCATAATTCTCTTTATCGTCTTTGAGTTTCTGACTCTCGAAGGTGATTGATTGTTTGCCTTGAGATAAAACACACTCAAGAGCAAGATTTGAGACATCCGTGTGGACTTCAAATGCTTTATAGAAGTTTGGTAGTCATAATTTAGGGTCTTGAGCGATCGTCCTCTTCAAGTTGTCAAAGGCTTACTAACATCGGTGTCCACTATCACCATTGATCTTTCTTGGGGTGTTCTGTTAAGGGTACTACAATTTGCGAGAAGTGGCTGATGAATATTTTGTAGAAGCTTGCCAGTCAGAGGATTGAGCGAACATCACCCACTGAATGGGGCGTAGGCCAATTGAAAATGGTGTTGACTTTGGATGGGTCCATGCAAAACTGTCCATTACCAAGGATATGTTCCAGAAATTTGACCTGAGACTGGTCGGAGAAACATTTATTAGGATTTAGGAAGAGGAAATTGGCAGCGAGTGCTGAACACTATCGATAGGTGAGCCTCATGTTCCTGCATATTAGTGTTGTAGACCAGGATGTCGTCAATATTAAGAACTACATACTTGTCCATAACATCCCAGATGAGTAGGTTCAACAGGCTGGTGAAGGTGGCAAGTGTGTTGGTGAGGCCAAATGGCATGCATCGTAAACCCGTACGCATTGTAGCGGGTGACACAGGTTGTCTTCTCCTCGTCACCTTGCCGGAGCCGGACTTGATAATATCCACTACGGAGATCCAACTTGGAGAATATCTTCGCCTTGCCTAGCTGATCAAAGAGATCATCCATCGTGGGAGGGGCCTTGTATTGCAGATGGTTAGTTTGCTCACGTCACGGTAGTCCATGCATAGGCATACTTCTTTCCCTGAAAAAGTACAGGTGCACTGCATGGGGCCTTGGATCACCTTATCAGACTGCTATCAAGGAGTTTCGATAGTTGCTTCTTCAACTCCTTGAATTGTGGAGGGCATCCAATACAGAGTTCGAGCAGGTGATCATGTTCTGATAGAAGATCAGTGGTTTGGTCCACTTCAAGCTCCTTTGGTAGCAAAACCCAAAACTCTCGGGATAATTAATCGTCCACCAGTGGTAGTGTTTGGCGGTCGCCATCCGTTGGAGGGATAGTATCTTCTTGTAATGTGATCATGTATGTCTCTTTGCCTTCTGGACGCATGTTTTCACTTGGAGAGTAGAGAGTAGATTTACCTCAAGAGGTGGTTGGTCAATACTGGGAACAAAACATGGCAAGCTGCTGACGTGGATCATTGCTCTAGGAACATGTTTATATCCTGCTATTTTTGCTGCTTGCATTAAGTCAATGCCCCAGATGACGATGAAGTCCTTCAGCAGAAGGACCAAGACGTCGAGTGCTTCATGCTAGTTGCCAATCTGAGCAAGGACTTACCATGTAATTTCTGTAACGCGCCTAATCTCACCATCGATTGCTCTTACCCTGTTGATAACATGCAAATATGAGCCATTAAAGTACTAATATCATCATAGTTGTGAGATTTTAACGTTTAAAATCATTCATTTTTAGTGCATGTTGTCATGATTTCATGTTAAAATAAGAATCTTGTTAGTTCACAAGTAAAACAATAATTTTGATAAATAATTAGGCCAATTAAAAAAATCTTAAACATTTTAAAATTGAATTTTATAAGAAAATTAAAGTTTTTTTGGACCGATCTCTATAATAAAAGGAATTGATGAAGAAACATGTTTGAGAATTTAGTAAGCCTTTTGCATGCATAAATAATTTTTTTTTACCATTTATTTTTTTTCAAATAAAATCATTTTTCTTATGAAGATGTCACTTATTGGGCCAATTCAAGCTCTAATGGGTTGTGAAGTGTCACAGGAAACTCATGCAGGTCGCGCGGGCCAATCAGAAGCTTGGATGGCACCACACGTAGCAGTTAAGGACCAATCACAGGCGACTTAACTCACTGCGTGCGACGTAGCAAGATAAGTCAGTGTGTGGCACACGTGAACCAATCAAAGCGCAGATCTGAGTTCGAACCAGAGCGCAACACACACGCTACTTGCGTACATAGTGCCATGCGGACGAATTGCGAAGCTCCATCATGCTGCATGGACCAATCAAAGCGCTCCGCTGCACCTGCGTACAAAGCAAAAAAGGAGCAATTTATAACAACTATGGAACTGCTTGATTTCAAAGGCCCTTCTTGATTTCGAATTTGATCTTGACGGAGAGATCAAATTTGAAGGCCGTTCTTGATTTCGAAGAAAAAGGAGAGGTCGCCTAGCCCCCTTACAGACTTAGGAACAACTTGGAGCGATTTGGAGCACATCTTGGCCTGATTTTTTGCAGATGTGTCCACTCTCTGTTCCCCAAATTTGGAAGCTGAATTCTTGGATTTAGAGGTTGTTCGTCGCACGAAAGCTTCCCAAGTCAAGACCAAATTGAATCCTGGCATTTCTAGGCCCTATTAGAATTACATTTACGCTTGATCTCATTTTAAATTCCATTGAATTCATGAGTGTGTTCAACTTCAATTTTAATCCTTTTCATCTTCAATTTTCTTGCACTAAGCAATAGTGTAATACTCATTGATGATGTTATAAACTCCTTTAATGCACTACACCACTCATTAATATAAATTAAGACCATAATTACCTAAACAAGCAAATCTTAACCAAGATTTGCAAATTTCAGGTATTGTACAACAAGTTTGTAAGTAATTTGGAATTAAAAAAAAACAGTTTCTGATTCTTACATAAACATCAAAAAATATTGATAAATAAATAATCATCTAAATCTTGGTTTCTCCACCATAATTTGATCAAAATTGAATATCACCTTCGTGTCCCTAGGGTTCGACCTCTTACTTAATCACTAAGGGATATAACAAATGCACATTTTTTGAACTTATCACCTATCGGGTGCTTTAGCCCACCAAATTCCCTATCGTCTAGGTTCATAGATGGAAACAAAATTTCTGGTGGTGCCACTATTGAGCTTCGCGATGGCGTTTCTGTGTTGACTTCGATCGGAAGAAATATCAGGTATAGTGTCTGTAGTTGATGAATACTTGGAGCTGTCTGATATACATTTAGGAGTTGTAGTTGGTTGAGTGCCATCAAAATGTCAGTGTCTTCTTTCCTTGACTCCTCTTCAGCCTAGATGGCATTTGCACGAAAAAAAATTATCATTTCCTTTCGAGCAGTCTGAGTTCCAATGGGACTGCCAGAGTTGAAACAATCTCCCTTCGGGCGACTCTTGGAAGCAGGAGGGGGTGAAGATGCTGTCCGGGCAGTCGAAGAAAAAATTGACTTCATTCCGCATCCTCGGCCTCTTGTTCCCCGACCACAGTTTCCATAGGGTTCTCCTTGTCATTTGGTATTAGCTGGATGTCAACCAATGACCCAACAATAGCTATCACTGTTCAGAGATTGTCTGCGCCTCAACATTGGATCTCTAATTTTGCCCATGGTTGTATGCCCTTCAAGAAAGAGAAGAACTGATTGGAGGCTCTCATGTCCTCAATGTTGAGGAGGATGGAAGTGAATGTCTTTATGTAACCTCTGGTCGAACCCGTTTGCCGTAGTTCATACAAGTCCTCCTAGGCGGAATAATGACTGTTTTGTCGGTTGGAATTGCGATGTCAATTCTACCCGGAATTCATCCCGCAATCCGATAACATCCCTCACCACCACAGCTCTGCATTGCCTTCCAACAACATCAGTGCAAGCCTCACTTGGTCATGAATAGGAGTTCGGGACTCTCGAAGTACTAAGAAAATCCCATATAAAATTCTCCAGGATTTTTTTATTTGTCTGAATTCTGAAGGGACGAGGTTCTGTTACCCGGGGACTAAAGAGGAACAAAGACCATGGCTTATATAACCGTTAGAGAAACTAGCGGCTAAAAGTTTAATTTTTAAAGAGATAGTTATAGATCTCGAGCTATAACTACCTATTACTAGCCGTTAGTATTATTCTATAAATATCAACCCATTTGTTTAACAAAGATTTAATTTTTCAAGGATAAAAATAACAATCTTCTTCCTTGTCTGGTTTCCATCATCTCTCTCCTTCTCCTCTACCTCCATTTTTCTTCTTCTTCTTCTACTTACACTTCATGTGAGAGAACTTTTCATGGTATCACAGCCAGCGATCTGAAGGAGCTTTGAAGAGCAATCATTTGCTGCCATTTTTTTTCATTGCTGCAAACATTTTTTCCCTCAATATTTGAAGAGAAATCAGTGAGAGGCTTTACCGATATTTTTTTGTGGGGACTGCCTTTGACCCTTTTAATATAAAAATCAGCGCTTCATCGGAGAGTACGTGATTCTCTCCGGATTCTCGACATACGGAGCCACGACAGAGAATTATTTGACAAAATTCATCACTATGAAAGAGCATCACCCTCAGGGTTTGTTTTGGCATGGACTGGCTTCGACCCTTTCACTTCAAAGATCAGCGTATGCATCCCTATCCTCTATGACTTCTGTCCCAACCTGCCGCACTCCTCTTTCTTTGTTCATCCTTCATGCGAGGCGACACTAGAGAAGTGGCCACCTGATGAAGTGATTCAAAGTGATTCTCTGGAGACATCTGCTTGTGAAAAATTTCCTGCTTCGGAGCTGCAAAATCATTAAGCCTTGACAAACTCCCTGGTCCAAGAGCAGCATCTCCACCATCGCTATCGCCGAGAGCAGAGATCGACACGAGCATCGTTGAGAGCGAGAGATTGACTCTATTATTAGGGTTTACCAACTGCAAGTTTTCACTTTCAATTTTGTAGCTTTCAAAAAGAGTTCTATCTGAAGTGTTGAATAAATCAAAAAGTCTGTAGTTCTATCATGGGTACCTTGAGTAGTGGTGCAGCAACCGCCGTAGGACAAGTTCCAACGTTTGTTCCAACGGGAATGACGGTGTCCATCAAACTTACAAATGACAACTATCAAGCATGAAGAGTTCCATCTTACTGATTCTCAACGGGTATGAATCAATTAAATATATTAAAGATTCAGCACCATCTGTCTCTGCTACAGATTCTGAAGGAAATAGTGTTGAAAATCAAACTTTTAAAACATGGTTGAAGTCCGACCCACAAGTGCTTGGCTTCCTGCATTCAACTCTATCTGAATCAGTTATAACTTGCTTCAGCAAAGCACACTCTTCCAAAGAATCATGGGAGAAACTGAAACATACATTCTCCAATCGAAGTCAATAAAAAATTATGGAACTTCATCGACAATTCCATACCATGAAGAAAAATATTATGACAACTAATGAGTATATAGCATACTTTCGAACTATAGTTGAATCTTTTGAAATTGCAAATCAAATGATTAGTGAACCAACTATGATTTTCACATTCTTGAGAGGATTAGGCACTGAATACTGACAGTTTGTTGTTAGTATCGATGCAAATATCAACAGTATGAAACTTGATGATATTGTCATGAATTTAAAAGCTCATGATGTATATCTGGCCTATCAATAAGAGAATATTGGAGAATTTTTTTGGCCAGCAGCACACAATACTCAAATTTGTAATACTCAATCTTAAAATCAGCAACAAAGAAATGGGTATTACAATAGGAATTATCACCAAAGTCGTAGCAAAAGTCGTGGCAGAAATAATAGATTCCAACCAAGATGCCAGATTTGTTTCCAGTTTGGACATCAAGCACATGAGTGTAGTGAATTTTGCGGCAAAACAGATTTTCCCTAGAGAAATACAAAACAGCAAAGAATTCAAAGGGCAACATCCTCTCCTAGTCAACTTAGAGCTTACACTGCCAATGCAGGTGGAACTTCTTCAAATGAAGCATGGTACCCTAATAGTGGTGCTACACATCATGTTACATCAGACAAAAATCTCTTATATTCATTTACAAACTACTTTTTCAATGATCAACTTTAACTAGGTAATGGCTCAGGTTTTAATATTCTCTCCATTGGTTCTTCTAAAATCGTTACCCATAAAAGAAATATTAATTTAAAATATGTGTTGCATCTTCCAGATATAACTAAGAATTTATTATCAATTCGATAGTTAACTCTAGATAATGATGTTTTTGTTGAATTTTATTCTTCATATTGTCTTGTGAAGGACAAGAGAACAAACCGGGTCCTTCATCGAGGATCAATTAAACATGGGCTTTACTGTCTTGATTCCTCTTCAAACTCAACTATGCCAAAAGCATACCTTGGGGATAAAGCTTCATCAGTTACCTGGCACTCACAACTAGGAAATCCTAATTTTCACATTTTATAGTTTGTTATACACATATTTGGTTTAACTGTTTCTCAATTTTGAAAACACTTTATGTGTGAATCTTATTTATTAGCAAATCACATAAATTGCCTTTAACCTTACAAATCATACTTAACATAAACCTCTACAAGTCATTCATTTAGATCTATGGGGACCATCACTGACTCAGTCTCATTCTGGTTTTCCTTATTATGTTATTTTTGTTGATGATATTATTAAATTACCTGGCTATATCCACTTAAAAAGAAATGAGATGTCTAAACAACATTTACAGAATTTCAAAAAAGAGTTGAGAATCAATTTTCTATTAAAATTAAATATTTTCAGTCTGATTGGGGAGGAGAATTTGAAGCCTTACACTCCTTATTTTTTTTAAAATGGAATTATTCATAGAGTTTCTTGTTCACATACTCCTGAGCAGAATGGAACTGCTGAAATAAAACATAGACACTTGGTTGAAACAGTGTTAGCTTTACTTCATCAATCTCATACGCCCAGAAAATTTTGGGATGAAGCAATTTCTACTCCAGCATTTATTATTAATAGAATGGCTACTCGTTTTCTCAAAAATAAATCTCCTTTTGGCTACTCTTTTCAAGTTTTTCCAAATTTTTCATGACTAATAACTTTTGGATGTTTGTGTTTTCCATATTTAAGACCATATGTGAAACAAAAGTTAGATGAGAAATCTGAGAAGTGTGTTTTAATTGGCTACATCGCTTATCATCTTGGATATAGATGTTTGTCTCTTCGTACAGGTAAGTTTTTCATTTCTCGACATGTTATTTTTTATGAAAATATATTTCCTTTCTAAAATGCTCAAACTAATACTCTATTTCCTGGTCTTCTTGGATCCCGTCCAAATGACACATCCTATTCTTCTCCTTCTTATTTTTCATTTGCATCTCAATCGAATACTTACATAGATCATTCATCTTATTTGGACTCACCTTGCTTAAACTCAATTCCTTATTTATCAACTCCTATGAGCTCAAACTTACATACTCCTCCATCTCCATCTTCATCCAGTCGAACCAATCTAGATGCAGATTTACTTCCTACCTTAGATCACACACCAGAACGGAGACTCATTTTAAAGTTAAATCTTTGTCAGATATCTATCTCCAAGATTCTCAGCATCCAATGAAATGCTCTACTTCATCTACACCTTATATACCCTCATCAATAAATTCCTCTACTTTATTAACCATCCTCTACCTCATTGTCTCCTTACCACTCTCCCGACATCTTTAAAACCCACTTCTCTGTAGCATCTTAAGACAACAACTGGATGCTTGTAATGCAGGCTGAATTGAATGCTCTCATTGAAAATAATACTTGGTCTCTGGCTCCTCAAAATCCTAATCTACATGTAATAGGATGTAAATGGGTTTATAAAATAAAATACAAATCTTCTGGAGATATTGATCGATATAAAACCCGACTTGTTGCCAAAGGATATAGTCAACAAGAAGGCTTTGATTGTTTTGAAACATTCAGTCCTGTAGTTAAACATACAACAATCCTATTACTTTTATCTCTTGCTATTAGTAATAATAGGAAAATTCATTAGTCGGATGTTTCTAATGCATTCTTACATGGAGATCTTTCCAAAATTGTTTATATGGAACAACCTCCGGGACTTCGAGATTCTGTGTATCCAAATCATATATGTAAACTTCAAAAATCTATTTATGGTCTGAAACAAGCACCATGAGCATGGTTTCACAACTTCTTTCCTTCTTAGTATTGGTTTTCTTGGATCTAAGACTGACACTTCTCTATTTTACAAATCTGATCCCATTCATCCAATTTTTATACTTATTTATGTTGATGACATTCTTATTATTTGTCCTTATCTCTCTCAGATTAATAAAATACTTTTAAATCTTCAGACACATCTTGCAATCAAAGATCTTGGACCAGCTCATTTGTTTCTTGGTATTGAACTTATTCCAACTAAAAATGGATTTCTTCTATCTCAATCAAAAAACATAGATTCTGACGGTGAGGATGCCAACGCATTGACATTGGACGTGTCTCCACCGTCAACCGAAGTCAACGCCGTCTCTATGGAAACTCCGCCACCGTCAATCGAAGTCAATGCCGCCGCTACAGACATGCCACCACTCTCATCAGACGAAGTCAACACTCCGGCATCATGCACGTCTCCACGCACGCATGCCCTTTCACACATCATGACACGTCACCAACGACAGATCAACAACTGCCCCCTGACGTGACACGAAGCACGTGTTTCGTCTTTAATTTCTCATCTTTAATTTTTCGTCGTCAAGTTGTATTTTCTCTTTCCTCCAAGGCCTATATGTATAGGCCATTGTCTCAAGAAACAGTTAGGCAGTCATTATTCAAGAATTGAGTTTATTGTTAACTCTTCTTGGAGGACTGCCCAGCCTCCCTATCCCTCTCCAACCCTACCTCTGCCGCCTCCGATGTCGCTGCCGCCGGCCGCCCTCTTCTCCATCTCTCTCCCTCTCTCTTTCTCTCTTGTCTTCTCTCCATCCTCCTTCCCCCTTCTCTTCCCTCGCCCTTGGCCACCAAGGGAAGCCATCCCAAGCCGCCCAAGGCCGTCGTCCCAGGCCGCCCAAGGCAACCACCCCACGCCGCCCAAGGCCGCCGTCCCAGGCCACCCAGGGCAGCCACCCTAGGCTGCCCAGGGCAGTCACCCCAGGCTGCCCGAGGCTGCTGCCCCAAGCCACCCAGGGCCACCCGCCCTAGGCCGCCCAAGGCAGCCCTAGGTCGCCGCCCCAGGCTGTCGCCCAAGGCAGTCCTAGGCCGCCGCCCAAGGCCGCCCCATGCTGCTGCCCAAGGCAGCCCTAGGCCGCCCCAGGCTGCCGCCCAAGGCAGCCCTAGGTTGCCTCACAGGCCACCCCAGGCTGCTGCCCAAGGCAGCCCATGGCCCCTCCCAGGCCGCGCCTAGGTTGCCCCTCTAGGGTCGTCCAAACGCACGCTGTCCACCCCAGCGCCTGCACTCACCCGCCCGATCCGCGTCTGCACTCGTCCGTCACGCTTTCTACCAGGGCCATACAACGCATGGAACACCCAGACTCTGTCGTCCAGTGGGCCATTCAACGCCCGGATTCGCTCAGTCCTGTCACGATCAGAATTCCCCGCAGCCTCTTCACGCACTACGGTGCCAAGGTACCCTTGAACTCTTTGGTGTCGAAGTGTTCCTCGTTCAGTACTCCACGTGAATTCTCCACCGCCATCAGATTTGCTTTGGTTTTGATTTCCCCAAATTCTCTCTCTTTCATGAGTTTCCCTCATGACGTGAATTCGGATATTGATTTGGGTGCTTCGGCATCGTCGCGGTGGTTGAAGACAGTACTCCCGCCCTCGACGAGGAACGGGGCTGCACCACCAGCATTTCATCGGTTTTAAACTCCGAAATCGATCGTGTGGATTTTTGTGGTCTGTTTTATCCATCCCTCAAAACCCGTCAATCCCCCCCCCCTTCCATCGTTGTCCCCTGCATCCCCTCAGTCGCCCTTTCCCCTAGCTGTCCTACATCAGATTCACTTTTACAACATGCTAATTCAGAACATAGCAAACCTTACATATTCCTTGTCCCTTAAGTCAATCTTCATTGCCATCTCCTTCACCTGATCTACTCGATGATTCTGCTTATAGAAGTTTAGTTGGAGGATTACAATATCTTACTTTAACATGCCCAGATATTTCTTTTGCTGTTAACAAGGCATGTCAGAAAATGCATAATCCTTCAGCTGATGACTGGCGTGCTTTAAAACACTTCGTTATCTTAAAGGCAGTATTACTCATGGGCTTATTTTTTTATTCTGATTCCAATCTATTTCTAAATGCATTTAGTGATGCAGACTGGGCAGGGAATCATACTGATAGAAGATCAACTAGTGCTTATTTAGTTTTTCTTGGAAGAAAATTAATTTCATGGAGTTCAAAAATACAGCTAACTTTGGCTAGATCTAGCACTGAAGCAGAATATAAAGGTTTGGCAAGTGTGGCATCTGAAATTATTTGGATTAACTCTCTTTTGACAGATACTCACATAGTACCATCATCACCTCATACACTTTGGTGTGACACTATTGGTGCCACTTGTCTAAAAATCCACTTTTTTACGCATGCATGAAACATATTGAGATTTATTTTCATTTTGTACGAGAACATGTTGCTGCTTAATTACTTGATACCAAGTTTATCACAAGTGATGACCAAATTACTGATGTTTTGACCAAGCCTATCTCCAAACAACACTTTTGGAAGCTTCGATCCAAGCTCAACTTCATCTCCGTCGCCGATGCGCTTGCGGGGGGGCTAAAGAGGAACAAAGACCATGGCTTATATCACCGTTAGATAAACTAGCGGCTAAAAGTTTACTTTTTAAAGAGGTAGTTATAGATCTCGATCTATGACTACCTATTACTAGCCGTTAGCATTATTCTATAAATATCAACCCATTTGTTTAACAAAGATTTAACTTTTGAAGGATTAAAACAACTTTCTTCTTCCTTGTCTGGTTTCCATCATCTCTCTCATTCTCCTCTACCTCCATTTTTCTTCTTCTACTTACACTTCTTGTGAGAGAGCTTTTCAGGCACCTCCTGTCCCCGTCATCTTGGAGCCTCCGGACTATTGAGAGCTTGATCAAACTCACGTTCGCCGTGAAAGAGTCATCCTGTGGTGGACCTCCGCCAAGTTTTCCCCGCTAAACTCGGGAACGTGACTGTCGCAAATCTGTCTGCCCAGCAGATCGCGCAATTCCTCTGAGTTAGACATAATCTCCTGGAGCTTCTTCTCCAGTTCGTCGAGACGCCACTCGGTTGCCTCACCAGATGCTTTTGGTGCCTGTTTCTCCGTCTTGACGATTTGGTTCCCGCCGTGGAAGGATTCTGTTCCTTCAGATCTTCCAGAGAAACCTGGACGTTTCACGGCAACCGTTGCCGGACCTTCATGTCGTCTCTTGAACAAGATTTACCTTTGTCTCCTTAATAGTTCGCTCTCCCTCTCACTCACTCTCTCTCTCTCTCGCATTCTCAATCTCTATCTCTGTCGCTTGTTCTCTCTCTGTCTCGCTCTTTTAGTCTCTCCCTCTCTTTCTCTCTCGCGCTCTCTCTTTCTCTCTATGTCTCTCTCGCTCTCTGTCTCCCTCGCTCTCTCTCTCTCTCTTTCTCTGTGTCTCTCGCTCGCTCCTTCTCTCTCTGTCTCTCTCTCTCGCTGTCTTCTCTCTCTGTCTCTCTCTCTCGCTGTCTTCTCTCTCTGTCTCTCTCCCTCTCTCGCTGTCTCGCTCGCTCCATCTCTCTCTGTCTCTCTCCCTCTCTCGCTGTCTCGCTCGCTCCATCTCTCTCTGTCTCTCTCCCTCTCTCGCTGTCTCGGTCGCTCCTTCTCTCTCTGTCTCTCTTTCTCTCTCTCTTTCGCTGTCTCTCCCGTTCGCTCCTCTCTCTCTCTCTCTTTCGCTGTCTCTCGATTGCTCCTTCCCTTTCTCTCTCTTTCTCTCTTTCTTTCGCTGTCTCTCTTGCTCGCTCCTTCACTCTCTCTCTCGCTCGCTCGCTCCTTCTCTCTCTCTCTCTCTCTCTCTCTCTCCACTCTCGCTCGCTCTTCTTTCTCTCTCTCTCGCTGTCTCTCTCGCTCCTTCTCTCTCTCTCTCTTTCTCTCTCCACTCTCGCTCGCTCCTTCTCTCTCTCTCTCTCTCTTTCTCTCTCCACTCTCGCTCGCTCCTCTGTCTCTCTCTGTCTATTTAGTCCGTTCCAATATCCCTCTTCGGTCATCCCTTCAGCGGGGAATGATGGAACGCGACAGTAGAAGGGAACGGTGGACAAGCCTACAACGAAGTTTCTCCAACCTCGCGCTGGAGGCCCCTGACTTAAAGACGAGGGGAGCCGTTGAAACGAGTGACTGTACATGGGAAATGTACGAGGAAAGTCAAAACCCAGTAAGCGCCGCGTGGATGGCGTCCTTGATGTGTGTCCCGTCGGTCCCCTCGGTCTGCCCAACCGCAGGAAATTAAAGTCAACGACCCAAAGAACAGGGACACTTCATTTACTTATCCGTCTCAATAGATAGATAAATGGATAGGTAGATAGGTAGACAGTATAAAGATTATTTAACGAGAGAGAGATATATTTATAGATACACGGAGATAGATGTATATATGGATAGGGCAACAGATAATCACTTCAAGTCTTCAATGCTTAGAGTGAGAGATAGATAGATAGATTGACAAAAATATATTTACTCAGATCATTTTAGATTTTTGTGTGTGTGTATATATATATTCAATGTAATGACAGATAACAAGGATTGATTGATGGCAAGAGGGAGAGAGTGAAAAAGAGAAAGAGAGAGAGGTAGAGACAGAAAGAGAGAGAAAGAGAGAGAGAGAGAGAGAGAGAGAGAGAGGGACATAAAAAGAGAGAGATAGAGAGACACATAGAGAGACAGAAAGAGAGAGACATAAAGAGAGAGAGAGATAGGGAGAGAGAGGGAGAGAGAAAGAGACAGAGGGACATAAAGAGAGAGAGAGAGCTAGACAGAAAGAGAAAGAGAGATAGAAAGACATAAAGAGAGAGAGAGCCGACAGAAAGAGAAAGAGACAGACAGAGGGACATAAAGAGAGAGAGAGAGCCAGCAGAAAGAGAAAGAGAGAGACAGAGGGTCATAAAGAGAGAGAGAGCCAGACAGAAAGAGAAAGAGAAAGATAGAGAGACATAAAGAGAGAGAGAGCCAGACAGAAAGAGAAAGAGAGAGATAGAGAGTCATAAAGAGAGTGAGAGCCAGACAGAAAGAGAAAAAGAGAGACAGAGGGACAAAGAGAGAGAGAGAGCCCGACAGAAAGAGAAAGAGAGAGATAGAGAGTCATAAAGAGAGAGAGAGAGAGAGAGAGAGAGAGCGAGACAGAAAGAGAAAGAGAGAGATAGAGAGTCATAAAGAGAGAGAGAGAGAGCCAGACAGAGAGAAAGAGAGAGATAGAGTGTCATAAAGAGAGAGAGAGAGCCAGACAGAAAGAGAAAGAGAGAGATAGAGAGTCATAAAGAGTGACAGAGAGAGATAGAGAGTCATAAAGAGAGAGAGAGAGCCAGACAGAAAGAGAAAGAGAGAGATAGAAAGTCATAAAGAGAGAGATATTGAGTCATAAAGAGAGAGAGAGAGAGATAGAAAGACATAAAAGAGAGAGAGAGAGAGAGATAGAAAGACATAAGAGAGAGAGAGAGAGAGCCAGACAGAAAGAGAGAGAGATAGAAAGACATAAAGAGAGAGAGAGCAGACAGAAAGAGAAAGAGAGAGATAGAAAGTCATAAAGAGAGAGATATTGAGTCATAAAGAGAGAGAGAGAGAGATAGAAAGACATAAAAGAGAGAGAGAGAGAGATAGAAAGACATAAGAGAGAGAGAGAGAGCCAGACAGAAAGAGAGAGAGATAGAAAGACATAAAGAGAGAGAGAGCAGACAGAAAGAGAAAGAGATATAGAAAGACATAAAGGGAGAGAGAGCAGACAGAAAGAGAAAGAGATATAGAAAGACATAAAGAGAGAGAGAGAGCAGACAGAAAGAGAGAGATGGAGAGACATAAAGAGAGAGAGAGAGCCAGACAGAAAGAGAAAGAGAGAGATCGAGAGTCATAAAGAGAGAGAGAGCCAGACAGAAAGAGAAAGAGAAAGAGAGAGACAGAGGGACATAAAGAGAGAGAGAGAGAGAGAGAGAGAGAGAGAGAGAGAGAGAGAGAGAGAGAGAGAGAGAGAGAGAGAGACCGGCAGAAAGGGAAAGAGAGAGATAGAGAGCTCTAGAGAGCGAGAGAGAGGCTAGGGAAAAAACCTCGAGAAGAAGAGTGTGGAGGACGCTGCCGGAGAAGGAGGTAATGTTGGCAGATAAGATGCGGAGAGGTAGGAACTCAAGGGCCTGGCACAGACGGGTCATCGTATCTCTCTTCCTGCTGCAAGAGATACTCACCACACAAGTAGAGTCGCCCGCGTCGCTAACCTGAAGCTGAAACCAGCAATTCACCATCATCAGTCCCCCCCCACCTTCCCAAAAGGACGGGTAAGATTCAATCTCTCACCTCCGTCACGTCGATCAGCTCCACTCGCCGCCGCTTCCACACCGCACATCCGTCAACGTCTACTCTCTTCTTCCCGCTCTCCTTCTCCAAGTCTGAAATCTCTGCGATGAGCTTTCTCTCCTGCTCTTGAAGGTCCACTATGTAGTCGATGGCGTCCTTGACAATAGAGATCTTGTCCATCTGCAGGAACGCCTCGAAGTGCAGTCTGAGCAGATGGGTTTCTTCCATACGTTCATGTGATGTCTCTCTCTAGTTTCTCTCTCTTACCTTGGTGATGCTTGGGACGAGGCTGCGCAAAGTATAGAGCTTCTCGTTAAACTTCTTCCTTCGCTCTTTCTCCAGCGAGATGCTCTTCTTCACCGCGGCGGCGCTCGCCGGCCCGTCCGTTGAATCGTAGTCGCCGGAGAAGGCGTCGTCCAGTCCCCAGCTGTGCATCGTAGCTCGCTCCAGATTACCGAGAGATAGACATAGAAATAGAAATGCACATAGACATTTACTAGATATTGAGAAGAGAGAGACATAGACATTGAGAAGCGATGGAGATTGAGATGGCGACAGTTATACGGAGATAGATTTCTCTGGGGAGAGAGAGGGATAGAGAGATGACTTATAAGCTTATCGATTGCGATAGAGAGTGATGTTAGAGATTAAGATAGGAATGGAAATTGAGACTGAAAAGAGAGACCAAGGTATAGATACAGATAAAGGGTACGCAGTTGGAGTAGAGAAGAGATTAGGGAAATGGCGTGTACATTGCGATGGAGTTGAAGAAGGATATATGAAGAGAGAGAAAGAGAGATATAATTGGAGATATGGATGGAGAGAAAAAAATTAGAGATACAAAGTAGAAAATTTGGAGATAGAGAGAGAGAGAGTAAATTAAGGTGGAGACTAATGGAGAAGAGTTTAATGTGGAGACTGAGATGGCAGCTTATGAAAGATAGAGAGGGACAGAGATTTATTTTGATTTGGAGAGAGAAAGTATTTGATTGAAATAGACAGGAAAAAAATGAGTATCGAATGAGAGAGAAGATGGCATAGAGAGGTAAAGATAGAGTTAGAATTACACAGACAAGGGGAGAACCAATGAGATGGAGGTAGAGATAGGGAGGAAAAGGGAAAGACAAACGTAGAGATCGAGATGAAATGGAGAAAGAGGAAGAGAAATATTTAGAGACAGCGTATGAGAGACAACGGATAGAGGGTTATCCAAGAAGAGAGAGAGACTCTCATATCGATGGAAATTGGGCAGTAGAGATAGAGATAGGGATGAAGAGAGAGATATACCTGTTAAACTCGTCTGGGTCGAAGAAGATGGTCGCATCCCAGCAGTCTTGAAAGTCGCTTCCCACTATGAAATCCATGGCGACCGCAGGCAAAGGAAGAAGAAGAAGAAATATAAGTTCGAATGGTGCTGTGGAAGCCTACGAAATCCATGATGAGAGATGTATTTATTCGCCGATAAACTACGCGGGCGGAGCTTTCACTACCGTGGCAACCCGTCTGGAACATATCTGTCAGACTTACCGCGTTTACGCTTTGTTCAGCCTGCCCTCTCTTGAGCAAGAAAAGAAATGCAACTTAAACCGGGCTTTAGAGGCGTAACGAGCCGTCCGGTAATTGGTCCGCGTGGATGTCCGGTTCGCTGTCCTAAGCGAGGAAAAGGATTGATTTGATGTTTATTGTACAAGTCAACATCGTTTCTATCTGGTATAATTAATAGGGTGATCCTTGGAGAGCAATAATTCAGGTTGTAACCGATAACTTCAGCTTTTTTTTTTAGTTATTGCTATTTGATTTTGATTCATTGAGAGTTCTCATGCATGCGTCTGTAGGAATAAAATAATTTTACCCTTTTTTCGTTGGCCGGTGATTCCAAGACAGTTTTGATTCCACAGTAAAGAGTACCGAACATATCCCTTTGAATAAAAGTAAGTTTCTAGCCACATAATTTTATTATTCGTAAAATACAAATATTAATTGTTGGCCATCGATTCCATGACAGAATTTTAATTCCTTGGAATTCATGATAATCAATACTGATCGTCTCGTTGAATAGAAGTAAATTTTTACCCACATGATTTTGTTATTGGTAAAACCCAATATAAATTGTTGGCCGCTGATTCCAATACAGACATTCCAATACTTATTCCAATAAAAAAAACAGTTACAGCAGCGGAAAAAGATTATCCGTCCCTTCGTCGCTCCCTCTTTTTATCTCTCTCTCTCCCTTCGTCTCTCCCTCTTTTTCTCTCCTTCTCTTTCTCTCGCTCTCTCTCCCCCTCTCTCTTTTTCTCGGACTCTCTCTCTCGCGCCCTGTCTTTATCTGTGTCTCTCTCTCTCTTGCTCTTTCTCTCTCTCTCTGTCCCTCTTGCTCTCTCTCTCTCCCTCTCGCTCTCTCTCTCTCCCTTCGTCGCTCCCTCTTTCTATCTGTCTCTCTCCTTTCGTCCCTCCCTCTTCTTCTCTCCTCTTCCTCTCGCTCTCTCTCCCTCTCCGTCTCTTTCTCCGTCACTCTCTCTTTCTCGCTCTGTCTCTATCTGTCTCTTTCTTTCTCTTGCTCTTCCTCTCTCTCTCTCTGTCCCTCTCGCGCTCTCTCTCTCCCTCTCGCGCTCTTTCTCTTCCTTCGTCGCTCCCCCTTTCTATCTCTCTCTCTCCCTTCGTCTCTCCCTCTTTTTTTCTCCTTCTCTTTCTCTCGCTCTCTCTCTCTTCTCTCTCTTTCTCTCTCACTCTCTCTCTCGCTGTCTCTATCTGTCTCTCTTTCTGTCGCTTATGCTCTCTGTTTCTCTCTGTCCCTCTCGCGCGCTCTCTCTCTTCGTCTCTTCCTCTTTCTATCTCTCTCTCCCTTCGCCTCTCCCTCTTTTTGTCTCCTTCTCTTTCTCCCGCTCTCTGTCCGCCTCTCCTTCTTTCTTTCTCACTCTCTGTCTTGCGCGATCGCTCTCTCTCCCCCTCTCCCTCTTTCTGTCTCACTCTCTCTCTTACGCTATCGCTCTCTCTCTCCCTCTCTCTCTCTCGCTTTCTCTCTCCCTCTCTGGCTCTTTCTCTTTCTCTCCCCCTCTCTCCCTCTTTATCTTTCTCCTCTTGCTCTCTCTCTCCGCCAATCTTGCTCTCTCTCTCTCCCTCTCGCACTCTCCCTCTCCCTCTCCCTTCGTAGCGAGAGAGAGAGGGAGAGAGGGAGAAGGAGAGGGAGAGGGAGAAGGAGAGGGAGAGGAAGAGAGCGATAAAGAGAAAGCGAGAGGGAGAGAGAGAGGGAGAGGGAGACGGAGAGAGGGATAGTGAGAGAGGGAGAGAGGGAGAGAGAGGGAGGGAGAGGGAGAGGGAGAGAGGGAGAGAGCGATAGTGAGAAAGCGAGATTGACAGAGGGAGAGAGTGAGCGAGAGAGAGAGGGAAAGGATAGAGGGAGAAGGAGAGGGAGAGAGAGAGAGAGGGAGAAGGGGAGAGAGAAAGTGGGACGTATATTTACCAATTTGATTGAAGAAAACAGACGATGTTCATCCTGGCCTCTGATTGGCGGTACCTTCCTTCACCTGTGAAAGAGAAGGAAGGTAATCGTTTTCGTTCATGGGTTTCCCATCAGAAATGCTCTTTACAGAAAACGGTTACAGAAACGGAGGGCAGCGGGGTCAAGTGGAACTCACGTTCATCAGAAAACAGGGTTCAACTGCAGGGACTCCGATGTTCTCCAGAGTTGTTCTCCAGCGTCATCCACGCCGGCGGCAACATCCTCGAAGCCCACTGGATTTCCTCTCCGACAACGCCTGTAGGTTTCATTTCCTCTCTTTCTCCCCTGTTTCTCTCTCTCTCTCTCTCTCTCGCGATATATATCTCTCTGGTTCGCTCTCTCTTCACCAATATAACTCTATCTCTATCTATCTCTCTCTATCTCTATCAATTGTATAGATCTCCCTCAGTCTCTCTCTAATCGTATCTATCTCCCTCTTTCTGTATTTGTCTCGCCCTATCTGCATGTATCTCGCTCTATCTCTCCATCTCTATCTCACTCTATCTCTCTCTATCCCACTCTATCTCTCTCTATCTCTCTCTATCTCTATCTACCTTTCTATTTAGCTCTATCTCTCTCCATCGCTATCTATCTATCTCGCACTATCTCTCTCTATCTATCTCGCTCTATCTCTCTCTATCTCTCCCTATATCTCTCTATCTATATCTGTCTATCTATCTATCTATCTCTTTATCTCTCCATCTCTATCTATCTACTTCGCTCTATCTCCCTATCTCTCTTTCTCTCTCTCTCTCTCTCTCTCTCTGTCTTTGTTTATGTTTTTTTCTGTCGCTCTCTGTCCCCACATTTCTTCTTCAATTCCTATCTCTTTCTCTTTCTACTTCTGTCGAAACACTTTTTTCTCTCTCCTACAAATGGACGGAATGTACAGCCTTCTTTCTATCTCTTTATCTCTACTTGTACGAAACCCCAAAATTCTCTCCTGAAAGTTGGAAACCTCAGGCCTACGTGCAGTCTTCGTTCTCTCACTCCCTCTCTTACCATATATCTCTCACTCACTCTCACTCTCTCTCTCTCACTCTCATTCTCTCTCACTATCACACTCTCTCTCTCTCTATAACTCTCTCATTCTTTCTCTCTCTCACACACTCTCCCTTACTCTCTCACACTCTCTCCTACTCTCTCACTCTCTCTTACTCTCTCTCACTCTCTCTCTTACACTCTCTCTCTTACTCTCTCTATCACTCTCTCTCCATCACTCTCTCTCTTACTCTCTCTATCACTCTCTCTCCATCACTCTCTCTCTTACTCTCTCTATCACTCTCTCCCTCTTTCTCTCTCTCACTCTCTCTCACACACTTTTTCTCTTTTTCTCTCTCACTCTCTTACTCTCGCTCACACTCTCTCTTACTCTCTCTCTTTTTTCTCTCTCACACTTCTTCTCTTTTCTCTCTCACTCTCTTAGTCTCGCTCACACTCTCTCTTACTCTCTCTCTCTCTCTCTTTTCTCTCTCACTCTCTCTCACACTTCTTCTCTTTTCTCTCTCACTCTCTTACTCTCGCTCACACTCTCTCTTAATCTCTCTCACTATCTTTCTTACTCTATTTCTCCTCTTATTCTCTCTCTCTCACTCTTTTCTCTTATTAATCTCTTTCTCACTATCTCTCTTAGTTTCTTACTCTCTCTTTCTCTTACTCTCTTTCTTTCTCTCTCTCTCTCTCCTTCAATTTCTGTCTCTTTCTCTATGTACCACTATCAAAACCCTTATTTTTTGCACTCCTGTTTGAAGAACCTCTTGATTTAATTCATGGGTCGATAATTCACGCCATCTGTACAATAGTGAATAATTTATTTAGTTCTCAGTTATTAAACTATCTCTTGATCTAATTCATGGGTTGATTATTGGGACCTGCAAAAAATATCGTCCTAAAATGATTGTTTATGCACAGATGCCGATGGGATGGTTTTTAGGCGCCCTTTCATCCTTGCCAGCTACCAAACTTAAATCGATTGCTCTCGTCCTTATAAATTCTTATACTCTACTTTATTTCAAATTATTCTTCTTACTATAGCAGCGGAATAATTCTCTTGGCGGATCAGAAATACGGAATTTTATTGGCGGTAACGGAGGTGAGAGGCTTCGATACAAAGAATAAATGAACAAAATTGTGGCAGAGGTACCAAGTGAGGTCTGCTCCGCCACCCGTCATATCCGCTACCCCCGGCATGTTATCCACACAAAGTAGCCTTCTTTTTTTCCTTCTCATTCATCTGTCTACAAGCTTTAGATCTGTGTGATTCATCTGAGGGGCTGAAGATGGGATTTTTTAATTCTCCCAGAATGATTACGACCCTGCTTTCTATCTCTTCTCTCTCCACCCGAAGCGAGCATTGCGAGCGGGCCCTACTAGTATCCCTTTGAATAAAAGTAAATTTCTAGCCACATAATTTTATTATTCGTAAAATACAAATATTAATTGTCGGCCATCGATTCCATGACAGAATTTTAATTCCTTGGAATTCATGATAATCAATACAGATCGTCTCATTGAATAGAAGTAAATTTATACCCACATGATTTTGTTATTGGTAAAACCCAATATAAATTGATGGCCGCAGATTCCAATACAGACATTTTATTCCCAGGAATCCAAGATAATCAATACACTTCATCTCGTTAAATAAAAGAAAATTTGGACCCACATGATTTTATTGATCAAATCAAATATGGATTGTTGGGTAATGAATCCAAGACAGACATCTGATTCCAAGACAGTACGGACCATATCCATCTGAATAAAAGTAAATTTCCACCCACATGAATTTGTCATTCATCAAGTCAAATATGAATATTTTGGACATGGATTCCAGACACGTTTAATTCCTTGGATTCCAAAATAATGAATTGATTACTTTTAACACATCCTCAACAAATTCATGATTACCCCTTCATTGTAGCCAATAATTTATATTTGATTAACTATTCACATCTATGATGAGCTAAGATGAATAAATAGCAAGGAAACTAACTGACTGATCTGGACATGCTCTTATTACTAAACTCTTTTCTTTACAGAAGGCTCCAAGGGTGAGCGTGCAAGCTGGAGAAGACACAAAGTCAATTCACAATATGTGAATGAAGAAATACCTGAATGGCTTATATTCCTGCGGTGATTGAGGAGGATAACCACATACGGACTTACACTATATCTTATCAATTCACTTTCTGAACTTTTCAGAGTATGGTCTCCCATTACGCACAATTATGTGTTGCCTTTTTGTGGGTGGTTAGAGAACCAAAAAAAATTAATTTATTTTTTAAAACAACTCGCGATATTATCTAATTTAGATTTAAAAATGAGATCAGTTTTATTTCACAATAAAAGTATGATTCATATCTAGATTAAAATCCAACATTTGTGTTTACCTTAGAATCTTTAAAGTACTAAGATGATATTCAAAGCATCCATTAAAGGTCCTTTTATTAAGGGACTCGGATTAAACACATTATCTCAGTAGAAATAATTAAATATGTTCTGAAATCTAAGATTAATAATATCATATTAATTCAAGTATAAGATTATCAAAAATGAAAAGTTCACTTCATAATATGCCATTATAATTGTGTAGTTTATCTGAAAGTTATGTATATTATTTATGTTTAGCAATTTACAATGAAATATTTGACTGAAATGCAGTAATTATGTCTGACTAGAAAATTATATAAAATTATAATAAAGTATATAAATTTAAAATAAATTCTGATAAATATAAAATTATATTATCTTTTCTCCCCAATTATATGGATCTACATCCTATCATCTCAGGAATCAAAGATCAAGATATTGCATCTTATGCTACGTGATAATGTTTATGTTATTATTACCTTTTCCTCATATGAAATTTTTTACTGAATGATAAGTTTTTAAAGCACTGAATTAAAGCCGTAAATCTCCCTAATGTTATAAAATCATATATTTCTGATCATCATTCAAATTCAATGAAAATGATAATAATTAATTATAAAATAATAATTACATAGTTTTTTTATATGTTTTAATAATACAGTGCATGACACTCGTAATTGACAATAAGCCAATAATACTAAAAGGGGGTAGGTTAGGTACTTAGATTCATTTTAATAGAGTAAATGATATAGAGTAATTTTTAATCTGCTAATAATCATTTCCTAAAATCCTAGCACCTACTAGTCCTTTAAAAAAAAATCAATACAAGATCTTTATCACAAATAAATGATCAGTTGAAAATCAAGGTACATATAGAATATTTGAGATCCATATATTTTACCTCTCCCTCATTGGCTTCCATGTATTGGATCATAATTCTTATCCTCCTCCACTTATCAAGGCCTCTCCTTACTTTTTGTTCAACATGCTCCTTAATATAATGGTTTTGCTCAACCTTTTCCTTGAAATTCAGATCTACAGAAAGCTAGTTGGTGCAAATATTCTGATTTCTAATCTCGCTTTCCTTATGTCATCATTTAATTCACTCTTTTACAAGCCATATTCCAATTCTTATTATCTTAGACAAATTCACTCTTACTTAACACCGATTATCTCAAATACCCAATTTATGCCCAACTTTCTCACACATAATTTCCACCTGAATTCCTGAAGATGAATCAAACACATAATCTTCTAATACTATCTCAAATCACTCAAAACCATGCATACCTGTTTCTCTATGTCAGAATCGCATATTCATTTTGTGCTTCAAAAATATGAAATTAAGATCTCAATATATCATCAATTTATGTGATACCTTAAACTCAATCAGATTGAATATATTATTTATTATTGATTACCTAAATGCATCCAAAATTCTTTGTCTAAAGCATATTCAGCCTCTCTTGATTCATCTTTATTAATGTTAACATACAACTCCCTGAAATTTCCCAAATTAATACTTTTTATCCTATTAATATACTAATTCTTAATTATGATTTTTTTCTAAATACTCAACAATAACATTGATAATATCAAATTTCGGGGTTTTAGTTCGTCATTGGTAATTGAGATTATTCAATAAAACTATATTTAACTGCACTTACTTAAGAATATTTAGTTAGTGATGAGTACGGATCATCTCCACAAGGAACAATGATTAAGGATTTAATTCTTAACGGTAAGAGAAAAGATAAATACTAGGTAGGCGAGATAGTGATATCGAGTACTATGTTGTGTATAGCTAAAATTAAACTTAAATGAGCGAGAAAAGAGGAAGTGAACATAGAATTATGTGTAACGATATGCAGATGTGATAGAGAGTGCAAAGAATATGATAGTGACTGAATGTAAGAATGGTGTGATGGAAAAGATATAGACGAGATAGGTTTACACAAGGGAGTGAAATAATAGTGGAAAGAGAATGAGAAACCCTAATTAAGCTAACGATAGTATTGGGAAAAGAGCAACTTAAGGCGAACACGCTTACCTTAGATCCTTACGTTTCACCAGGATCACGACGATTTTTAAGTGCCGGTAAGCTCCCCTACTTCTCCAAGGCTTCTCCGCACACACCCAGTACACCAAGAATAAACTTGATATATCTTAAAACTCACTATCTTTCAATCAGCCCACATAAGTAGGAAGCAATTTTAAGATGAATATCACAATGATCTAGGCCTCTATTTATATATCACAGGGTATGAATGAAAGAGGAGGGAAAGACAAAGCAGTTCTAAAAATTTCAGCTCAATCGGAGTTTTAGATCAAAAGATATGGCAGTTTGAAGTTGGAGCAATCCTAGCCCCTGATTTTTTCTCCCCTCATCATCCGCTTCCTCGTTTTCCATCTTTGGTTAAACAGTCACGTTGTTTAAAGTTTCTGCATCTCCTCGTCTTCCGCACTCAGATTTCTCATGTTCTGCGCTAAGACTTCTCGTCTTCCACGCCACGTGTACATGTTTTTGAAAAAGGCAAAAAGAGAAAAAAACAAAAAAGACAAAATTACTTTTTATTCTTTCTCGAGCTGATGTGGCGGCATGTCAGCACGTGCCACGTCCACTTTTTTTTACTTTTCATCCACCAAGTGGCAGACACGTGCACACCACGTATTCCCCCGCGACCCACGTGTACACGTGGCGCCATTTCGCGCGACCACGTCATCACCGCTAGTTCAAATAAATAAAGAGGAAATGTTTTTAATTTTATCATTTTCTGCCTCGGTCCTTGTACATTTATAGCATAAAAAGGTCCCCTCTTTTATGGGTCCACGTCGCTCCTGCCTCAGAAAAATCCAAAATTAATGTGTTAGTCATTATGGCAATCATCGATTTGTGAATCGCAAAGCCATGATTGCCTGGCAAAATGATTGGCTGTCTACAATCATCACAGATAGCTAGGATTCGTCGACGTTCGACGAATCGAATGGCAGCACGAGATAAAATAAAGGCTACAAAATCTTCTACAATTAATATTTAATAAAATAAAAGCCAAAAAATACAAATAGCTATATATTTTGACTTCAAAAGATCATATCTTTCCAAATTTAATGTCAAGAAAATTATATTCTATTAAATTCTATTCTTAGAAAAATCTCCAAAAAAGGCATAAAATGCATAAATTCAGAAAATCATTCTAAAAATATATTTTATCATTTTATGGTTGATAACATGCAAATATGATTGATTTAATGAAAATAGAAATGTAAATATGATCACATTAAAAGTACTAAATATGCATGTTATCAAACATGCATTCATAGAATCCATTTATATGTAATTGATCATTATTTTATGCATTTAACTTAAGTGAATAATAACCTTATAAATTATTTTAACCCATTGATAAACTCAGAATTAAGGTTTAATGCGTCGTTGATTTCAAATTTAATATAAAATCTATAAACCATTATTCATGTTATAATTATACATAGTGGATGACTGCATATCATCTCCTCAGCGAATGGATCCTAAGGAAATAACTATCTCAGGATAGTGATTTTGAGAGGATGAGAAGGGATATGTATAGCATAAGAGGGAGTGATAAGATGATGATGGTGAGATGATATGGTGATAATAACCTGATATTAAGGATGAGATGAAGAAGAAGAAGAGGGAAAACGTAGATAGATCAAATGACAGTGCAAGGAAAAAGAGATAAACAATGATGTGGGAGAAAGTGATGATAGGAATAGATACTTGATAAGAGAAAGTGATATGGAGGATAAGATAATGGAGTTTATTTTACTTTTTTTTATTTTGATGGAGAAGAGAAGAAAATGATATGATGGATATGATGTGAGAGTAATGGTGATGATAGTGAAATGATATGAATGACATGGAACTAATTAAGTGATGTGTTGAAGAATCATAAATTTAAGGCAAAAGACTAACCTAAGATCCATATGTTCCACACATATCAAGGTGATTTCCTGATGCAGATCAGTCTTCCCACTTCCCCATTGTCATCCTTCAAACACTTAGGACACCAAGAAGCCTTGATGGATCTTCAGAAACCTCACTTTCTTACAATGTGTTCAATGATGTCTTTTAAAACATTGGGGGCTCATCTTATAGATCCAAATGTATGGAAAAAGATGACGCTACCCCCAAATTTAAATTTTTTTTACCTTCTAGATCCTCAAATATCAAGCCTTTAAGTTTGACTATTTCTGGCTGCCATGTTGCTAACATACATCTTTAATAGCTAAATCTGACCATATTTACATCATTATTTGCACTACATTAATTTTATATGCATGTTATCATGCTTAAAATGATTGAATTTATTTTTAACATGGGATTCTGAATTTTATGCATTCTATGTTTTTAGGGATTTTTTGACATCAATTTCAGGAAAAATATAATTTTGTAGAATTTTTTGTTATAAAATTTCAAAATATATTACTTTTCTTAAGTCAAAATACTTATTTATTTATAATTTGTGGGCTTTTATATGAATTTTAGAACATTTTGAACCTTTTTAGTTTTTCAACCCCATGTGTCGTCATTGGATTCATCGAACAACCACCAACCCATGATTTGGGATAATAATTGGTGTCAGCCAATCATTTATCTAAACTAGTATCTCATCGCGATTAGCGATGCATTAATGGCATGTAAATATTGATTATTTGATTTTACCTTTTCTGACCCAGGGTGACGTAGCACAATACAAAATAAGGGATGCTTCTTTTGTAATAAATGTTGCACAGAGACCGAGGAGAAAATACTTATATTTTCTTTTTCTTCGACTAGTCTGCACCGACGTGCCCTGTAATAGATGGCACCACGTGTACATGTGGTGAATGTTGTCATTACTTTATTGGCTTAAAATGAAAACGCACTGACATGGTGCATGATGACACGTCGGCACGTCAGCTGCAACATAGTTATTGAATAAGATCTCTAAAAATATACTATTATTCTTCTATTTTGTCTTTTTCCTACGGTGACACTTGGTCAGATGAGAGCTGTCAATCGTAATTGACAATGAAGAATCGGAACCAATCATCGCGTTAAATACCTAGATGAGACAAAACCCTCACCAAACAAGGTGATGGCACTGAAGAGGATGAGAATAGAGATTTTTTTAATTAAATCAACTTCTTGGAGTTGTCCAACCATGTTGCTGGATCTATAAATTGAAAGAGGGAGGAGATTACCTATTCAGCCCAATTTTCAAGAAAATAGTTCTGTTTTTTCAAATGAGATATGCAATATATTCGTGTAATTAAAATTAAGCTTTTGATACTGAGTATCACAATGACTAAGAAGTGTATTCTCACAGGGGAAGGATTATTCAAGATGAATATTACATTTAGTAAAATCAGTACAAATAATTTAGAAGTAGTAATAAAATAGATAAGATGACGAGGAAGAATATCAAATGATTAAGAATGTATTGACCTTCTTTTCAACATAAAAACATGGATCATGGTTGAATAAATATAATGCTGTTGAGAAAGCTAACCAATATAAAACTTATACTTGAAAATAAATATCCTAACTAATTTCAAATGATTTTTATGTGATAAAATCTGTTTATTAATGCTTCCTAAAACCTTCATTCCATTACTGACCTTCACATTTTTCCCAGGTCTTTAGCTTCAAAACATAAAAATGAATGAAACAAGAAAGAAAAGGAGTCACTAAAACTGAAGTTGAATATTGAGTTGACTTTGATGGAGGCTGTCAAGAAAATCACACTTTCATGTACTATTTGAGTTTGCTAAAATGAATATGCATTCATGATTAGTATGGAGTAATTTTGATAATTCAGTCCTTTACTATGTATCATGTATTAAAAAATTATGATGATATCACAATAGATTAATCACTGTTTCCTAAACATGCATTTGAGATGGACATCGAACTATCTAGAAAGAATAACACAATATGATCCTACAATTAATATGACTGATCTTTTGGCGGAGCGACTGAGCGCATACAGTAGATGCTCTTTAAGGAAAAGTTTCATTAAATTTATCCTTAAGAATCCTAGAATGGTATTATATTTGTACATCAATCATGTTGATTCATGTCTCGATTGTATGAATTTTCCGTTCACTTGAGAGACCTGGGATATCTTGTTAATCGATGAATATCCACTTACTAAGACGTATAAGTCTCTAATCATAAGAAACTGACAATTCTTAGCTCAGATATTGCAATAAGTATATTGGGTGGTCAAGAAGGCATTTTTAGCCCTCGAGATATGAAGAGATTGACTCAAGGGGGAGAGATTAAATCTTTTGTTAAGGCAGTGGGGATATTGGAGAAGATATTCATAAATAGTCTATGTTGCACATCAATACTAATTTGAGTGACTGGCAAGGGTTTAATGGTTAACCATACCTAAATAATTCTAGAGTCTCATGTGGATGAATTTTATTTCTGACCTTCATCTATTTTCAGTTAATAAAAAATTTCATAAAACCCTTAAATTTTAAGTATATACTATGATGTCGAAAATATCATACATGTGCGATCCTATAGGCCCATTTAACAATTATAGTGGCCGAATAATCATTATTTTAAAACCCGATTAATTATATATATCACCACATAAATTAATTTATTCACAGATTAATTTAACCCAATTTATAGGTTCATTTTCTATCGTGTAGGGTGAAAAACTACTCTTGTGCTCAAGAAGATACAAATGAGTATATTGACTCTCTCATGAATAGATAACCAAGTATGTATGGTCCCTCATCTTCATGATTCAACTAAGGTGACTTAAGATGTAGTCCATTTTCAAACCCTAATCAATCATCTAAGTTAGTACTGATATGTTGAAAAATCATTAAAGAACTCTTCTAGCATGTTCCACAACTTTGGCCTTGAACTTCACTAAATTCAGCATTGAGTTGTCCCCTCTTATCCCTATTGGGTTCTAATGGCCAAGATGAGGATGAAGACAAGAATTCCACATAGTGAAATACATGTAAACAAAACCAAACATCATCAATAAAACATGAAATGAGGAACCTGTGCACTGATCGCATTCATGATTTCTTAGATCTCAGAGCAAGACGAGTCAAGCTTCTCAAGTGTGCAGCCTGTAGACGTATCTATGCAATCCTGAGTACGTAAAATCTCCTCCTTCACATTGACGAGCCTTGTTCAATCTCCGTCATCATCATTATGTTGTCCTAATTGCATCGGGAATGTAAAGGAAGTGTGGGGAGAAAGGAGAAGACGGGGAAGACCCTTGAACAATTCTGGCATGGGCGAATTTTGTTTAGAGCCTTTCCCTATTTATAATAAGTGGGTATTTTCATAAAATCCACAAAACTTAAATATATCTGCCAACCTCCAAAAGACCATTCGTGTGTGACCCTCTAGGTCCATGTATCAGTCTAGTTAACAACTCGAACGGCCCAATAACTTTTATTGGCCTTCCATATTGATTAACTTTAGATTAAATAACATCTGCTCCATTTAACCCAATCAATAGGTTGTCTCCAACACGTAGGGTGCCAAGCTTTACCTCATACTCTTACGATGACTTACGGTATGGTCAACTGTGAAACATTAATCGGTCCTCCGATTTAGTACTGATACATTCAGAAATCATCAGAGAACTCTTCTCTGATATTTTACTGCCTTGACCGAGGACTTCATCACCACGTCTTCCTTGAGTTGTTTCCTCTTATACCGAGGGTTGATGATCCCATCTTGACTAATTAATTATCTTTGTAAACTTCTTGATGCACCCAAACTAAGACTATATGGAATCCCATGATTAGGGATACATAGGTCATAGTCAAAGTACAATTATCCATCCACAAAATGTCTTTGGTGTCTCAAGGCTAAGGACCACTTACACAACCGTGACATTAATCAACCTGATTAACACTTTGGTATAGTACCAGTCAAGGATTTGTACAGATTAATTAGTGAATTATTTCCACTAATGAGCACCCCTTATCTATCCTTAGGGTCTCCACACTAATGGTTATGGTAACAGCCATACTCATTATATGAGTGAGGCAAGATAGTGATATTCTATTATATTTTGGTGTCCTTCTCGTGTATCCTTGAAATAGGAATATTTAGAACACATGATAAAAGACTAGTGATCTCCTTATTAGAATCTCATCATAATTCACTAAGTCATAGCATTTACTCATGGAATATTTATTATAGTATCACATGTGCACTATAATGAATATGTTCAATTAATGAGCATGCAACGAGATATGGAATTTGTGATTGGCTTGCGAACTGCATTTATTTTCATCAATCCCGATGGTGGATGATACAATATTGATTCGTGAATTTCTTTCCGTACCCGAGCTGACTATTTTGAGTTACACTATTAGGAACTCATACATCAGAGTGAAAGTACAACAATCCATATACAAGGCACCTTCAATATATACACAATCCTGACATGAAAAAGCTTGATTGACATTTTAGTATAATTCCATCAAGGGATTCATATTAATGAATTTAAATAATTTTTTTCCCTTAAGAACACCCACCATTTTTCCTTTGTATCACCAGACTAATGGCTACTAGATTGGAAATACTCATCATAAAATTTACGACTAGACGGTGTCATGCCTTTTGGATATTTCGATGTCCTTCTTGAGAATCCTTCAAATATGATTTTATATTTGAATATTTCTCCTACTAAAGAGATTCAAACATGACAGAATGAGGAACTAAACTGTTTATATAAACTTGGATTTTCTCTCAAGCATTGGTTGTATCTTCTCCTCCATGATACTTTTTTAGGCTCTTAGAGTTCCATGTCTCCAGCAGTGATGAAAGATGTGATCACATGGCATGCAATTCTCCCCTCCATTCAAATATAATCATGGTATGACGCCTACTCCATGGTATGCACTTGCATGAAATCATGAAAATGGCAAATTCAAAGAAGTGCCAGTCATTGGATTATCCTCCAATGATTGTCACATGTTTAAATTATTTTGTCTTAAAATTTTCTCATCAATGTATGTTCACCCCATGAAACTGAGTGAAGTCATCAAAATTAAGCAATCGTCATAAACTTGATTTAAACATGAAGTATATAACATGCACATTAAAATAATACACATAATGAAATGTAATCGCATGATGTTACTACATGAATTCACGTGTTATCATCATCCTGAAGTGATTGTAGCCCTTGTATAACTGAATGCTTCGAGATGAATGAGTTGAGGACTACATGGATTATCAGGCTTGTGACGACTCATTAAGCAAAATGGATTGCAAATTTTTTTCATGATAGTTGGTAACCATTGGAGGTCTGATTCAATTTTAAATTTCTGTTACAGTTAATTTATATCTTTCTCTCAATGAGTTTTCCCTGTATCATTGGTCATACCCACCAAAACCTAACACTTAATGGGTCATAGGCATCAATGGGTTGCAGGAGAGGGTTAGCACCCAAATGACTCATGAGAGTGAGACTAGATATAAGTTACAGAATTATAGAAAGACCTCAAAACACAAAAAATCGATGCCATAGATCTATTATAAGATAGATGGATTTATTTGAGTATTACCCATTTTTCCTGTGCACAATGATAGACTCCGTGTAAATCAAACATTCTTTAAAAAATATGTATTATGACAGCATGCGATCTTGTGAATTTTGTAGAGGTATCACCCAAAAAATCAAGTGAGTGCAAGAAAGTAATAGTGTCTTCTTTGAAAAGGGATAAGAGTGATCTTGACTCCAGGGATTTACTTCAAAGAAGATATGATACAAAGCTGACATTTGATCTTTATCCATCAACTTTATGAACCCTTTATACAACTAACCTTATCCCATTTATATTGATATTTCAGGATGCACCAGTTTCTGTTGTTTGAGACCAACAACACAGAATGAGTTTTATATCTAAGATGTACCTTGATATCATTTTTTAAAATAACTTTTCTTGCTTCATTAATGTTTATTTTAAATATTGGTGACATTTATTAATATTATGTTTTCTTGAATTTTTTTTATAACTTACTTGAGCCAATCAGAAATAACTCGGTTAAGATTAAAAAATCCTGAAACAAAAACTGCATCCTATAAATTCGGAATGAGCTAGATCGAATTATGATTTATTTTGACAGAACCTTCATAAGCAGAATTTTTATTGTAATTCACTAGGTTAATTAATATTATTTGTAATAAACTTTTACAATAATATTTATAATGAACCCTCAACATTAGGATGCAAATGATAAGTAAAGGAGTCCTCGATTGGGAATTTGACTTCAAGGATTTAATTCAAGATATTTTGAATGAAGTTTCAATATATTTAATATTGATTAGACATGATCTTCAGGGAAGATCAGGTCTCCAAAATTAAATATGGATGATTTCTATTGATTTCCTTTCTAAATAAAATGCTAGATCCTAAGAGATCAATTGAGGGAAAAGAACCAAGAAGAGGGACGTAGGAGAGATGAGAGAATATGAATAGAATAAAGTTCCTCGCTTCATTCAACCTAGTCCTCCAGAGAAGATATTGAATAAGAAGTGTAATGAAATAAGAAGAGTATTTAAAGGGATTTTCAGAAATAATGGTTGGTGAAGAATGTAGAGATTTAGCAGGAAGTAAGGGACAGATAAACTATCTAATTTTAGGATATTTTTATATCTGATTATAGAATATGATCATTAGCTAAATTACTTCTTCAATCAAGACAAGGATTAGTATATTTCATCCTAACCAAGGTAATTTAGAAGAACACAAATCAAGATCAATGAAGAAAGAAACTAAAAATAAAGTACAATATCATGATAAAATTTGATCCTAGGAGAGTTCCCACTGAGTGCATACTATGATAAAGCATAGAAGAATGAAAAAGAGAGAGAAAATTAGGAATTTATAGGTAGGGTAAGGGGGTGAGATGATTCCCCTTTTTCCCCTAGGTCTTCCTTAATTTTATTTACTTTAGAACTCTACTGATCAATCCATTCACACGGATGGAAAGAGCATACAATAAAGAAATAGCCATAAAAATTGAGCTCAATCTAATTGTTATATCTTCAGATTTAAAGGTTTGAATCTGGAGCAATCTAAGGCGTTTGATGCTTTTGGTGTTATCTCGCTCCACAAAATTTTCATAAAAACCTCTCCACTTTTGTGCAATTTTATTTTGACACTGGTCTTAGAAATATTTGGATACATGTTCTTCCACTCCTATTTCACCTGAAAATTCTCAGAAACATCCTCAATTCTTTCCAAACAAGTTAAAATACCAATACAATTACTCAAACTGGAGATTTATGCCTGAAAAAACCACCGATAGCAGTTTTAGAGCATTCTTTTCATGTTCTCCACTCAATAATTTCTACATAAATCGAGAAATACAAGTAAGAATCAGGAAAATATACTAAAGACAAATTTATTTCATTTTGACTATTAAAACATGCGATTATAGTCATTTTAGTGCACATATAAATGCAATATTGTATGAAATTAATATTGTGGATTGCATGTTTTCATAGTCAAAATGAAATCAAACCTGAACCCTCATTTTTCATGCAGAGGGATAACACTATCCATGGTTGGTCATTGGGAAACACCTTAAGGGAAGATAGCTGTGGATAAAAGAATATTATGAGTTAATTGAAATTTTTTGGATATTTATTTTCTTAGCCAACCAGAATGAACCATATAAAATCTAGACAGACACTATTGAAATTTCTAAACCTTTTAAATATATATCAGAAATAATAATAATTTCTTTTTTCATCTTTGGACTACTATATGAGTGAGAAACACAAAGGGGGAAGGATCCATTTTTAAATCGTGGACCTAGGATTTAGCCTGAACCAGTATGAAAAACTAACCATGTCACTTGACTTCTACTTATTTTTCTCTGATAAAATTAAATCATGTTCATAATTACTTATCCAGTACATATATATATGAAAAAGAAGTAATATTATGATCATATGAATTAATGCTTTATATACTTGATATTGCGACCTTTTGGTGACAACTATTTCGAGTAGTTTTCTATATTTTGAGTATTTTTTAAAAATATAATTTTAATCAATAATTAGTTTGAGATAAAAATATGAAATTTACTAGCTTTAAGATTAAAAGACATAATTATATATTTTAATAAAAAAATTTATATATTTCATTATCCAAATAGATCTTAACCTATATTCATGTAGGGTTTTTAATTTATCAGCGTAGATCATTTGCAAATAACTATGTTAATTTTAATTTTTTAAAAAATGCGTAAGATGTAGAGTTTTAGAGAAAACTTTGATTGAAAGATATAACATTAAGAAATAAAGATCATTTTGATATATAGGCATACCATATGAAGAAATAACGTGTAATTATTGCAGGCATGCTATTGACTAAAATAAATCAGAAGCTAGACTCTTTCTTTGCTTTGATAATTCCCTCTATAATTCTAATTTGAGTTGATTTTTATTTGATAAGAGGTGTTTATAGTTAATACGAATTTATCATTTTAGAATTATTTTTAATGTTTTAGAATAATATGATAAGATTATTTCTTATATAATTTTTAGATCATACTAAACCACACATTAATTGTCACAAGTCTCAACTCATGTAATAGTGAAACCAAGTAAAAGTAACGAACATTGAGGCAGTCTTACTCTATCTGAAAATAATGTGATATACTTGATAAAACTAACTAAGGGTGAAAATAATGTGATAAAACTAAAAAAAGTTGTGCAATGCTGTGGGGCATGCTATTAATATTTAATAATAGGTTGGATAAATATAAAATATATGTTATAAATATAAAATATATTGTATAAAATATGTGGAACATACAAGTTTTTCTTCCCATCTTTATATGTCATATATATTTCTAAATTTTATTTCCACATCGTGAGTCTTATAATATTTATTAAATAAATATAATATTGTGTTCTATTTAAAACAATTTCATTTCATGATTTAATCTAAATACATTATTATTTGAAAATTCCATTTTATGGTGTTTTATGTTTTCTATTTGCAAATAAATTGTATAAATTTTATTTCCACATTGTTAGATCTCTTTCATATTATGTACCATAGTAACAATTATTTAAACAAATTACTTACATGAAGTGCTTCTTCAAGCGAAAAAATCCATGTAAAATGGTTTAAACCAATATTCCGCACTATATGAAATTATAAACTGGATTGGGGCTGAGTGATTCCTCAAACATATAACTGGTTAAATGTTTCAGGCATCACTCTCATCTTTTTTAAGTCACACATTGACACTGATTATGGCAAAGGAATGTTTCACAAAAACATCATATTTACCTTATACTTCATCAATATCATTGATGAAGTGTTACACTGAAACAGCATCAATGTTTATTTGATAATAGACTAAGATGTTGTGGCAATGGAAAAAAAAAAAGGGAGATGAGAAAATACCAATGTTTATAATTTTGGTCTGTAGAAACTTGTGTGATGATAAATTAAAAGTATATCTTTAAGTGAAGACATAACCACAATATTTTTATCATCTAATTTTGTCAAAATATGGGATGTTGGGCACTAACACCATGCTAATTATGACTTTGAATCACATACACTCACGTGGATCAAACTATTTTATTATAATAAATGAACTATTTGATCAATTTACTTGGATAATATCCACCAGATTATAAGAATAAACTTCTTCTACAAATGATTTTTTAAATTTATAGGATCAAAATTATAATAGGGTATGTAATGTGTTATAATGTAGCACATATCACTCATATGCAACCTTACTTTAACCTCTGAATAGCTCGAGAGTGAGAGAGAGTGGGAGAGGAAGAGGAAGGAGATAGCTAGAGAGGGAGAGAGAGAGAGAGGGAGAGAGAGAGAAAGAGACTAAGAGAACTTTTTAAGTGGAAAACTGACCAGCACCATCATCGAGATGTGACACCCTATCATGCTGTTCTTCCAGGCCCCCCATCATTCGTCAGATCATCATCATGTTGCCAATTTATCATAACTTCTGTCACTGTGACATACTACAAACCTTTCTTTGATCACTTCTTTGTCTACTGTCAGGCCTCCTGTGATGTGATCATAGACAATTGCTAAACCATACGGGTATGTTAACTTGACAGCTAATACCATCTTTTTTGAATCATGGACGCTAGCTTATTTGATGTGGGTATTGGCCAGCAGTGCAACTGAAGACACCATAATCCTTGCCAACTCTTTGGCCTGCAGACTTGTCATTTGAGATTCCGGACAATTTCTGCAGCTTTGAGCGGGGTACTATCAGACACCATCCTCATTAGTTTTTCCTTCATAGATAATATTTTCTGTTAGTGAAAAGCAGTTCATTTCACGCTGCCACCCTGACAACTGGTTAGGACAGTGATTTTTTAAGAAGATAATGCCAGACGTGTTTCCATTGGCAGAGAGTTCAGTTAACAATGTCTTGACTTTAACTTTAATATACTGTTGACACTACCCTTCAACTATGATAGACTTAGAAGAAAAAGATTATGCTTGTGGGAAACAGTGTGAGTATCTGATCTTACTAATTGAGTATCGGATTCTACTAATTGAATATTGAATACTCATCTCCCTCATTTTTCCATCTTTATTATATTTATTTGTTATTAGATTCAATTTATAGCTTGTTGATTTAATAAAAAAAGAAGAGTCAACTTAGGTGATGAATGCTGGTCACAATGTTGTACAACTTCACTTAGGAGAAAAGTGCTACACTCCCCTCCCTGTCAATATACATCACCCCATATTTACATGTCATATCATGCATCTATGGAAAAAGTATGTGCAGTTCGTATTTAAGCTGCAGTGATTATTGTCTTATAGATCTTCAACATTTCGCATTGCAGAAATTATATCAGAAGTAGCATTGAAAAGAACATATCCAATTTACTTGGTTATTAGACTATATGACGTTGGATCAAGGTCAAGATTATATGGATTTTGAATTTAAATGATGTGTAGGGTGCAATTCAGAAGCGTTACTTGATGCCTATTCATGCATTTTAAACCTTGTTGATTGATGTATGTGGCTTATGCAGGACCATTGGACTGGTTTGACTTGTGCTAATGAGCTTCAGGCATTATGGAAGGAGATTAACTTTTATCAACCACCCTTTAACAACTCAATATATTGTAGTTATATTCCTTTTTATAGGGTCTATCTATCTAAAGGGGCTGAGACCAGATCTTGACTCCACTTGAGCTCTACTGTTCAACCGGGAAAATAAACTACAATTTGATGATAGAGTGGTTCAAGTCTGTAAAGATAAAGTTGAAGAGGTCAACTCCTAAAAAGGAAAAATCATCATATTCCTAATAGGACATCATGTCAAGTTAAACCACATCACATATTCAGTCTGGACAACACCAGGAAAATAATTTCAATCTGGTGGTGGCACTTGTGTTGGATCACAACCAAAACCCCCATGTGGGAACTATAAGGATCATCTCTGGTGCAGTCATTGTGGTCTTTCACACCACACAGAGGAGACATTCTGGAAGTTACATGGCCATCCTATTTGGGCCACAAACCAAGCGATCACATGAGACTGGGGTAGTCTAATAAAAGAAGGATCTCACTATACTATGTTTATTAATAATGGACCTCAATCACAGAATTTTAGTTTCAACATAGAGGAGCTTCAGCTCAAGAGACTTCTGAACTTAATGACATACATTATTGGGTCCACTTCCCTTGTACACTTAGGTAATTCTATCTGTTATTCCCTTACTGGAGCGTTATCATATAATTATATCTTATGTGTCCTCAACTCTAGAAAAACTAACCTTAAGACTTCATCTAGAGTTCATTTTAAACCTATGAACTATGGCCCTATTAGTAAAAAAATTGAGCCTCAGTTGGTACCCAACTATCAAAGGGTGGTAATGGGAGCATTGAGGTTGCACATATGGGGTTAATTACTCCTATTTTCCACATTCCAATATTGTCTCAATTTGCTATCCATACCACATATTGGTCAGCTGTCCTCTTATGCATACATTTTTAATGGAGTTGTTTCCTTTCTTTGTCACAAAGTACCATACTCGAAGCATGGGTTAGCTAGGATCTAGAAAGGCCTCTACGACCAGTTCCAACCACAAGTGAGAAGGTGGGCACATCGCGAAGTTGCACTTACAACAACCATTGAGAACTAACAACTATGGATTTGTCATTGCCAATTGGGAGATACAACTAGTGTACACCCATCAGATATCTGTACAATATCCGATATCATCCAACCAATGTCCAGTATCCAGATAAAATTGGGGCAGTTTCAGATACATGAGATTGGTTATTGGAACAATATCGAGTATCCTTCCAATATCGGATATTGAGATGGATATCGTAGACCCCCTGACGTGGCGGATGATGATGCCAGATATTGAATCTGATATCCAATTTTGAAATCTGATATCCCGATATCAAATATCAAAATCAGTACAAAAAATCGGTATCTAGAGAATGATATCTGATGTCTGATATCAGGATACAGGTTTAAAAAATGAGCACATATTGTCACATATTGGTTTTTGAGCGTAACCCCACTTGTTTCTCTTGAATCAAATGTATTATTCTTACTTCTTCCTTGGATTTTATTGACATGTAGGATTTTGGTAAATAGCATACTAAATTCTAGATTCTAGATGCAATGGGAGATTAGCAGAAGCCTAAGCCATGACCTCGATCACAATAGGAGGACAAATATTTGAGGAGAAAAGGCTCAACTTACCATTTTTTTTACAACGTCAAAATCACAGATATTTTTGAATTCCATAAATTCAAATTTGAAAGTTGATTTCCTATCTTCCCCCCTCTTTGTATTCCATCCTCGAATCATGCCTTAATGTATTGTTGGCTGGCGTAGTGCATCAGTTTTTTTTGCTTTCATTATTTTTAAGGGTTTTAGGTTAACAGAGTAGCAGGCTAAATTTGCTGATCTGGAGAAGAAGATGAAAGAATAATATCAATTCCCCCAACCAAAGTGATAAAAAAAGGTTTATGTGTTCCTTTAACCTACTCACATGTTTCTTTGGTCTTTGTTGGTAGGTTATCATTTAGAAAGATATCCTCGATCTAGACCAGTCCAACACATCTTTTAAAATTATTTCCGTAGCCAAAATTTATACGACGCGTTTCCAGGTTTATGGTCTAGTTGAAGTATGGCTTGAGCTCACACATCCATGGTCTGAAATATGATTGAGGGACAGAGATTTTACATAACACTACAAACGTGAAAAGCACAAAATCTATTTTGCAGCGAAATTAGATGTCCAGTCTTGGAAATCAATCACTTTTAAGTATATTTCAAATTCCTTAAACTAAACAAGCTCGTCACGGCTACAAAAAACACCGAACCATCAATCTTAATCTCCCAGGATACCAAAGGGGGCCTCCTTAATATGCTATCGAGGAGGCACATGGAGATTGTTCATGGGATGTTTAGAGAATGGGATAGATGGATGTAGAGAGACATGTGGGCTGATCGAGAGAATAATGAATACTATAATACAACACTAACAGAACATTGGTTTCTTCTATGGCCCATAACATGAGATTTTGTCTGGACTCTGACATAATTATCATATCAGCACTGAAAATTGGCCATTCTACATTTAAATAATCTTTGTTTTGATGTATTTGCTCTACGAGAAGACAAGTTGACCAGACAAACTGACCAGACAAACTAGGAGAATCAAAATAAAAAGAATTGAACAGAACCTTTGATCATGGCGATGTGCTCCTGGGATCGTGGGCTTCAATATCCACATGGCGAATACCGGGCACAATCTTCTGAATCTCTCTCTCCAGCCTGTCCACTTCGCTGCCAAGGGCCTCCACCAGCTCCTCGCCTTCATTTCCAAAGCCACAGACAAGCACAGTGTGTAAATTAAAACAAATAAGAGGTCAAATAGTCATTATTACAATATTTCCTATCCATATGCTTTTATGGCCCAGGGGGATACCATAAGATGCCATCGTCTTATGCAGGGCTGCGTCATCCCCGTCTCTTGCAGCATCTCTGAACTGCAGCAGAAAAATGGGTACGCTAAGGGCAATAAATGTTTTCATAATTTCTTATGCATAACTTCTTATGCATAGGTGATATAATTAATTGGTGTAGAGATAAAAACCTTGGCAGCCCATTGCTCCCGCCCAGTCCTCTTGAGATAATTTTGTACAACGACCACACCGTTGAAATCTGATCAAATTAGAAATAAATGAGGATTCATCACCAGGAATTCAGCTTGGTATACGAATATTGCAGGGATAAGAGAATTTTCTAACGAATATCCACGTATGAAAAATATATATATTACAGTATAATGACCGATACTTTTTTTTGAAAAAACATAATGACCAATACTGAAGGGAGAAAATCAGCGGAATACCTATTTCTGCCTTAAATCTGAAAAATCCTGGTCCAATCACCTCGCTTTTGCAGTCATACAAAGAATCTACAACCTGCAGTGAGTGGAGGGAGAAAACAAATGAGAAGTAGAGAGAATGAGGGATTGTGGGGGGGAGAAGTGAGTGTGAGAGGTAGAGGTAGAGAGAAATAAAGATGGAGGGGGGAAAGTGAGAGAATGACTTAGAGAGAAATAAAGAGGGAGGGGGAAAGCAAGAAAATAAGTTAGAGAGAGAAATAAAGGGAAGGGAAGAGCGAGAGAATGAGAGGTAGAGAGAGAAAAATGAGACAGATAACGGGAGGGAGAGAAAATGAAAGATAGAGAGAGAGTGGGGAAGAGAACGAGAGGTAGAGAGAGATGAAGCGAGGGAAGAGAGAATAAGAGGTAGGGAGATAATGTACGGCAGAGAGAGATAGAGCAAGTAAAGGTGACATTGAGAGTATGAGAGGTAGCAAGAGAGCGATTGGGTTCGAGAGAATGAGAGGCAGTGAGAGGGACACAGGGAGATAGCGAGAACGGAAGAGAGAAAAAAAGATAGAGAGAGAGAGAGGGAAAGGGCCGAAGAGAGAGTGTGGGAAGTAAAGAGTGAAAATTAGAGGAAGAGATAGAGAATGAGGTAGAAAGGGTACAAACGAAATAGAATGAGACAAAATGAGAGGCAGAGAGACATAGAGCGAAAGGGAGAAAGAGAATATGAGAGGTAGAGAGAGGGAGAGGAGAGAGAAAATGTGAGGTAGAGAGCGAAAGGGAGAAAGAGAATATGAGAGGTAGAGAGAGGGAGAGAGAAAATGTGAGGCAGAGAGCGAAGGGGAGAGAGAGAAAATCAAAAGAGAGGAGAAAGAACGTTTGGCATGAGCCTAGAATAAGAAGAAAGATGAGCTTTACCGGATCGGATCTGAGGAACTCAAGTACACTCTCCATATCATGATCATCGATTGCCCTACCAATCAACGCATGTCGATTTCTCTGGATAAGGAAAATGGCAACCTGCAAAGGCAAAATATTTTAACCAAGAGAAACAAAACCAAAAGAGAAATAAAACATACTATAATTTTTTTTCAAAACATGAGAAACAAGAAAATCTACAAACCATCCCGAGTAGATTTCCCACAATAATTGAACCGATTGGATCATACATCGGATTTCCGGTGGTATTAACAGCGACTAGAGATGCGGCTGCAATAGCCAAGCCCGTAACTGCAGCGCCATCCTGAAGAACAGGCCAAGAGAAGATAAAAATATCAAGAAAAATGAAAATAATAATAATAAGAATCAAAGTGATGCCACTTAAATCAGAAAGCCAACCTCTGTCATGACAGCCACAGAAGTGGGATCATGACCACGCCAAATGTAATCCCAAACTGTCATGCCTTCTGCCTCAGCGCCTTTCTTGACAGCATTTACCGCAACAATCAACGAGGCCCCTAACAAGTGATTCTTAATTAAAAGATAATTTCAATAAAGGGACAAGGAACGGATCAGACTCTAAAAGGGAAATAGTGATACCTTCAATTAGAAACGAACCCCCAATTACTAAAGCAGCATAATGCATGTTTTCCGGTTGCTGTTCATAAATTAATTGATTACATTAACATCTGAATTTTAAAAAATGAGAAAAAATTATTACTGACTTAATTTGCTAATTATTTGAAGATAGATCACTACAAAATACCTCAGCGCTCCACAAATTCTGCACTCCGTGCACAATCGTGGCACCCGAACCCAAGCAAAAGATTCCGACCGCTGATATCAGCGACCAGACAAATCGTTCTTTGGAATAACCATACCTGAGCAAAAATATGTGAATACAATTATAAAAAACACTGAATTAGCCAAAATTAAAAGACCTACCAAAGGATTCCCAAGAAGTAAATGTTTTATAACGAAATAAAATCTTGGAAATTTCAGAAGAGAAAATTTAGGATAGATAAACTGACGGGTGCATGGCATCTGGCGCGCGCCTTGAGCTACTGAGACCATAAGCTAGAAGCGCCTAAAAATAGCCGATTGATGAAGTAGGCATTAACAATACACTTCAGAAGTTCGTAATGTTAAAGGAAAAAGAAGTAAGAGCCAGAAAAAAGAGATCTTCCGAGATAATTTACCTGATTTGCAAAGTCGGCGATCGAATGCACCATCTCTGCCAGCATTACATGACTAGAAGTCACTAACCAAACGCCAAATTTCAAAGAAAACACGAGGAAGTTGCACCACAAAGCGATAGTGACTGCGCGTTGGCTGCAAAACCATCAACCGCGATACAAACATTGAAAACAGCAGAACATTTCTAACAATTCGCAGAAGATTTCGAGTTCTTCAAAGTACAATATTAAAAGAGAAAAAGACAAGGAATAACCTGAACTCATCCTCGATCACGGCCTTCTTGACCTTCGCAACACGAAGCGAGTAATCTGCAATCAGGAGATAAAACCAGAACCGAATCAAATCACGGATCAAAATATCAAGGTCGAGAGAGGCCATACTTCGCGCAAACGGATCTCCAATCCGCCGAGAAAACGCCGCAATCTCCTGCGATTGCCGAACAAAGAAGGCGTGGCGACCGGAGAAGTGAAAACCAAATCCATTACCGGAAACAGCTGCCGGTTTGGAGCGCGGACTGGCCTCATCCTCCGACGAAACAACCGGCGCGAATTCCTGATTATCTCCTCTAAGCGAAGAACTTCGACCGCAGAAGAACGAGTGATTTTGGCGGTGCAGAGGATCGGGATTTGAGAAATTTCGCCCCGTCGGGATGAAGGATTCTCTGATTCGAACTGCGAACCGAGAAGATCGCACGTAGGTCAAGTGCTGGCTTCCTCTCTGCATCTTCTCCGCCGCTTCATCCGCCGCTGCCTCCCCGCCGGTCCATTTTCCCCCCTTCTGCTTGAAATTTGGCAATGGAACTGGACTGATCTTACACCCCCCCCCCGGTATTTATACTGCACGGCCAATTAGACGGACAGATATTTGTGCCAAACGACCAGTAAGATAGAGCCGGAGAGACAGACGGGGGGATATATCAGTATATTTAGAGAGAAAAAATATATATATATAGAGAGAGAGAGAGAGAGATGTAGAGAGAGATAAAGAGAACGAGAGACTCGCAGCGAGAAAGAGGAAGAGAGAGAGAGAGAGATGTAGAGAGAGATAAAGAGAACGAGAGACTCGCGCGAGAAAGAGGGAGAGAGAGAGAGAGAGAAACATAGAAATTGAGAGAGAAAACAGAGAGAGAAAGGGTGATATTGAGAGAGGATAGAGAGAGAGAGAGAGAAACAGTGATATTGAGAGAGGATAGAGAGAAATACAGACTGCTAGAGAATAGAGAGAGAAACAGTGATATTTGAGAGAGGATAGAGAGAAATACAGATATTGAGAGAGAATAGAGGGAGCAATACGGAGATTGAGAGAGAATAGAGGGAGAAATAAAGAGATTGAGAGAGAATAGAGAGAGAAATACAGAGATTGAGAAAGAATAGAGGGAGAAATACAGAGACTGAGAGAGAATAGAGAGGGAAATACAGAGATCGAGAGAGAATAGAGAGAGAAAGACAGATACTGAGAGCGAATAGAGAGAGAAACAGTGATAGTGAGAGAGAATAGAGAGAAACAGTGATAGTGAGAGAGAGTAGAGAGAGAAACGGTGATATTGAGAGAAAATTGAGAGACAAACAGTGATATTGAGAGACCATTGAGAGAGAAAGAGTGATATTGAGAGACAATTGAGAGAGAAACAGTGATATTGAGAGAGAACAGGGAGAGAGAAAGACAGATACTGAGAGAGAATAGAGAGAGAGAGGATTGGAGAAGCTTGGATGCGCACCGGGACGGAGGAGAAGAGAAAGGGGACCCCTAATCCGAAGCTCGGTGGTGGCGATCAGCGCCGCCACCCCTTCTTTTCAAATCAGGGCGAACAAGGTTCTTCATGATTTTCTTGGGTTGAATTTTATGTTTATATACACTCTGAATGCATGATTTTATTCACGATCTGAGATTGATCGAATTTTCTTCGAGTTTTATCATCGCAACCTCTATGAGGCATTTTATCAAACACCCAATACGCATTGCATAATTTTTACAATTTTCCTAGGTTCGTACTTCTTTACCTTATAAAATATAAAAAAAACATACATCTATTTCACTCCAACTTAGTACGGGCATTCTGTCAAACACCTCATGGACGTTCGACAGAAGTACCCTGTTATCCTCATTTCCTAGTCTAAATATAATATATAAAAATCATTCAATAGCTAAGTGAACTATATAAATATCTTATTTCGACCCTCCTATAGGGCATTTGGTCAAACACCCTCGAGTGTTCGACTAAATTGACCCCTTAAGTCCCAAAATTGATTATAAAAATCTATAAAAAATACATATAAAATATAAAACATCTAAAATACTACCGTCGCTAGTCCGGTCAGGATTGCCATCGCCGCCAGGCCTTTCCGCCATTGCCCGGTACCAAAGCTGCCACTCCGTCCCATCACGAAATCTCTTCCCCCCCCCCTCCCCACCTGATGCCAAATCTGCACCGTGGCCCGTTGATAATCTCAATTTTAAGGGTTTTAATTTTGTCTTTGGTAATTGAGATTATTCAATAAAAATTATATTTAACTATACTTAAGAATATTTAGTTAGTGATGAGTACAGATCATCTCTACAAGGAACGATGATTAAGGATTTAATTTTCACAGTATAGTGATTGTCGGTATGAGAAGAGATAAATACGAGAATAGAATCGGTGAGATAGTGATATCGAGGAAATATAAGAAGAATTACGCGAAGTGTTACGGGAATAAGGTGGATGGTGCGACAGGTACTATAGTGATTGAATGTATGAACGGTCTGATTATAAAGATAGAGATGAGATAATGGGGACGTAAGTAAGTGAAATGATAAATGAAAAGTTGATAAAAAACTATAATTATGATAATGAGGATGTCGGGAGAGAAACAACATAAGGCGGAGACACTTACCTCAGATCCTTACATTCCACCAAGATCACGGTGATTTGTGAGTGCCGATAAGCTCCCCCTCTTCTCTTATGCTTCTTCCCGCACACCCAAGACGCCAAGTAAATCTCAAGCCACACCATGTGTACAAAAAGCTAGCGTTAATTGGATAATTAGGGCATCACAAATTGCAATGTCATAGTTATTCTATGGGGAGTTATATATAACACATGGCGTTAAGTTTAAAATCCTTAAAAAGACTTATTAAATGCATTTAATAATTTTAAATATACTCCATTAATTCTAAAAAAATTATTTGCTAAATACTGGTCAGAAAATTCTAAACAAATATGGAAAATTCCAGAAAAATATTAAATGCCATTATAACTTCTAAAAAATTATTTCATGACCTGCAGAAATTAATTCCTCGACGAACTAAAGTCAGAATTTTATGTAAAAAAAACCTTAAACTATGGAAAAATTATAAAATCATAGTAAATGCTATTTGGGTCCGTTTAACCATGATAACATGCAAATATGGACATTAGGACACAGATATTTATGTAATATGCATGTATTATAAATGTTAATTTTCAAGTTATCACCCACTATTCTTATTCATGACTGGGCCAATCAAAATCCTAAAAATTAATAAAATATGCAGCTCTCATTGTCTATCTTCCTTAGGAAGACGAGACAACTGAGGTTATATCAAAATACCTAAAGAAGGCTGTTTTGATGTGGGCTTTGCACTGGGTCAGCTACTATAAAAACCAATTTCATTAATTCTCTTCCATTTATAAATTCACATATCATAAAGCTCTTATTCCACTAGTTAACAGTTATAGATATTTAATTGGTAGATTGGATTAAGTTATTTTTGAGGTGTATACAACACAATTTGGAGAAATGTTTGCTGATTGAAGACTTCAAACAATAATATGATAAATAAACTATGTTTTAAGCCAACTGATTCATCCATTATATTATCTGTCATCAAATTTATTAGGAGGACATGGTGAAATTCAAATACATTGTATACTACATACCATCGAAGTTGATATTTCTACTTATTGGGTTTTACCAATTAGTTGTGGTTGATCTAAATAGAACCCCAAAGATACTTTGGGTAGTGAACATGTGCCACCCAAGCCCAGACAATTAAAAACGATTTATTAGACTATGATCTCGGAGATGACTATGATTTATTTAAAAATTAGGGACAAGCCTTATTGAGGATTAATAAGATCCTTAAGGGATACAATCAGTTAGGTGGACTTACCAACGTTCACTGTGTTCTACCAGATCCAAGGCATTATTTTTAGTCAGCACTGTTCGTTGCAGTTGCTTGTTTCTAAAATATTCACTTTCACCGGTTCTCAGCTCAGGACACACAATGAAGAATCAATGGTAAAACTTTGGATCATCTGAAAATTAGTTTTTTTACAATGCCCTTGACATACTGAGGTACTGCGAAGTGTAGATTTGGACTGAATATGATATGGAATATGATATGATATGGTATGGAATATGATATGGACCAATCTGATTCTGAACAGACTGAATCGGGCCAAAAATGTGTGCCCAAAGAAGTAATCTTTTTCAAACGGTATCCATACTTGGTAACCTCTTTCTGTACCAAGATTTTCACCTTCTAACTTCGAACAGCAACATTCACTCATCCATCTTCATATAACTTCTTAAAATGTAGAGGGATGAGTCTTCACAGTGGAAAGAGCCATCACCACTATGAGTGGTATCAAGATAAACACAAGAAATTCTTACAGAACAAAAGGGGTAAACAAAAAAAAAAGAAATCGATACTTCCTTGTGTATAAGTGATATTCTGATAAAACCGAACTTCAATACCCAAAAAGTACGTGAAATTCGATCCCTCCTGAAGCCTTTAGCAAATTTTCTCTAAAAACGCTTCTATGGGGAATTTTCCTTGCATTTTTTTATTTGACAGACATAGGTAGACTTCATAGAACGATCAGGAAATTGTAGAAACCAGATGCCATTCATCTTGATAAACACACCAGGTGCATTCTTCTAAAAGAACACACCCCAGACAGAACAGCTAATGGAAGAAGATATATAATTTTTAAGCTAATTTTGATCTGAAACAGTAAAATAAATCACGATCATATTGGCTTACATTTCTATTTTGTTGTGCAGAAAAAAATCATCTCCAAGTCGGAACGTCAAGTAGATAGGAGTGATCTCAGTCGATGCAAAACGTGTCCCAGGTTAGATTAACTATAATAATGCATTCATAAATTCCATATGATACTTTTAAGTGTTCAACTAATAAATATTTTTATAAATTGAATGGAGAATGGGTTATTTTACTTATTCAAGAGAATCATGGTCTATCGTTGGTTCATGAAAATAGCTTTACTTTAGATTAAAAATAATAATACATTCATAACCTTATATTTAATATAAATATATAATTCTTAAATTATTATTAATCATTTGAAGGAACTTTTGTGATTAAGGTTAGCCCAAGTGATGATGTTGTTTTATATTAAAGTTTGATTTTACCCGAGATAAAATAAAATAAAATAAAAACATCAAGTTACCCAAAAATTCAAACATGACCCTCCACAATGGCAGAACATCAAGCGCACCACACCTGGCCATAGGTATTTCTAGAAATGCGTTTGGTGAGGGCAGGTAATGTTAAGAAGCTCCAATAGTCTGTACTTCTGATTTGGAAATCAATGGGGGCCTAATACCCTTCCACTCTTATATCTTGCAATGTTTGGATCATCCGCGAGCAATGAATAAGAACACAATTTCAGATTAGTTGACCTGAGATAGACAAGACAAGTTCATATAAAACGAATTAGTTTGAGACAAGCGTATGGACGAGAAGGAGATTTTATATAGGGCTATGTCACAAGATATAAGAGTGTACAAATAAATTTATCTACAAATAGATTTATCTACTAACTAGGAGTGTAAATGAAAATGAAAGTGAGGACTTTGTTTTAATATAGTGTCTACTAAGCAGATAAACAGATGGTATTTTTCAAGTGATTAAAGGGGTAATATATTTTGTGAGACCCCTGATAGTATTGGTTGAACTTTGCAGTGATAGAGTAAGAAGATAATTTTGAAGATAGTCTAAAGAGGAAAGAATGAGATAAAAGAGGTGAGTTGAAAGCTAGTTTCAATAAAATAGGCATTGGGAGAGAGTTAGATACTATGATATGAATAATGATTGAGAATGTGAGTAAGACAAGAACAGACGATATGCTTAGGTGTGATTATAAACATATTAAATGAGGTACACAGAGAGAAGTGAGAATGGAAATAGAAGGTGACAAGGTACAACAAGGAAAAGATTTTTGAGACATGAAGGTTTTTAGTGGAGAATGAGGAATGCATATAGGATTATACTTGAATTGAAGAGAATATAGGAGGAGATAGATGAAGATTTTATGTGAAGGGGAAGAGTTGGGGATGGAATTATCAGACATGGATGACTGTCTATCTTCTTACTGAATTTCATAACAATATAAGAGGGCAACCAATCACACGACCTTGGGACCTAAATGCTTCTCAGGTCATGTCCTCCACGTAAATTGAACTATGATTTTACTTTGCTTCAGACTATTAAAACAGTTAGGATTCCCTATAATCATTAGTTTATTCCAAAGTGAAATGACCATACCAAAAAGAAAAAAAAATGGTTTATAAAATGAAGGGGAAACTGGGATATCATAGTGGTGATATTTGAGAATGGTTGGATCTTTTGTTCTCAAAATTATTTGCGAAAACTCTCATAATGATGGTTCAGCCAGGTCATTGGGCAGACAACAAGAACTTTCCCCTGGATGTCTGATCTTCATATTTCAGGGGGTTTGATGTCAGATGTCGACGAGGGTGTCGTCCGACGGGTTAAATCACTAAATGAATGTAACTACGTGATGCAGTGTAACCTAGGAAAATGTACGTGCAGGCCCCGACTCATGAAGATTTGCCGAACTCCAAGCTCCGAAGCAAACAATTGTTAACGATGATGGTGACCTTCTGACCCACGTCGGAGTGACGATGGCGACTACGGCGCGGAACAGAACAAGTCCGTAGGGTTCACACGTAACGGACGGGCTCGGCCCGTACCTAGGGGATGTTCAAATTTGTAGTTTTCTCGAAAATAATTCTCTCTCACCTAGACTAACCCGAGCGCAGTGGGTACAGTCGAAAATACACTAAAAGACGTAATTAAACAGACGAGCAAGGGGAACAGCGTACCTCATCGGAACTGCATTTTGTCATCAATGTCTTCGTAATGCATAGACCGGCGCGAGCTGGAACGGGTGAGAGGTGCTGAGGAGGGTTCAGGCAAGGCCCGACAGGCGGCAGAGGTGCGACACTGGAGCAATAATCGCAGAAGAGTGTGGGAGGTCGGTGATGAGGAGGGAAATGATGAGGCGGACTGCGTCACAATGGTGCAGCCTGAAGCAGCGCAGTGGTACAGCCCAACAGCGAGAGTGACGCGGCTACGATGGATGCGTCCGTGTGGTTTGGCTGCACGGATTAGCGTCTCAACTGCGAGATCGGGGCGCGAACTCGGCGGTGGCACTGTTGAGGGCCAGACCGTCATGCCACATCATAGCAGACTACAACTCGGTGACGTCGTATTGTAGCCACGCAACAGTCATGGTGCAGTTGTACGACTGGAATGACGGATGACGACTAGATCCGTAAACGCTGAGAGTTGGCAGTGCAACTGAACAGCAATGGTGGAGGCACGACGACACAGCCGGTCAACCAAGGAATGTGGTGACAGAGGCGACAAAGAGTTTGACACCGATTCGCGTTCAGTGGACGGCTTTATCTTTCACCGTTGGATGATGCGTTGGTGACCACTCGACGTCACAGTGAGCGGGGCCGATTCTCGTCACGGATTAGTTGCCTCGCGGGGTCAATCAACGCCGCATGCACCTGCTTGATGGTACAACTGGTCCAATGTTTACATCAAGTGCTGCTGATCGCGACTCGCTGTGCAGTTCATGGAACACCACGAGATGCGAGATGACCGGCAGTTCGGGATGCTCGGCCATTCTGGTGAGTCACGCGCGCGCGGTGCGGTGACAGGGAACAATGAACGACATCCTTGGAGGCTTCATGGGGGTACGACGACGTCGGGCAGTGCCTGGTGGATCGCTGGGAGCCGGGAGGCCGTGAGATTGGTCCACGAAATGCAATAGTCAACTCGGCGACATCGAAGGTTTACTGACGACTGAGCAGAGATCTGTGGGGACAACACTTGGCTATGCGATTAAGGGGATTTTTCCCTTTGGTTCCCACCTTATACTTCCCGTTTTTTCTTCTCCTTCCTTCTTCTCCTTCTCCTTCCTTCTTCTCCCTCAAGGTGAGACCTGGACAGCAATGGTAACTGCCAACAAATGAAATCCAGATCTGAAAGGGAACATGGGGCCATCATGGCCTTATATAGGACCATGATGGGCCCCTTACAAAGGGTCCAACAAGGGGAGCCCACTAAGGGACCCCCCCCTTTAACAACACGGATAAACAACATTGGAATTCAAATGATGAGACAAACGAAAGCAATGACGAAAATAAAACCGATACGAACGAAGACGAAAACATAATGATGCGACTGCGAACAGGCTCTTCCCGAGGTATTTAAACCCAGGCGTCTTCATGGATGCTTTGGCGTGTCGGTCGGGCTGGACTCGGACTAGTGGCGGTGTTGGTGATGGCGATGACGTCGATGATGGCTCCGCTGTCGATTCGTCGGTGTCGTTTGGATGCGATCCATCAGGGGGTTAATGTATTTTATTAACTGATAGCAATAAACCCTCTCTGAATATGCCTTCACATCAAGCTAATGTCATACTTCCATAACTGTTCTTTACTTATTTCATAGAATTAGGAGCTTTATTGCTGCCATTTTAACCCACTTTGTAGAGCTAATGTCACCTTAACTGCCTCTATTTTCAGGCTTCTGCCCTGCTCATCATTTGATGTCATATTCTCAAATGTCCATAGTGAATAAGTTGGAAAATATTTATTGAGAGGGTTTGTCGATAACCTAGATATGCACCATGCCTTTTTATACCCTGATAATTATATGACTAATACATGTTTTAATTCCACATATTGTAATTTAGTTTTCACATATTCCCATTATTTGTCGATAAACATTTTGATATCTTATCTTATAATATTTTAAAATAAATACATCAAAATACTGCAGAAAAAGCTAAACTGATAATTTTACATTTTATTTGAGGTTTATGAATTTTATTTATTTTTAAGAATATTCAAAACATTTTATATTTATTATGCATAATTTATAGTATAAATGTTTTATTAGTTTATTTTATTTTTATGGTATATTAGGCTCATTGAATCAACATACCGAGTTGAAAATAAGGCTACCATGTGATGGATATTGTGCCTATCAAGCCAATCACACATATAGGCCATTTTTAATTTCATCAAAATAAATGTTTCGTGGTAATGATTTGTGTAAGATGTCATAAGGAAATCCTTAAATGTATGCAATGACTTAAGGAAATATGTCTTGATCATGATACATTCATCACTAGTCTCTAAGCATGTATTTTAACTATTCCTATTCAAAGGATACTCGATATGAACATCAAAGTATTTGGAAAAAATCACAATATTTGATCCTACTTATATGAGAAGTGAGGCTGATCACATTGTCAATATTTTGGAGACTCTAAGGATGAACGTTGGGTGCTCTCTATGGAAAGATTTAATTAAATTTATCTATATGAACCCTCGAATTTTATTATGACTAAAATCAATCTGGTTCATTTATTTCAGAATGTATGAATGGTCTTGGGACTTTATGCGTCAATGACATCCTATGGATGGATAGTTATGTTCTAACAAAGTCATAGGAGTTCCGAATGAGTCCTAGCTTGGATATACCAACAAAATCATAGAAAGTGATTCAGTGTTTAATATCAGACGACTCAAACTTGGTATAAGAGGATATTGACTCAAGGAAGAAGGCACATTAAATTTATAATAAGATGTTCTTTAATGATTCCTTTTACTCATTATTAGTAACTGGAATGTTGTATTAGGTTTGGTGGTTGACCATACCCTCATTTCTTCATGAGTGTTGCATAGAAGGAGGATTATATGTATAAATTAATGGATTAAAATAAAGGTTCCATGAGAGTTCAATAATTATTATGAATATTCTTGATCATGAGGTGTAGCATGGCACAGCAAGAAATTGAACAAATCAATTAGGATAAATTGATTATTAGTTGATTAATATAAAGAATGATATGTTTAATTTATGAGGTTTGACAATAAACATTATAAAATAGACTGATACGTGGGATTAGATGGTCACAAGCTGATGATCTATGGACCTGGGTAGATACTTTTAAAATTATAAGGGATTTAGAGAAAAGCTCCCAATAAGTATAAACAAATGGGGAGCGTACATTTTAGGTGCTCATGCACCTAAAAAATTCCCCCTTTGGCCATCTATGCATTTATATTTATCTTATAAAATTTCACGTGATTTTTAGAGACATTTAAGTGACATTTTGTAAGAATGATCATCGATACATGAATTGGTGATAGCTTCATTTCTTGATTTAATTAGGAACATTTTCATATTACTTATGAATATTCCCATTATATGCTTAACCTGAAAATGTCATGCATATGTCCAATTTCCATACTTTCTTAGACTTAATGAATTATGTTGAAATAAATAATAGAACAAGCTAGAGAGGAAGAGAAAAAAGGAGAATTATACTTTTAAAAAACCAGCAATTGTAACAACCAGAAGCCAGTGTGCAGAGAGAGCCCATTAGCTGTGATCCACACGCAAGCACAGCACTTATGCAGCCGTAGCAGCACTTAAGCAACCATATTAGCACTTCACCAGCAAAAACTGTTGGCTAAAGCACACATGGCATCAAGACATTATCACAGAACACACCACACCAAGGGCCCAATTGGCTTATAGAGAGCCCCACTAACTAAGTATGTAATCCATGCGTGCAAGGGATTGGTTTTGTTATGAATCAGAGTTCAATATTTAAATATACTTTTCTGATTCATTTGGTCTTTCAAGTGCACCATGAGGTAGGACAAAGGGGGAGAAAATGATTTCTGCCTAGTGTTATCTTAAAAGCTGAGTCACAAGAGAATGATCAGTCTTTAGGCCAACTGTGTGAGAACCTATAATTCCATTTAGATATAACTATTTTATCCTCTTCACCGTCCTTTAATGAACATAAGCTAAGCATCAATCCCCTATCTCTATATTTCATTTTTTTATATCTCCTTACAATGTTAAAACAATTTTTCTACTACCTATCTAAATCCCAATACATTTTGTAATAATTAAATCCTTCTTTCTCTCAATATCTATCATCTAACTCAATCTTTAAAATCATATTAAAAAATATTTCCACTCTTAAAGACTAGTAACGTTCTTGTTTTCTTTTATATTCTAATCATGTTATTGTCTGACATCACTTATCTTTAATATCTCATCAATTTCTACCTCTACACCTTAGGTAGCCAGATCATATTTTTCTTATAACTAGGTAACTCTGTGTAAATCAAACTTCTATCTTTTAGTGACATCTTTATTATTGCTTATTTTTCTTCATTAACCCGTGATGTGATTTATCTCTAAATAAAAGCCACTATGGAGATGGCCTCAATTATCAGTACACATTCAGAATGGGTTAAATAAATGTAAACTTGATTTTCTTAAAGCACATTAAATTTACAGAAACATCAAAATTATACAGTTCAATTTGATTTCATTTCCCTTCTTATATTATATTCTTCTCAAACACTCATCGACTACATTTTCAAGATCTAAAAAGAGAGTTGGAGAAGTTGACCTGGAGATCCAATGACGCATCACTCGCGTGGATACATATAGAATCCACACAGATGAACAGATTGAAGAAGCTCTTTCATGAAGCAAAGTAAGAGTGGAATCAGTTTGGCACAAGCTAATATAATTATCTATGGTTTATTGGATAAGTTAGGAAGATATTTCCTTATTTCGCTGCATCTTGATTTTAAATAGACCATCAAAGCCAAAGAACCCAACGATAGGCTTGCAACGTGTGCCCATGGGCAACATGTGGTGGGTAAATGGATTGTGGATCAGGCCAATATTGACCTCCATTAGATGTGCTCAAAGATTGAAGGATTATTGGCATATCAGAAATGAAACAGAGTCAATATCATAACTTTAAAGCATAAAGAGAAATGATGATCCAATCACCTTGTGTAGAATTGAATCTTGTATCCTGTTTGCTCCTAGAACGAGGTGTCACAAAATGCAAAAGTGCCCAGCCCCTAAATATTTGAAAAGTGTGGTCAATACATTGAATCCCCACATCTTATAGTCCAAAAGTGCAACAATTAATCTAGGAGGGATCTCCCCATCATTTAGAACATACCAGGAAGGAAGGGTGTCCAAAGAGACAAGCGAGAAAAAGTGCTGACCCCAAGGAAGTCATTCATATGTGATCTTATTTAGGTCTTTCTCTTATTCATACACAATGTTAATATTGTATTCAAAACCGTAAACTCTAATTATGTCTTCAACAGTCTAATGAACCTCTGTCTGTGACACTCAAAGCCCATATACTCCTTACCATGATCATTTCAATAGCCCATAACCTTTTATTGTCTAACCTTTTTAATATACTGTCTTAAACATAATAGTTAATCAAGATTCAATTTATTCCATCTCATAGATAAAATTTTCAATGATTACACCCTACTTATTAGATATCAAGACTTTTATTTCTTTCGTTAAAATTATTATACATTCATTTTCATCAAGCATAAAATCATTAAATATATTTTTGACTTATGCTATTTGTGAACATTTGGTATTATATGGATTTTCAGACATCATTATCTAAAATAACATATTTTCCCAGTTTGAATGTATTTTTCTAGATATTATGAGACTAAATTAATAGACTTACTGTTTTCTAAGTAAGAATAACATATAGGTTTATATTTTATGAGTATTGATTAAATTATATATAATATTTAGGGGCTATTGGTATTATTTTGAGCCATGCCACAGTATTTAATTGACTTAAAGTATGACTGTGACAATGGCCAAAAACTAGAGGATGATATTTAATTTTTTTATGTATAGTGGTGTAGACTACGTATCAGGGTTCCAATTAAATCAAATTCATCAAATTTTGATGTAGAGCTATGTTCAGTTTGATTTGAAAAAATCAATATCAGTCGAAAAATTATTCAAATTATTTGAAGGAAATCGAACAGTTGAAGAACAAAATGAGACCTCCCTCTCACTCTCATGCTCCCTCGTTCTCTCTTTCTCTTTCTCACACTCTTTGTCTCCTCTCTCCCTTGCTTTATCACTCTCACTCATCTGTTCTCTCTCTTTCTCTCTCACATGCTTTCTCTCTCTCATTCTCTCTTGCAAAACTCTTTTTCTCTATATCGAATTCTCTCTCAAGCGTGCTCTCTCTCATTCTCATCGATCATTATCTATATCTCTCTTTATCTCTCATTCTCTCACACATGCGTGCTCTCTCTATTTCTCCCATGTTACTTTCTCTAACTCTCTTTATCTCTCATTCTCTCTCTCAAGCGTGCTCTCTCTATTTCTCCCTTATCTCTCATTCTCTCTTTCCCTCTAGCCCTCTCTTTCATGCTCCTTTTCTCTCTTCGCCACCAGCTCTCTCTCTCATTCTCTCCCCCTCTAGCTCTCTCTCTGTCTGTCTCTCTCTCATGTTCTCTCTCACTCGCTCTCGCTCTCTCTTTCTCTCTCCAGATCTCTCTGTCCCATGTGCTCTCTCTCTGTCTCGTATGTGACGGAGGCATATTGTGTAATTATTCGTAAATTGTCGTTGTACTTTAATTTTCCCACAATCAAATAAATTTGATAAAATATAGAAACTTACTCAGGTGTATAGTATGAGTAAGGTGCTCTCCACAGGGACTGGCATTTAGGTGCGTATTCAATAAATGAGTTGTTAGTTAATAAGATATCGTAATAATACTAAAGATAATAAGTATAAGAAGAGATAAGTGATAAATAAGTAGAGGGAATATTATATTAATAAGATAAGTATAGAAGAGAGGATATCCTATACTATATTAATATGTATTTTATAGATACTATGAATAATAAAGAATAAACAGATTAGATATTATATTTAAAAATGTAGCTAGTGAAGAAGTATAGAGTACTTAATAAGATTAATTAGTAATAAGAGGATAGAAGAAATAAGAGGAGTTATACTTGATCCCTTCCTATTAATCTGAAAAATTTTCTCAGATACAAGAAAATGATTCAGTTCCAGAGCCAAAGATCGTAGTTCTCTAACAAGCAATCGAAAAGATTCTGGGGCATACTCAGGAGTAACTATTGTTCCTCCAATAATCGTAGTACCAAGTACTTCCTGACGAGCTCTAGTAGGATCTGATTTATAAGTAAGCATCTCTTGTAAAATATAAGCAACGCCAAATCCCTCTAAAGCCCAAACTTCCATTTCTCCCACTCGTTGGCCACCTTATATATATATATATACATATATATATATATATATATGTATATATATATACATATATATATATACATATATATATATGTATATATATATATATCAAGTAAGAACAAGAGGGGGTTACAGAAGTATTTATACATATTAAGAAGATAGATAGGAAGAGAATACTTAATTATCTAACTATAATATACCAAGTAAGAGTTTAGATAAGTATAGAGAGATATTAAGAGGGAGTAAAGAGGTAGTAAGAAGTATTTATAGTGATATAAAATGACCTACAAGTGTAGAATACTCCTTAGAATTAGTACAGGTACTTTTATATGTTTCTACATGACTTATATGTTTTTTTTGTATTTTTCTATAGTTGATTTAATGAAATATAGGGTGATTTAGTCAAACACCAGACTGGTATTTGACCAAATTCCCAAGAGATGGTCGAAATCAGATTGATGTGTGATTTATTCAAATTTTATATGGTTTCTGTAGAGTTTATATAGGATTTTTAATAGTAGAAGAGCGAAGATAAGGGGTATTTCTGTCAAACGACCATGAGGTGTTTGACAGAATGCCCGATAGAAGTTGGGTAAGAAGGATGTATTTAATTTTTTAATATTTTTATAAGATTGATAGGGGTCAAACTTAGGTAGATCAAGATGTATTCCTCGAACACATGAGGTGTTCGATGAAATGTCCTAATGAAGTCACGGTGAAATTTTTTTATCGAAATGGATTAGATCAAGGATTAAACTACTTGAGACAAAAGTAAACTATAAAACTGTTTGAATTCAACAAAGATGAGCTCAGATTTCCGATTCTGCCCTAAATCGAAGAATGGGAATGGCAGTGCCAATCGCCACCGCCTAGCCTCAGTATGCGTCTTCCCCTTGCTCTTCTCTTTCTTGCTGGCATAGAATCAAGTACTCCTAGCGCTTCCTTAAAGCCTCCCAGAGTCTTCCACAGCCAGTGGCATTGTCACGATGCCGCTGTCTTGCTTTAAAGCTCTGAGAGGGATCCCTACCGCCGATGACGGCTTAATGGTCAAAAGATACTCAAATTGGGGGCTCTCGGCCCCTTATAACGTCCTGGGAGGGATCCCATAGGCCGTCCGATGGAGGGGACGGCCCTGGTGGTCCTCCCCGGCCATTGGATCACTGCTGGTCCCCCCCTCGCCGACCAAAAATAGCCTCTGGCCGGCGGCGCCGACAGCCAAGGGTGAAGTTGGACAGAAATACACTTGGGCATCCGATCCCCTTCATATGGGTCCTACGGCTGTGATTAAATTGCATCCGTGGACCCACATTATTATGGTGTACCCTGACCCACGTCATCCAGCCCCATCAGCGTGCCCCGTCAGCCTCATCTTCTCTCCAGATTTTTCCACAAGAGGGTCAAGCGTCTGCATCAGCCGTCGCGGACCAATTAGATGCCTGGAAAAAGAACAAAATATGTTAAATAAAAAGGGATAAGATCTCATCGTCTGATCTTCTTAAAGAAGATCGAAAGGTTGAGATCATATCTGTCTTTAAAGATAACCCAAAAAGATATGGGCTTCGGTCCGGGCTTGCTCGAAGCCCGTCTTACTTTCTTCTTATTTTCTTTAGACTGCACCCGTTGGGCCGCCATCATATTCTGGTTCTATGGCATGGCCCACTGCGGTTCTAAAATAGACTATGGGATGTAAATCCCATATCAAAAATTTCAAATGAAAGACGTGCTATATAAATGTCGAAGTGTATTATCAACTGAATAAAAAACAAAGTCATACCTCTCTTCGAAGCTTGCAATCCTCATTGTGGACCTCTATATGGGCCTGTGTACCTGTTATGTAGGCAGTTTGGGCTTGCCTGCCGGAGCTCGCATGCTATCTCTCTCTATCTCTGTCTCACATGCTCTCTCTCTAGCTCTCCCTATCTCGCATACTCTCTCTATTTACCTCTCCCTTCCTCATATGCTTTCTATCTCTGTCTCACATGTTTTCTCTCTATCTCTTTCTTTATGTCTCTCTATCTGTCTCATAATCTCTCTCTCTGTGTTTTTAGCATGCTATCTCTCTCTAGCTCTCCCTATCCCACTTACTCTCTCTATCTACCTCTCCCAGCCTCAAATGCTTTCTATCTGTGTTTCACATGCTCTTTCTCCCTCTCTCTCTCTCTCTCTCTCTCTCTCTCTCTCTCTCTCTCTCTCTCTCTCTCTCTCTCTCTCTCTCTCTCTCTCTCTCTCTCTCTCTCTCTCTCTCTCTCTCTCTCTCTCTCTCTCTCTCTCTCTCTCTTTCTCTCTTTCTCTCTTTCTCTCTTTCTCTCTTTCTCTCTTTCTCTCTTTCTCTCTTTCTCTCTTTCTCTCTTTCTCTTTGTTTGTCTCACAATCTCTCTATCTCTATGTTTTGCATGCTATCTCTTGCTCTGTGTCTTGCATGCTATCTCACTCTCTTTCTCTAGTTCTCGTTGTCTCGCTTTTGTCTATTTGTCTACCTCTCTCAGTCTTGTATTCCCTTTCTCAGGCTACCTCTCTCTCCCTCCATATCTGTCTGTCTCTCATGCTACTGATAACATGATAAACACATTGTTATTTCCATACATTTTATATGATTGTGGTATTATTAATTGGGAATATATCACGTAATTGTTTGAATTAATTGAATATTTATGCATTAGCTATAAATTCCTCTTTCTGCTCATTATGGTTATTTTTAACTAACCTCCTTGAATCCTCTGAAGTCAAGAAGTTTGATTTCTGATGAGTATTTTATTGTTCCACATGTGCATAAATTTACAGGAATGAGAAGATACCACAATTGGCGAATTTTTGGGAGCTTAGTGATTCTATAAAAGGCTTCAAAGGGACAAGTGATGTTGTGGACCTGAAAAAAAGAAATCAGAGGGAGATGGGTCATGACCTGACCTGCCCATTGTGCTCTTAAAAGCCTTAAAAAGAAAGAAGCTGAAGATTACAAGGGAAAGCTCTCAACCCATGGAGAAAAAGAGGCAAAATGGCAAGAACGATAATAGAAAATGCTCAAATGGGTATTTTTGTAATTCTTCCTATGTATAAAAATTATTTTTCTCCCTCATTTCCCCTCATTCTAGACATTCTCTAGCAAGTGGCTGGCCAGCAGGACAAGGTAGTTTCAGAATCCAGGTTGTTCAACCTGCTTAATGTAAGTTTGTTGGAGTTTTCATTCCATATCTTCTCTTGTTTGCATTGAAAATGCCTGGTCATGGAAAAATGTAAGGATCCTGACTTGAGAGGAAGCATTGAGGGCTCACCAGACTTGCATTGAGGTTTTAGGAACCTATATTTCCATTTTCCCATCATTATCCATCCATTTCCTTTTTAAATCTATCACTTTCTCACTCTAAACACTTGTTTTTCCTAATGTCTCTCTCAAGAATAGACTCTTTCTCTGTCTAGAACTTCATCAATATCCCTAACTTGTTCCTTAAAAATTTCATAAAAAATCTTCACCATTTGGACCTTCAGTTTCCCTCTCAAACTCCTAAACCATTTTTTTCATTTTCTCTCTCTATCTCCTCATTTCAACCAGTTTCTCTCCCTAAGATACGCTCTTTTTCTCTCTAGAGTCATTTTTATTCTCTCTCTAGATTCTCAATCGTTTCCCATTTCAAATTCCAAAAAAATGCATCAAAAGTTCATCAACTAGGCCAAACAAGTCAGACTTTTACCCCTACGGCCGCCATCGTGCGATGTTATGCAGTGTCGTGCATCGCTTGTGTGGCAGGGACACCCTTCTATATGTCAGTCTGTGCGTATAGGAGAGGAAATTTTGGCTAAGTCCCAAGGTGGGCCGCTGACACAAAGGCCACAACAAGAACATCACCGCCAGCACCGCCCCCCACCGCTCCCCCCACCGACAATCACTTGAAAAGGTAAGATTTATATTTTTGGCGGTTAAAAATTGTATAAAAATTATGAAACATCCCGAAAACTATTTTATGCATTTAAAAAACGTAAAAAATTCAGGAAAAAATTCTCTAAATTAATCTACTCAATATCTAGTCATTTAGCCTTTAAAAAATTTAAAAAATATCTAACTCTTGTTTTCATTATTTCTAGTGGTTTTAATTGTGAATTTAATTCCATGAAATTCTAAAAATATTTATTTTCATTTTTTTTTGTTAATTAAAATTAAAGCAGTAGTATTAAATATTCTTTAGTGTTTTTTCCTTGTATTTCTGCTTCAATTTAGATCATAGGAAATTATATAAACTATATAAATCCAGAAAATCTCAAAAATTATATATCTAGTCATTATACTCATTTCCTTCATTTCGAGCTTCACAAAATTTACAAAATTAAATTTCTGCCTCTTTGTGGATCGACCTCTTGTCCTATATTCATGATCGAGCAGTTAAGTGAAAAATTTTCAGAACTATTGTTGGTTAAGTCTGAATTAAAACAACAACATTAAAACCCTAAATTTGAACCATAGCAGTTATATCTCTCCAGCTCTCTCTCGCTCATGTTATCTCTTTCTCTGTCTTGTATGCTATATCTTTCAAGCTCCCCTTGTCTCGCTTGCTCTCTCTGGCTACCTCTCTCATTTTTTTATGTTCTCTCCCTATCTTGATTGCTTTCTCTGTCTACCTCTCTCATTCTCGTTTGTTCTCTCTCTCTCTCTCTCTCTCTCTCTCTCTCTCTCTCTCTCTCTCTCTCTCTCTCTCTCTCTCTCTCTCTCTCTCTCTCTCTCTCTCTCTCCCTCCCTCCCTCCCCCTCCCCCCCCCACTATAACACGCACTATATCAATTTTGTATCTTTTTCCTTTGGGTCATGCGCATGGAGGAGTGGGGTCCATGTGTAATTGAGATATGTATGATCGCTTCACGTGTATAAGCTCTTCTAAACACTCAACCTTACATGTATAAAATATCATTGGGTGGTGTCTAAGACATGGCTAGATCAGTTTACGAGTACAACTCTTGGGTTCGTCATACCCGGCTCAATGTTTTGACAATTTTCCAAAAAAATGAGTCTATCACAAGCCAATCTATTGATGTATTGAGAAATAATTGGGGAACTCATCTTTGATATTCAACTATCTTGGCCAAGTTTTTCATCACAATGTCTTCCATGGGTTGTCTTCTCTTAGACCAAATGTATATAATCCCATCTTGACCACTTAATCATCTTTGTGATCTTTTTACTATTACTAAAATTAAGACAACTTAAACTTACATGAATAGGAACTCATAGGTCAAGTTCAAAGCACAACCATAAGATGTCTTTGGTGTCTCAGCTGTAAAAACCACTTCCATGACCATGAGATGACTTAGTAAAAGTGACAGCATGGTATAAAACCATTCCAGGATTCATAGTGATCAATTCAGTGACTCTTTTTTGTAAAAATAGTGCCCTCTAACTATCCTAAGAGTCTCCACACTAGTGAGTAGGGGATCAGCCATACTCATCCTTCAAGTTAGAATAGATTGTCTTATGCTATCCATAAGACAGCGCATGGATTCGTGGACTTCATTTTAAGCATCACAGATTCATAATGAAATGTTGGTTGTCTTGCATATATTTCCATCACATGATCAGCATCCCCATTTATTTGAGAATATATTGTCAACATTTCACTCACACTATGATCAACATCCCCATACACAAGAATAAATGTCAACATTGTACCGTTTGGAGCATCCAGCGTAGCTTGGCTCCACATATGTTGGAAACTTGGCCTATCAATTAGGTTAAATAAATCCACAAGTAATTAATCTCTTCATTTTATGTAGAAGACAACCATGAAAAAGAAGATAACCATCTCCCCAAATCCGTTTACCATGTATGATCTTCTTGCCCGCTATGGCCAAGTTCATATCTCGTGAAACTAACATGCATGAAACCTATAAAATAAACATGCAGCATAAATCTATTCATTCACTCATTTAGAATGACATGTTAGAAATTGTTGTCGTGCACTTAACTACTCTTTAATTTCTGATGTAAAAAAAAATTCCTAAAAGAACAGTCTGATGGAAAATATACGGAATAAAAGATTCAAAGGAAAGGTGAAAATGAAAGAACATATAATAAGTCACAATCTCATAACCTCAACTGATCTTACGGAAGCAATCAACTACATATCCCAAAAATACGAAGGTTCATTTGGACTCAGCATGAAGAAAGGTGCAAGTTCACTTTGGAAGGACGCTAGTATCTAGTGAGCCAGATTTGAAGTTAACATTGATAGTGTCACATCATTATATTTTACATTATATACTGAACATAAAAATCAGATTTATTTATTTATTTATCCCAAAAATGAATTAAAATTTAAGCTATCTAATTCAATCCCTCCCCTTCTTAAGTATTCATTAGCCTATTGAACCAACAAGGGTAATGAACAGGTGAAGCACAGCCTACTCAAATGGGTCACGAAATCTTACTCATGCGGAAGACTGGTTGTGGATTTTCTGTGGAACAAAATCAATCCAAATTAGAATATGAAAAAATCATTGTATCAAACTAATCACAATAAACTAGTACATATATCTGTGATGATCATTTTTTAGGTAATATCATCGAAAAGTCTTTCTCTTAATCTCTTATTTCTGTCATGTTTAGAGTTTTTTTCTCAATCACCACATCATTTACTTCAATTTTTCAATATATATATATATATATATATTTATGGTTTCTAATTCAGAGCCTTTTCTGCCTCTCACTTTTTTTGCATGAGTTTCTTCTAAATTTATGTCTCTACTTGGATGGGTAGATTCTTTGTTGTTATGTTAGAAAAAAGATAAAAATATATTTTTTTTAGGTTATAGAATTAATCTTTTCCACAAACCTTACAATATAAGGCAGATTTAAAATGTAGGCTCAAAGTAGGAGATGCTAAGAAATGTTAGGAAAAATATGAAGATGACTTCTAGTGCAAAGATTTCCTTTTAGAATTAATACTCTTAAGCATTATATGATATACATTTTGGGGGTTTTGTCTTATTTATTCATGTAATTCATGCATCACTGAGGTCGGTTCTTCTTTTACTTTAATGTGATCTTATTTTTGAAAACTTATTTATTTAATGTAGTACCTGGATATGAACTTCTTATAATGTGTATGGACTTACTCTCAGAGAAATGTTAGTTTTCTGAAGATTGCATTTATCATAACAACGTGAATATCATGTGACTCTTGATATCATCTTTGAAAATGGTCAACATTAATTAATACAATCAATCCATTAGAATTCATTTCTGATTTTTATTATGAAATCAATGAATACATGATCAGACTTAAGAAATTGTGTTGAGATCATAGTTCGAAGATCACTATTCTTTTAAATTTTATAAATTTGAATGATACTTAAGAAGGAAATCAAAATATCCAAATAGAATAGCACTATCTAGTCCCACTCTTATGATGTATATTGCTGATACCATAGCCATTAGTGTGGAGACACTAAATATATATCATATATTCATGGACTTCATCTTATATTAATCTCTGAATGGTATTAGACAATACTATCAATCAGGTTGATTCATGTCATAGTTGTGTAAGTGTTATTTGACTTGTGACACAAAAGATATCTTGTAAATAGACCGTAGTACTTTGACTAGATTTATATGTTCCTATTCCTGAAATTCCAATCTGAACTTAGGTGCCGACAGAACTTCATGAAGATAATTGAATGGTTAAGAAGGGATTGTCTGCCCTCAGTATAAGAGCAAAAAGACTCAAGGAATACGATTCGTTAATTCCTAGCCAGTGTATTCAGGATATTGGAGAATGATTTCACCAACGATCTCCATTACCCATCAGTACTAACTGAATGAAGAACTAGGGTTTGATGCCTTTCCCTACCCTCAGCCATATGAGGGTCTTTCATGAATGAAGCATTTAACGTACACAGTAAATGATGATGGCAAAGGTTCCAATAGGGAGTGCAACCACTACTACATACATTCTAAAGCATGAGGTGTACCACGGTAACACACAGGGTGGAAATTTAAACTATATTGATCTTCGATTAATTAGCATATATGTCAATATATTTAAATAACGAGGTTGGTAAATAAGTGCTATAGGGACATTAAAGTTATTTTGTGATATATGGGCCAAAAGGGTTAGACACATAACATTAGCATACACTAAAAATTATAAGGGATTTTATGATTTTTTTTTAAATAATAATAAATATAGGGGGGCACCCATTTTCAGTTCCCATCTCTTTTACTCCACTAGAGTCTTGATAATGAGGAGATCAACAATATTTTCATGAAGAGTTGGAGAGATATACGAAGAGATCTTGCAGCACATTAATCATGTGATATATATGTAGTGGATGAGTACATGAATGGCTTAAAGAGACTTTCTAAGGAGCAAGTCAAGGGTGGAACAAGTTTTTCACAAAGTAATATGATGATCTATTATGTTATATATCAGTTATGAATCAATTCATTTCTTCCTTGCATGAAAAAGATTTCAAGTATAGAATGAAAGCCTAAGAATCCAACAACACTGACCCATCTATTATGTTACATTATTTTTTGATTAATTAATCTATATGATGGTATAGATAATTATTTTGGAAGCCCACAAGGTTATTGAGCTACGAAAGACAGTAACTAGATTAAGACATGGACCTAGAGGAATACACGCTTATGGTCTTATAGATGTCAGAATATATAATCTAAGTTTAGGTATTTCTTAACAAAAAATTGGTGAAGTGTAAATCGGGAAGGGGCCATGAAGAAAACTCACCCAGGTGAACATGGTTCACATACCTCACCCCTCCTCTCCCTTCTCCCCTTAACTCCTCTCCACTCCTCATGTAATCGAATAGTGTAAGGACAACAATGGAGCGAAAACTGTTGTTCTTAAGTTGAAGAAAGAAATTTGATGTGTAAGGGATCACATGGATACACCTAGTGTCTGGACACATGAACAGCTCAACCCACTTCTCTCATTGGAAAGAGAAAAAACCTATCTCACCCATGCCCAGGTTAGTTGATCATCGTATTTTGAATATCATTGTGATTCCGTTCACGGTATTCTACAAATTTTCTCTCAATTAAGTTTCCCCTCAATTAAGGCCCTAAAATACAACATATTTTAACTCACTTAGAAGTATTTTTTTTCATTATGAATCCTCATGATCCACAATGCTCACATCAACTTAGCACATATATGATCCATATTTTGTTTCCATTTATGACTCTCTTCAAAATTGTTTATATGTATGCTCTTTAAATGTGTTAATGAAACATTGAAAGTGTTAGAGATAATTTCCCTTCTCTTAAAATTTTCTTCCAGGAATTGTATTTCATCTCCATGTAATCTCACTAGGAACAGAACTTGGTAAAAGAAAGAGAAGATAGCATAGTGCACTCAAGAATGACTTGCATGGGTATCAAAAATCACGCTCTCCCTTATTTTTACTGTCCCAAATTTCTCTAGGAAAGTATTTTAAATTTTTCATAAAACTATTCAAAATTTTTCATAAAAGTCTTCGTCCCCATAAATTTTTTTCATGAAAGTCTCAAACTTAAAAGCAGATCCACGATATTCAAAAATTATTATTTGTATAACCCTTTAGGCCTATATGTCACTCTAGTTAAATAACTTTCATGTCCAAATAATTTTATGAGCCCACTTCATTAAATAACTAATTAAAGATAAAACATTACTTCCATGGAAAAATTCAAATATTAATATCACTAAAACTACTCTCCTTATTTCCTTCAAATATATTGATCAAAAAGTTGGTATAATATTATTGGCATAAAAATGGATATAATAGGTTTTGTACCGAGAAGAATACATAAAATCTCGTAATTTATCAGATAATCACATAATTAGATATCATATTTAAGATAACATTTTTTCATTCAGAATGTTCTAGAGTAACATGTAGGAATATATAAACATACCCATATTGATTAAAAGTACACTATAATAGATTAGTCCTTTATTCACATTTCCATTGTGTTTGAAATAGATAAGAACAACAAAAACTTTATGCACTCCATTTATGAAGGATATATTTTAAGTTTAAATAGCATGAATCTAAAATCATTTAACGAAAATAAACTTATGAAATGCGTGAAATTATTATTAAAATAGCATATTAATTGTGATTATATGGGCTCACAAGGTTACAATCCAGTACCTGTCTCTTGCACCAATATCAATACGGTTACTTTATGCGACCAGCACCTTAAAAAGCAGTTTTACTTGGCTACCCATGCTGGAGTGACATACAAAAGGTCATGGTCACAGGTACAGGGCATAAAACTAATAGTCTTAGTGCATGTTTTGCTCCAGGAAGACTGCTTAAAATGAAATTATATGGTCATAAATGATGACAAAAATTAAAATAATGTGGTTATAGATTCAAAGGGAACATCATATATCTTAATTATACAGTTGTTATTGTTATTACTATATAACTTCACTATGCACTTTTTTATTTTATTTTGTTATTTTACAGTAACATATTCTAGACAGGCCCATGAAAACCTGTTTTAATGCTCTTTATAATATTCAAAAAGTATTATGGACTCATTAATCTACTACATATTGGAGTTAAAGCAGATTGATGGAATCATCATCTTCTTTTGGATCTGAATCAGATCAGACAATTAATTATGTGATATTTATTGAAAATACATATAAACACCCAACCATACATTCATTAGTTTGAATCATATTTATAATAAACAAGAAATTATATGTTATTTTCTGTATCTAACTCAGATCAGGCCCAAAAGGCCCCAAACTATGATTGACTAAAAACTACGGCGACAATCCATGTATACATAAACTAGACCACATTAGGTGTTATTTATAATTTTAGTCAAATTCAGATCAGGCCTAAATTATCGTAGCATAGAATGAATCTAATTCATAACATAATGATGTAGTTATCTACTCTAAAGTTGATAGAGATGAGGTTAATGGGTTCATCATTATGTTCAGAATGTGTATTGGATTTTATGGTATGATTTCAGATAACATTTAATCCATACTGAGAATAGATATGGAATCCATAAGTCTAATTTTAAACAGATTCTGAATAAGCTTATGGATGATATGGTCTTCTATAAATATTTAGTGATCTTCTTTGAATCAGATTCATGATGAGATAATGAATACAGCAATCTGGTCATTACTAGATACAAATCACACCCCTACATGAAATGTCATGCTTTGAATCTGTTATATTTTTTTTGGGTATCTTATGTACTCAAAATAGACCAAAAGGTATGTAGTCGTTTCAAAGTGAGATTCATAAAAAACAGTTATGTCTGAATCATTTATTTTTTGGTATGTTCTAAAAATATGATTTGGACCATACTGTAGGTATTAGTCTCTTTTCATTATTAATAAAAAATTATCTAATAGATTCAGTAGTCATTTTTATTCTTATTCATAATAAAATAATGAGGCATGTTCCGCTTGTCTTCCCATGAATATTCTCAACTATATACCTAACTGCTTAATGGCTGTTTCATGTGTCATATTTGGATACACAAGAAACATGAATTTATAATTTTTGTGTAGTTGGAACCTATTTGTTTTATGATGAAAGTAACGTTTCTTATTTTACATTTTATTTAGCTTTTCATAAACTGCTACACTTTTTGGAAGTTATCTAAAAAATGTTGTCTAAAATTTGAATTTTTTTTAATGACATGCCTTGGAGAACAGGAATTCAAATTTAAACTAACATTAACCTATCTTTATCATATTTTAGATGTACTTCATATCGAATCAAATAGGGTGAACACTCCAAAGCATATCTATGATATTAAACTACAGACACTCCTTTGTGTCATTTTTCCTAATATTTTGGTGGATGGCCCATTTGTGTCAAGGTTTTTCCCAAATAATATGAAATCTTCTCTTATTTTAAAATTAGCACTATATTTGAGAAACTTTATCTTTCCATGGCAACTGCTCTTGTGTATTTTTTTAGCAGTCCTATGCTAATTCTTAGATAAACCCAACATAAGCCATGAAACTCTAATCATTTTCAGGTTATTGTTTGCATCATTCTATTCATCTTACCCTCATTCTGGTATAAACTCTCATTTCATCCATAATTTTTTCGTCTTATTAAAATAACAGCTTTTAGTATATAACTCGGATAAAATTTATATGCCCACAAAGTCTCATCCGAAATGTCATTCTAAAGGATCATTATTACGGACTCAATTCTCTTCTGACTTCATGCTGTAAATTTTTCAGAGTTGGAGTAAAAAAACATAAAAATAAAACAAAAAAAATTTAAGGGGCAAGAGTCAGTAGCAACTGATCTGAGCACTGGCAGCACTCAAGCCAGCACTCGAACCACACAATGAGCCCTCAAAAGGAAAGAATAAAGAGCCAATAGGGGGCCCATACTGGAGTAGCCCGCACACGTGTGTGGGGGAGATGGTATTTTATTTTAAAGGCTATAGTCAAATGGTATTTATATGGCAGCCCATATTTCCATTTATTCTGATATGGAATTATAAACAACAGTTTTCTTCATATTTGCACCAGCCTAGGCCAACAACATGAGAGAAATATTGTGTCCCAACAAGCCGCGATCTTAAAAAAAATAGCAAAGAAGCCATGACTGAGCTGCGAGTCAACCCGAGCTGAAGCCCTGGTCATCACGTGACACTTTAAGTGGAAGGATATGATGTCGTCAATTTAAGTGGACGTTCTGGCACCGTCCTCAACATCTTATGGCACCTTCCTGAAACTTTGATGCCCCTTCGAGGCTGTCACAACCTGAAATGAGCTGAGAAGCAGCTGAAGGGGTCTTTGATCTAAGGATAATTCATTCATAATATGTATATATGTATCATGAGTCAGACATTTTGGAAAGTGTTCAAAATATTTTGAGTAAGACCACATCACATTATCAGTTTTAATTTTTAATGTAAAAAAATTCATATTATTTTCCATTCTTTACTATCTTGTACAAACAATGATAAATTTATACTGCACCCGCTAGTTAAACTCTTAAAAAAACAAATCAGGGTTATTTTTAAATATGTTACATCATATTTTACATAATAAATAAAATTAAATGAACCCTCAATAGATAAGGTTAATCTTTGTTATGAGATTCCATGAAACTGATCTTTAAGGTCTATAAATTAAGGATTTTATAATATAATTATGTTACCTTTATGGTCTATGATACTGATATCAATGTCCCTAATTTTATCATAATATGTTTATTATTATTGGCATTTGGTAGATGCAACAGCAATAAATATTGGTCATACCATAGGCTACAATCAAGACATCCATTAAGGATTTTGTTACATAATTATCAGTACGATTTCCAACTTTTGGAAATAAGTAATTTTATGCCCAATATTGAATATCTTGACAGATAACATTTTCCCATATCTAATAATAACTTCAAGGTTCAAAATCATAGACATTATCACTATATTTTCAATTTTACCAAATGTTACATAGACTCAAGTCAGTGACATACATTAAGTGGCACTTGGAAAAAGGGATAGGAAGCTTGAAGTCCAAAAAACTCGATTATTGAGATTAATATTACATAAAATAATTTTTTGATGAATTTTCACTGGAAACCCTTCACATTTAGCTATTTATCTCTTGATAATAAAGGTGTTCAAAAAATTCTTTTTCATGGAAAATTTTTACTTGTGATTTTTTATTGGATCTCTCAATTGTCACAGCATTGATTCATTCATTGAATGACACATATCCACTCCTCTTCTCTCTTTGGTCACAGGAAACACTCTTCATTTCTGTGGACTCATCGCCTGAACTGTTTTTAAAAGGTAATTTGTGATTCCTTAATTTAAGCATTAGTTTCCTTTTAATTTTTAATGGATCTTTTTTTGTCCTCCCTATAATGGTTCTCACCTCTCAACTTTTTTACACTCATCATGGATATTCTTCAATACCAACAAAATATCATGATTTTTTCAAGATGATTTGGATATGTGATATTTTTTTCTACCTTTTTGAAGTTTTCTTAAAGAGGAAACTGATTTCACTTTGAAGACTAGTATCTCCCATATAAAGTTATTCACTACTTTATTTCAACCTTTCCCACCTCAATTTTCACCTTGCACATGATTTAGGTTTAGATGAGCCAAATCTAATCGTGTACTTGAAAAATCATGGTCCACCGTACTGACATTATTTGTGATTGACCAGAAATGTGGAATTTGTGATTGACCAGAAAGTCAATCACAAATTCCACATTTCTCTAAATATCTATCAATACATTATATTTATATAATGCACGTTGATATGTATAATAAAGTACATAGGTACACGATATGATTAAGTGATATTTCTATTCTGATGAGTTCATAATATAGATATCAGTGGTCTTTAAATGTGTTATAAATATTTTTCTTTGAAGTATATCCGAGATGGACATCAAAATATCCCACTCAAATGATATGTATGGTCAATAGAAGCCTTGAGTGTAGAGAAACTAAAGTCAGATAGTGGATGTCCTTGGGGCAAAGAGTTCACCAAAATGGTTCACATGAATCTTTCAATGGTAGCATACCAAACTACCAATCAAGTTGATTCACATCATGGTTGTGTATGTGGTCCTTAAACCTGAGACACAAAAAAAAATGTTTAGATTAATAGTTATGCTTTCACTATGATATCATGGTATTTCAAACCGTTTAGATGAAATTCTGCGACAAGTCCAATAAGGTATAATAGGAGATCCACAAGGAAGACAATACAATCAAGTCCTTTACCAAGATAGTGGAATATCAAAGAAGAGGCTTAGATGAATTCCCAATTGGGATGACCAATCATGGTCTCGTATTAATCCTCGGGTCATCAAGCAGATGAGGTATTATACCTACACGATAACTATGAAGACAAAGATTCCATGAAAGAGATTGATGGCGCACGCCATCGAGGATCGTCATCAACGTCATCCGCGCCACGCGCCCACGACGTTGAAGACCGGGTGATCTTGCTCTGGTTATCTTTCCCGCTTTTCGTCTATCTTTCTCGTGTTTTGTGTTTATCCTGTTCTCGTCCGTCTAGTTTTCATCCTGTTTTTTCGCGCTCACGACGTTCGTCCGTCCATGTTTTTGTCGCCAATGATGCACAATGATGCACAATAGAATTGTATTTGTTAATACAATTCTATTCACAATGATGCACATGTGATCCTTATGACAAAGTCCGCAATTATATGATTCAACTTAGTGAATTATGATGAGATCACTTATCTTTGATCAAGTGATATAAAAGTTCTTATTCGAAGGATACTCAGGATGGCGTTAAAACTATTTGGATGGAATAGTATTATCTAGTATCACTCATCTCATGAGTATGGCCAGCAACATACCCACTAGTGTGAGACACTAGGGATAAATAGTGGATGTTCTTTAGAGAAAAGAGTTCACTGAATTGATCCGTTCAAATTTTTAAATGACATTATATTAAATTTATAATAAATTTTATTTACATCATGGTTGTGTAAATGGTTCTACCTAAGACACCAAAGACCTTATAAACAGACGGTTGTAACTTGACAAAGACATATGAGTTCCAAATCACATCCTTGAAGCTTATTGAGAGATCAAAATGAGATCATCCAACGTTGTTATAATAGGAGACAGCCCAAGGAAGATAATGTGATAAAGTCCCAGGTCAAGTTAGTGGAATATCATTAAAAAGTTCTATAATGATTTTTGAATGCATCATTACAAACTCGGATGACTTATTAGGATTTTTTATTTCTAAAAATACCCTAAGTCATCTTAGAATCATCAAGCAGATGACGACTATGCATACTTAATAAATGATAACAAATAAGTGACGAAAATAAATGTGGTAAGAAAGCCCATCACACATTCCATCTATTGTTCCATATCCGTTAATAAAATATATTGATTATAATGCATGCGTGATACTTTTAGTGAAGTCTATGAATTCATGATCATAATATAGAGTTCACAAGTCTTTAAGCAAATAATCTAAAAATTCATATTTGAAGGATATTCAGTAATGACATCAAAGTTTCTGGATAGAATCGCACTATCCAGCCTCACTCATGTAATGAGTATGGCTGGTCGCATAACCATTAGTGCGGATACACTAAGGATAGACAGCGGATGATCTTTAGTGGAAAATGTTTGCTGAACTGATTCTTATGAATCCCTAAACGGTACTATACTAAAATGTAAATCATGTAGATTCATATCATGGTTGTGTAAATGGTCCTTAGAATTGAGAGATCAAAGACGTCATATGGATGAAGAGTTGTACTTTGACTTTGACCTACGAGTCTCTAATCATGGAATTCTAAACAGTCTTAGTTCATGTACATCAATAAGTTAATGAAGATGATTGAGGGGTCAAGATGGAATTGACCATCCTTGGTATAAGAGGAGACAGCTCAAGGAAGATGATGCGATGAAGTCCTTGGCCAAGGCAATAAATTATTAGAGATGAGTACTCTAATGATTTATGAACGAATCATTACTACTCGGATGATCGATTAGGATTTCATAGTTTAACATACCTAAGTCGTCCTAAGAGTGTCACGTAGATAAGGGACTATACGTACACAGACACCGATGATGAAAATATTCTATGAGTGAGTTGATATACACTCCCTTGTATCTTATAGGTTAGAGACTCGACCTATCGATTGGGTTAAATCAATTTGACATTAATTAATCTATATGATGATTTCGTCAATTAATTTATAAGGCCTCTAAATGTTATTGGTCCAACGAATCATTAACTAGAATGATACAAGGACCTAGAGAGTCACACACAAATGGTCTTTTGAATATTAAAAGATAAACTTAAAGTTTGAGTTTTTAATAAAAACTACCCACAGTATAAATAGGGAAAGTTCTAAATGAAATTCACTCATACCAGAATTCTTCAAGGGCCTTCCCCTTCTTCTCCCTTCTCCTCAAAGCTCATCTCCAATTCTAATGCAATCAAAACACCTTAACGGTGATGACAAAGGGTGAACGGAACTTGTCAAGGGGCAAAGGAGGAGATTTGATGTGCTGAGGATCGCATGGGTACTTCTACACAACTCATATGAGGATTGATAGAATCACATATGTGCTTCATGCTAAGGTGATTTGTTTCATATTTTGTTGATGCCCTAACAATTCTGTTTTACGCCTTCAGCTGTGAATCGTTCTATGTTTTTAATTTGGGTTGAGACCCTAGAACCTAACATCCTCGATTAAGGGGTAATTATCAAATATCTTCTCCATGAATATGGATCTATAGAGAAAAGTCAAGAAGGTTATCACTAGTCTCCAAATCCATTAACATAGAAATCATCATCAAAAGGGGATTTGGAATGGAGAACTCTAAGAGAGGTTCATTCTACCATGATAAGATGATTCATCACGTACCCCATTCTATGTGTGAGGCCTAAACTGTCCTTAGCTCTAATTGTAATATGCACTTAAATGATTGAGATATGTTTTTGATGTCTTGAGAAGACAAGAAAATAATTCTACTTCATGGATAAGATGAATTGAATTCAAGGGTAGCACAAAAAATTAAGTTTTGAATGATATATAAATGATATAAAGCTAACATTTGAAAGTCATGCTTTTGCAGCGTGGAGATAAAGCCTATTGGAAGGATTTCAAGTATGTTAACTTAAAACTTGAAAACAGGAGCTGAGTACATTTTAAGCTGATGGCTCCAAGGATAAAGGGTGATCGAAATGCTCATCACTAACCTCAGAGTTACATCTTTGATCACAACCATATTCCACTATTGTGTGGCATGAATGGTGCTTTTGCACAAGTGAAAGAATCTGTCTTATTAGAAGCTAAAGGACTTGCTAAAACACTTCACTTGATTAGGGAGATCATCCATAAAAGGAGATTTCATAATGGAAGTGTTCAATGGACCGACAGTATAGCAAATTCATAGACAACTATTAGCTCAATGTATTTTGAGGATCACAAAAAAGACAAAGGGTTGGTTTGCTAGGAGTTATTAGATTTTTTCAAGTGGGAAATTGATGAAAATATAAGTGACCAGCGAGCCAAACACACATTTTGCATCTCATTCACTATCCACCAATACAATCTCGTTATAGTAATGCATGTGCGATGCTAATTTTCATAATGAAATAGAGAGAAAGACAGATACTGAGAGAGAATAGAAAGAGAGAGAAAGAAGGATACTGAGAGAGAATAGAGATAGATACAGAGAGAGAGAGAGAGAAAGACAGGTACTGAGAGAGAATAGAGCAAGAGAAAGACCGATACTGAGAGAGAATAGAGATAGATAGAGAGAGAGAGAGAGAGAGAGAGAGAACAGGTACTGAGAGAGAATAGAGCAAGAGAAAAACCGATACTGAGAGGGAATAGAGAGAAGCACAGATACTGAGAGAGAATAGAGAGAGAAACAGAGATTGAGGAAGACAGTGAGAGACACTTCCAGGGAGAGGCAGAAAGAGGGAGAGAGAGAAACAGATACTGAGAGAGGAATGAGACAGATAGAAACACGGATAGAGAGAGGACTGAGAGTACAAGTTTGCAGAATACACTAGAAACAAAAAGGAGCAGTCTCCCAGTCAATTCTCCCCTACAACTGAGTGCCTCTTCTAGAGAGAGAAACAGCGGCAGAGAGAGAAAGAAGCGCACCGCATTAGAGACTCCTGTAGTCGATGACTGTGACTTCATCCTCCGGCGCATCAAGATCTTGGTAACTGCCAGAAGAGAAAAAATATCAGATACCCGATGCCGGCAAGGAAGAAGGCGGCGGCGGCAAAAGAGGTGCAACCAAATTTACCTCCTGAGGCGGCGCGGATCCTGTCGAAATGGCGGCGGAACTCCGAGGATCTGTCCTGGACCGGGCATCGGCGGTCGATTCCTACCCCGGGCGCCACCATCAAACGGCAGCGGCGGCCCACCCTCTCGCAACATCCTCATCGCCACCTCCGGCGGAGCCGGCACAAACGGACCCAACGGCCTGCATCCAAGATGGATAAACGATGAGAGATTCAAAGTCTTGAGAAGAAGTGGATGCAACAATGGCGTACCCAGCACCGGGCACGGGCATGAGGACTGGTGGCGGAGCAATGTCTGAGGGGAAGGGGGGCCCTCCATGGAGCCCCGGCCCCGCGAAGCTGTCAAACCGTCCCTCATCACCATTCACGCCATCGCCATTCCTCCCTGGAAACTCAGGCGGTGGCGAGTTCTCTGAACGGTTAAGCCGGCTGTCGTCACTTTCCTGTTCAGCTCTGTCATGGTCCCTCCGCCTTGGCCGCTGAACCCAATCCCTCTGCCATGGCCATCACACAAGTTAAAGCATGCTAGACCTGTTATGGAGAGGCAAGACCAGAAACTCACTGAAGGAGCAGGCTGCTGCATGACAGGCGTCCCACCGGGGGCATCCGGATCACTGCGTCGAGAAAGTAAATAATAAATACATATAAAGAGATTAGTTGAGAAAGTAAATCCATCAGCACTTACTTCATGTAGTTCTGGAAATAGAGGTCTTCCCGGAGCTTGACGGTGAGCTCAAGGACGAGCTCCGGGTGCTTAAGCTTGAGATGCTTGTGAACAAACTCAGCACCATGGAAAAGCTTGGTGCAGCCCTTGGCCCCGCACCCATACTTCCACCCGTACTTTTCATCCCTTATTTTCCTGACAAGAGGGTCCAGCGACTCACCCGCCACTGCATCAATCTTCTCCTTGGCCGCCCTCGCCTCCAATGGGTCACTGCCGGCCAGCCTCCCCTGCCAAAAACCTTCCAATTTCTTCTCCCACTCTGCTGCCGCAGGCCCAGTCAGATCAAAGTTCTTGACCTCGACTCGGACGTGGCGCAGACCCTTAGGTTCGCTGGTCTCAACCATGCCGTAGTAGTCCACGCCGTGGACACGCCATAGATAAGTGAGAAGTGTATCCAGCAGCTCTGCACCCTCCAGGCCTTTGACCGAGGTCAACCCACGGATGATCACAATTGGGCCCATTGACCCGCTCAGGGTTGACTTCTCATAGTCTGACTTTTCGCTGCTTCTGGAAGAGAGGACGTTGTCTACCACACCCTTCTCGGCGTCGAGCTTGCGCACAAGTGACTGGGCCAAGTCCACGTCAGACTGAATCCTCCGTGGCTCTGAGCAGACTGGGTGGGCCTTGGGGGCTGATGTGGCTGGATCATTCTCTTTGGCAGCGCCCCGCACATGTCTACCTCTTCTTTTCCCACCCACATCACCTTCGTCCTCAGAGTTGACCAATGACGATGCTGCCGTCAGCCCTGGGCCACTGTGGAAACAGAAGGATAACATCACAAGTTTTTGTAAGTTTCAAAGTTATAAATAAGACATCTAATTATATTATTTGTATAAACATCTCACGTGTCCAATGAATCGCTGTGTAGATCAAGCAGTAGTTCTTTGGCGACCGTCTTCGCCTGCTCATTCCTCCTGCGTAGAGAAGAAAATAATGACGATGTTTACTGAAAGAAGATGCATCATCAACTAGCTCCTAAGGTTGAATAAGTTTGATAGAAATCTCTAGGTGAAAATATTTGCACTTGGGATGTGATTATTTCTTTAATTATCCCACCTTCCCGTTGATTACAAGTCCTGATGTCAACTCACCTTTCTATGACAGAAACTACGTTTGTAGGATGATATTTGTCCTTCAGCCTGCAACGAGACGCATTAACAGAAGATAAGTCAAGTTTCACAGATAACACAAGATCGGATTGAAAGAAGCAAATGAGAATCACCATTCTTCTTCCTTGTGGGCTTCAAAGAATGTACGTTTTTGGGTTGCAATGTATTCCGATCTGTATTCCTGATACCTACATATTTGAATAAAATGGATTGATTTCGTCGAAGCCACACCATAAAGCGAGTACAACACAAATTCCCACATAAATATACATTGACCACAGACCTGCGCTCCGCTTCCGCAGGTAAAATATCGTCTTCAAGTTCTTGAATGAATTGTTTATAAGACATCAAGCCCTCCCTGAAATACATCAAAGCCATTCAGAAAAATGTGTGAAAATTAGTTGACCAGGTAATTACACGACAGCATAACATTTTATCTGATCGAGAATATGATACGATCCTTCCACACAAGTACGTGCGACAGAGGAAAGTACCAGACCCCCACGTGTGGATCTGAGCGCGGGCACGAATAGACACGAGACCGAGCTGTAAATAAGAAGCTGAGGAGACCAATAGATGGGGAGAGACTTTCTTGAAGAGGAGCACGGGGGACATCCGACACTGGAGAGGGCTAGACTTGGAGATTCTCCTTTCCGTCCAGAGGACGATCGATTGATACAATTGACCGTATTGTTCTCATTTCTTCTTCCACTCTATTTCTACAACTCCATTTGTGATTTCATAGTCCTCTATGTTAAAACTTCGAGCTACATTCTAGATTTGTGGTTCCAGCATTGACCTGCATTCTTCATATTCCGGGATCGTAACAGAATAACAGAAATCGGAAGACACAGAAAAGATGGAAGGGAAAATTGACATCAAACCCTTAAAATCTCAAATTTTTCAGTATCCATCTCATGGAACGGAATAGATACCAGAATTTAACGGAAAAATAATCAAAGAAATGACAAAGAAACGGCAAGTGTGCACCAAATGCCAAGTAGCAAACCTTTGACCTCCATCTCTCAGTGTCGCACGCCCAGATTCAGGGTATTCTGCACCAGATTTAACGAGAAATCCCGTCTTAGGATAAAAAATATTTCAAAAAAACCCAATATGCAAACTCCAGACTCTTAATTTAGCGATCAAACGAACAGTACTGTATTTACATTACGTCTACCTATCTATACATTTCTATTATACACGATGAGTGCAAGGGGGTAGGTCCACTCCCCAGAAATAAATCACAACTAAAACCCACTTCCTGTCGGCTGAAACATAAATCAAATCTACCCGAGCAGAAACTTTTCCAGATAAAATAATCGCACCTAAACGTTTTTAACAATGCATAGTCCTCATTAAAACGAGATTTAACATAGAACAGAGATATGCCTGGAAATTACCAGATGACCGATAACGCCCTTGCATTCTATCATCGACATACCCAAGCCTTCCTCCAGGCCCACCTCTATCATAACCGCCGACATAATCATAACTAAGCCTGAGAGCAGGATAAATTAAGTCAGAAAGTAATAAAAACAAAAGAAATAAGAAGAACGCTGTCATAGAAGAATATGAAATACACGATGAATGTAATCCACTGGAAAATAAACGCAGAATACACAATGAATGAATCTAAATGTAAAAAATCATAAGCCAATTGAAAATTAACAAGGAACCCAGATAATTTTTCAAAAGAAAATCGTCATGTATCACCTCCTCTCATCAAATCCACCTCGAGGACTGCCGCGCCGCTTCTCGTACCCACCATTATCTCTTCGAGGGCGCTTGAAGTGGCCAGGAGGCGGCGATCGCCGCGGCGGCGAGTGCCGGCGATCGCGATACGGAGGCGGGCTGGGGCTGCTCCTCCTTCGATACTCCCTGTCCCCTCTCGACGACGGCCCGCCCGGCGGCGGGGGCGGCAGCGGAAGCCCAGGCGACCTGTTCCTCGAGTCTCTGTACTCATCTCGCCTATCCCTTTGAAGCTCTTTGTCTCTTCTAGTCGGCGGAGGAGGCGGCGAATCGCCGGGCTGCGCCCTCCCCCGTTTGTGCTCGCGACGGCGATCCATGGCCTCCGCTGGCATGTCCATGACATCCGCCATGCGAACGGCTTCGCCGAGCAACGGAGAACGACGAACGCCGAGGAAGAACGATTAACGAGATCGATCGGAAGAATCAATCGAAGAATGGGAGAAAACCTAGCGGGCGAGCATCCTCTTTCTCCTCTCCGCTGCTTCCTTCGTCTTTCGCTGGCTTCGTTTGATAGAATTATCTATACCCCCGTTTATAAGTTTACTGGACTGGACCGTATAAATATCATTTGGCTTAGGCCCAGTTAGTATCATGAGCTAACTTTTATAATTATTTTAGGACCGTATATTTAACATAAACCTTACCTAAACTTTGGTCAAGTTTCGGTCCGTAATTGTTCGGCCCTGGTCTGGTCAGGTTAACTAGTCAATGTCAAAGTCAAAGTAGAAAATTTATGTTCATAGTAATGTTAAAGATACTCTACACCCAGTAGGTGCCCACAGATGGTCCAATACAAACCTCTCCATCAAGTTGGATTTGATATTTTTAGAATTTATAAAAAATATTAAATATTATACTTCCGGTGGTAGTCTGGTTTAACCTGTGGACCTAAACCTGTTTGACAAACTGGTCCACTCTCAAGTAGGGGACCTATGCTCCCTGTTCAGTTCCATCAAACTGGTTCTCGGTCTGAAATGTCTGACCCTTACTATATGAAAGTTTTAGTTCTGAAGACAATCAAATTATATTTATTTGTTTTTTAAGAGAAAATAGATGGAGAAAAGATATGTAAATTGGTTGAGCAAAATATAGATACAGAGATGTGTAGATACATAGACTGATGGATGGATAGATTGATCAAAATGTCTTGTTTCATCGAGGGTGGAAGCGGATGGCAGATTAGAGCAGTGATAGGGATTTGAAAGATTGTAGGGTTAGACTCAATTTGTTCTTACTTGGTCTAAATCTAGATGTTGAGTTCTTTGATGGGCATATTTTGAATACACGCAATCAAGGAGGCTATGCATTAAGGTATTGAGCAACATAAATTGTGTTCATTTTTTGGTAAATAGGCTTCGACAACAAATGATTTTAAATAATTCATTTATTTTTCAGACCAAATATCTCAACCTGGAATGAATTTGACAAAAAAGAGCAATGAATGCTAGACCAAAATCACAAAAACCTCCTTGTGTGATTACTATGAAAAGATACTACATAGATCATACAAAACCTAGTAATAAAATCCAAAAAAAATATTAGGATGAATAGTCTATTATATTAATCCAAAACAAATGGAAATTATCTTGATGCTAATACATGCCAATTCGCAGAGAAATAGAATATCATACCAAAAGATATGGAGACAAATAAGGAGAACATCACCCTAATTTGAATCTAGATACCATAACTCTCAATGAATCTGCATCCAACTCAGGCTATTGACTGACTAATCAGCTTTGAATTCAAGGTAGGATTTGAGGTTTTTCCATAAAAAATCAAGGCCTTCGTCTTCATTAGTTCCTAAAACTTTTTTCCAGGATTAGCATATTTGAACCGCAAATCAAATGTGATGTATGTGTGAGACTCCCAAATGACTTTGGGTATACTTAACTGAAAAATACTATTTAATCATTCTAGTAAGTATTGATGCATGATGAAATCATCAGAGAACACCTTCTCTAATATTTCTAGTACCCAAGGCAAAAGATTTAATTAGATCCTCTTCCTTAAGTCAATCTTCTATTTTGGTATATCCCATCTTCCCTTGTTTTGGTCGATCGCATCTTCATTGGATGATTCAGAATCTCATGGTCAGGGACTCATAGATCACAGTCAAAACATAGCCGTCCATCTGAAAGGTATCTTCAGTATCTCAAGTCTAAGGACCACACACATAATCATGACATGAATCAACTTGATTGATGTTAGATAGAATACCATTAAGGGATTCATACATATCAATTCGTGTAACACTATGTTTCCATAGCGTTACACGAATGGCTATGAGATTGATCATATTAATCATATAAAACGGACTAGACAGTGCTATTATTTTTCAATATTTTGATGTCCTTCCGAGTATCCCTTGATTATAAATGTTTAGAGCATATGTTTAAATACTTGTGATTGTCGTATTATGATGTGATCATAATTAACTTAGACATTGCACATACAAATGGACTTCAATTATAAGCATCACATGTAATTTATAATGAATATGTTATATCGTTGAATATTGATAAACTCATATATACCCCATAGAGCATTAGTCTATCTCAATACCTCATGTGTAGGCCACTCGACCTATTCATTGGGTTAAATTGATGTGTCACTTATTGATATATAATTATATTACATAATAAAGAGTTATTGGGGTATGCATTCATTGACAAGACTAGTACATGGGCCTAGAGTGTCACACATAGAAGGTTATTTTGACGTCTACGGGGTTTGATGGCAAGGATAATACAAGGAGATTCAACATGCTAAGGTCCTAACTCGTGCGGCTTGTGCTGATTTTTTAGGGAATAAACTTGAATTAAATTCAATTACACATAGCCATATGATAAGTCCAAATTTAAGGGGTTCATGTCGTTGTTTTATTTTAAACTTAAATAAAATTACTTATGATAATATCTTCACTTAATACTCTATAAATAATTTACTATAAGCAATGTGTTGTATAAACGACATACAATACTTTCACTTAATAATAATATATAAATAATGTAAGGTATGTAAGGTGCCATCCGCAGGGAGGCATCAAATAAAATTTGGAATTATTTACGATTGAAAGTGAAAGAAATAAGTTCATAATTAAAAGTTATATTTTTTGGATTTTTTGGGATTTCATTGAATCTTTATTTGAGCAGAGAAAGAATAACATGATTAAACTATTTATCTAAATTATCCATAATTTATTTAATGAAAAAAGGAGAAATATAGTTACTATATTTTTTATATTTTTTTAAAATTATACTCAAATAAAAAGTGAATAAAAATATTTTTTTGTAAGGTTTGGAGATGTAAAAAAATTATTCTATAGAGAGAAAGTGTTATAAAATGGGCAAATATAGAGAGGTGTACAAGGAAGAAAAAGTAGGGTGAATGGATGGGGATGATGGTGAAATTTTATATCTAGGCTTCTTAAAGTAATGATACTCATGTCTAGAATCCCCGATGACTCTTCCTGAACTTGTAACCTTATATTTCATCAGGATAAAGCTTTTTATGTGCAGGAAAAATATGAGCAGGGGATGAACACAACAAAGTACTTGGTTCAACGATGTTGAACAACTGTGATCGTGGAGAACCTTGTTCTGTCAGTTAGTCACAACTGTAGCACAAAGAGAATGTGGTAAGGAGAGATAATATTATGATATGTATATATTGGGCATGATCTAAAATGCCTTTCTCTATATTCCGATTTTCTCTCATTATTCTTTCCTCTTTTCTCATTGGCTGAATTTGAATTCTTTAAGCTCCTTCATTTGAATTGCATTCTACTCATTTAAAAGGAAGACAAAGGAAATTGTGAAAGGATCTGGGACGTGTCCACACCCATCTAACTACTCCTTTGAAGCCCAACACCAAATCACTTTAATTTGGACCAATAACCTGAAGAGATAGCTCAAAAACTCGCAAAGAATATTGAAGCCCATTGATGACTATTGAATTTAATTATTATAAATTGTTCTCATACATATGGGACTTCAGAAATACTCATCACATAAATATTAATTTAAATAGAAGTTTAGTAGGGTTAGTTAAAATACCTAAAATATGCATAAAGCGATGGTTAAATGAAATTCAGAAATACATCAAATATTATCATTAAGAACACGATAATTCAATAGTTAGATGATTAAAATCAGATCACATCAATGTATTTATATGTGACTTTACCATGTCATCAGGTTGTTTAATCATTTAGGTGGCTTTTACTTTATTTTAAAGTCTTGTTTGGATTTACATTTCTTCTTATACACAGATTTTATTTTAGATTGTTAATCAAGAATGTATCTGACTAGTTGTATCTGGATGACACTCAGACATGGTCTTTCTGTTTGCTTTGTGGAAATTGGAGCAAATTTTGCGTTTTTTTTGGATTTCCGAACAGAACAAAATCAAATTCGCACAGAACATCGCACGAGCCCGTGTGCAGTTCGGTTTGTGCGAATTGTGCAATTTTTTTGTATTTTTTAGAAATAATAAATAAAAAAATACATCCCTCCTCGATCCCTCCCTCGTCGGCTCGATACTCTCCCAGTCTTCCCCCCCACTCCCTCGTCGCTCTCCCGTCGTCTCTACTCTCTTGTCCCCCTTCTCAATTTTTAGGTGTTTTTCAGCCCCCCTTCTCCCTCCGTGCCTCGTCGGTCGTTGCTCTACCAGCCCCTACTGCTCCCTCTGACCCTCATTGGCCATCACTCTCCCAGTCCCCCTGCTCCTTGCGTTCCTCATCGGCCATCGCTCTCTCAGTCCCCCCTCGCTCGTTGCTCTGGCCGTCACACGAAAAGCGCACCGGAGCTTTTTCGGCACTGAACCTTCTCAGATCACCAGCTGCCTGATCTCTCAGTGAGGTACGAACTTGCCCACTCTCTCCCTCTCCCTCTCCCTCTTCTTCTCTCTTTCACTCACTCTTCCTCTCGCTCTCCCTCTCCCTCTTCTTCTCCATTTCTCCCTCTCCCACACTCACTATCACTATGATTCTCTGTCTTCCGCTGTATCACTCTCTCTTCCTCTCGCTCTTGTCGCTCTCCCAGTCTCCATTTCTCTGTCTCTCACTCTCACTGTCACTCTCATTCTCTCTGTCTCCCTCTCTCTCACTCACTCTTCCTCTCCCTCTCCCTCTCCATTTCTCTGTCTCTCACTCTCACTGTCACTCCCATTCTCTCCCTCTCCCTCCCCCTCTCCCTATTCTTCTTTCTTCCGCTCACTCTTTCCCTCTCCCTCTTCTTCTCCAATTCTCTGTCTCTCACTCTCACTGTCACTCTCATTCTCTCTGTCTTCCTCTCTCTCACTCACTCTAACCCTCTCCCTCTTTTTCTCTCTTTCACTCACTCTCTCCCTCTCCCTCTCCTTCTCTCTTACTCTCTGTCTCTCACTCTCACTGTCACTCTCATTCTCTCCCTTTCGCTCTACCTCTCCCTCTCCCTCTCCCTAATTTTCTTTCCTTCACAAACTTTCTCACGCTCTCCCTCTCCCTCTTCTTCTTTCTTCCGTTCACTCTCTCCCTCTCCCTCTCCCTCTTCTTCTCTAATTCTCTGTCTCTCACTCTCAGCGCCACTTTCATTCTCTCTGTCTTCCTCTCTCTCACTCACCCTTACCCTCTCCCTCTTCTTCTCTCTTTCACTCACTCTCTCCCTCTCCCTCTCCTTCTCTTACTCTCTGTCTCTCACTCTCACTGTCGCTCTCACTCTCTCCCTCTCCCTATCCCTCTTCTTCTCCAATTCTCTGTCTCTCACTCTCACTGTCACTCTCATTCTCTTTGCCTTCCTCTCTGTCACTCACTCTAACCCTCTCCCTCTTCTTCTCTCTTTCGTTCACTCTCTCCCTCTCCCTCTCCTTCTCTCTTACTCTCTGTCTCTCACTCTTACTGTCACTCTCATTCTCTCTCTCTCGCTCTACCTCTCCCTCTCCCTATTTTTCTTTCCTTCACACACTTTCTCACGCTCTCCCTCTCCCTCTTCTTCTTTCTTCCGCTCACTCTCTCCCTCTCCCTCTCCCTCTTCTTCTCTAATTCTCTGTCTCTCACTCTCAGCGCCACTTTCATTCTCTCTGTCTTCCTCTCTCTCACTCACCCTCACCCTCTCCCTCTTCTTCTCTCTTTCACTCACTCTCTCCCTCTCCCTCTCCTTCTCTCTTTCTCTCTGTCTCTCACTCTCGCTGTCGCTCTCACTCTCTCCCTCTCCCTCTCCCTCTTCTTCTCAAATTCTGTCTCTCACTCTCACTGTCACTCTCATTCTCTCTGTCTTCCTCTCTCTCACTCACTCTAACCCTCTCCCTCTTCTTCTCTCTTTCGCTCACTCTCACCCTCTCCCTCTTATTCTCTCTTTCAATCACCCTCACCCTCTCCCTCTTCTTCTCTCTCTCACTCACTCTCATACTCTCCCTCTTCTTCTCTCTTTCACTCACTCTATCCCTCTCCCTCTCCTTCTCTCTTACTCTCTGTCTCTCACTCTCACTGTCACTCTCACTCTCTCCCTCTACCTATCACTCTCCCTCTCCCTTTTCTTCTTTCCTTCACACACGTCCACACACTCTCTCCCTCTCCCTCTCTCTCTCTCCCTCTTCTTCTCCAATTCTCTGTCTCTACACATGGCTGTTCGGTTATCCAAACTCTCACTCTCTCTGTATGGTTTCTGTTGGCACTCGGCAGACTCGCTGTTCTGGCACGGATTCGGCTGAGGAGCACATTCTTTTCGGAATTCGGGTTGCTTAGTTTTTGGTAAGTTTTCTTTTTGGATTTTGATTTCAGTTCGTGTTGATTTGGCTTGCTTTTTTCATATAACTTCCTTTTCTTTATGTTGATTTCACTCTCTCTCTATATTTCTGCGTAAATTTTTGGTTGTATTGATCATCGCTTAGAAACAAATCTTCTTTATGTAAGAACAAGCAAGATTCATGAAGGGTATCTCTCTCTATGTAAGAACAAGCAAGAAAGAAGACTCTTAAGTGGTCTTAGATATTTGTGGGATGCATTGGCAAGATTATATTTGGTGATTTCATGTTAAGTGGTCTAAGATATTTGTTTTTGAACATATCTTTGATCACAAATCTGTCAGCGGGAAACTGTTACAAAGTGGAGCAATTGAAGAGATAGAGATTAAATATTGCAAATATTAAGAACAAATACCTAAATATATTATTATTGAAATCTAATCATTCCACCCTCTAACTAAATTCTAGAAAAATATAGAAGTACACAAATTTTCATATAAGTCATTTTAATGAAATTAATTCTCAAAAATCTATTAAATCCATTCATTCCTTTCTTTTAATACCGAATGAATTCAGTGAAGTCACCAAATGAATTACCAAAATGAATTCAGTATAATCCCCTCTTCTGAATAAATTACCAAATGAATTCATTAAAATAATCCAAACTTTTTTCTTAAATCTAAGTTACAACAATGACATAAACCCCTGACATATCAGGTACCATTAATCTATAGATGCCATTATCACTAGATTCAATGACCATTAGATTTCTATAGATAGAAATTCTACTGTATAATAAATTAGAATATTTTTAGTATAATATATTTTGCTAGATGCATAACAATTTTTTGCAATTTTGTGCAGTTTTATGTAATTTACGAACAATTATATGTAATTTTTTACTCTACGTGCAAATTATGTTCTTTTCGTGCGAATTTTGTTCGTTTTGTGCGAATATGTTCGTTTGTGCGAATTCTGTCCGGTTGTGTGGATTTGTTCAGTTTGTGCAAATTTGTTCGGTTTGTGCAAATTTTTGCGAATTTGTGTGAATTGTCCGAATTGTTCGAACATCTGTTCTAATTTTCACACATAAAGAGAACAGCACAACGAACAGACCCCTGTGCGGTTCGTTTGTGCGGATTTTTTGTTCGTTTTAAACTAACAGAACAGAACGATCATGTCTAATGACACTAGATGTCTATAGGAATATCACAAATAAATATTTATATTATAATTAAGACAGAACATGTAAGTTTATTAGAAATAGGATTTTTCGAAGAGCAATGTTCTTACTACCACATTTATTAGAAATTTAGTCAAGCGTTTGTTTTTCATTAATTGCACATTTTTTAACTCAAAAAGTTGGTGCCCGATTGGCACAATGGTTTAGTCAGCTAATCATTGGGCACAGGTAATGATTGGCAACAACCAATATTTGACCTCAATTTAAATGAATCAGATAATGAAGAATGGTAAAATGGAGGAATCGTAGTAAAATTCTTTTAAAATTATAAAATAATTAGATAAATCCATAAAATATATTGCGAGTTATTATCATAGTGGTGCTAGTCTCAAAAAGGAATTCATTTTTCTTCAAATTTATCATATTGTTTTAGCTCGTACCGCACTCTCACTATGACTCAACCATTACAATTGGATCATTTATAGAAAGCAATCCATAGTACCAAGCTTAGGGAATGAATTCTTTCATGATTCTTACAAGATACAGATGCCAGAGGGGTCTTGTTACAAAGCTCATGATGCCTAAACATATGTATATTGACTTATAGTATACTACGCATAAAAAAACAACCATGAATTCAAAGGGAAAGTAAATAAAGCTATCAATGGAGATAAGAGAGTCAGGATTGCAGGAACGCAATGAGCACTACCGTTAGGCTTGCTGACGCTGTCACTTCTTTTCCTCCCAACAGATTTTCCATTTCCAAAATGTTAGTCTCAACTTCAGAGGCAGGGTAATCCCAATAACTGGGTTCATTCCATTTTAACTCAGAATTTACAATCAAATCAAAATTTAGATAGAAAATTTTCTCCTCAGCCAGGGTCTAGTGGTGATATTTTTGCCCTTTGAGAATGGTCCATGCTCTGAAATAATAGGATGCAAATAATCAGTAGAAATGATATACTTTTCCAAATTCCGAGGACTAATGGCATCATAAGGCTAATAGAAGGCTCTAATGTTTCTTTTGGGTTTTCATTGAAACAGTTGATTAGATTGCAGAAAGAAAAAATTATTAATGATAGATGGATTGATGATCACCTGTAAAGCTGTTCCAGAAGCACTATCAATGCAATCTGGTGATTCAAGACCATGGAAGATAGCTTGATGGTCACATTGGCCCGAGCCCTCAGCTGAGGTCCATGCCCGTACGAGCCGCCAATGCAAAACACTAGCCTAGATGATCCCTGAGATTGAGCGGATGAGTTTCATTTCGTGGATAATGGCGCATGTTTTTCTTATCACCCAGTTAAAAATATATGGAGTCATAAGCATACCCTTTCCCCGGCATCTCTAACTAATTCAGCGAGGTCAGTGGAACCCATATCTAGGCCTCTCTCATCTAGCATGATGACCTGCACACATTTCATGTGCCGACCTGGTTAATAATCAGATTTGGAAAGTAGGATATGATACACAGTTGATTAGATAAACAGAGAAACTGAGGAATAATGGATGTTAAACTTGAGGAGTGCGATAGTTTTTTATTTGAAGAATAAAGAAGTGTGATAGTGGAAGATAAAAAAGGCCCTGAACCGCGACAGCCAAATTATTGGATAAGCTTGTGCCTGCATAAAGAAAAACTAAATACCATGTCTTCAGGCCTGATATTCTGAAAGACAAGGGCGTCCTCTCCCTCAATTTGAGCTTTCACATCACTACAAAATTATAAACACCAAACAAAAGGTCATCCTGAATGCCTCGTGTTATTCCAGAGGCATAATAATTATGACTGTCGCAAATTTCGAATTATTGAAGATAATATAGAACAACCAAAAAGGAGGAAGAAGGAAATTGGATACCGGGTATTCTTTGGGTTGGATTTAAGCTGGAGGATGTCCATATTGCAGTAGAGTCTTATTTTTTCTTCATACTCTTCCACCAGGAGCTGCACCCCTTGGGACCTCTTCTTGCTTACAGATATTATACGCATAGGCACCGATCTCTAGTAAGAATTGGAAAATAAAAGATTGCGTCAGAGTAAATCATCGCAATAACCTATGTTTAGTACAACAAAAACTCACTCCACCAAAATCAAATTGTTAAATGGAGATTTTCATTTGGAACTCAATCTAACTGTGCGTCGCCAAACGTCTAAAAAAAATCATGGAACAAACAAACAATCATCAAACAAACAAATAAACGGCCACGCCTGCGATGAGAACGACTCAAGGGAAGATGGGCAGCTCACCACGGACTGTCCCGGGCATCTTACGTTGCTCTTACCTGAATCCGCTCCTGGGCGACAAATTCAACCCCAAACAGACACTGAATTAAGAATCGTCTCCTGCGCAAAAATCACTTGAACACAAACAAGAAAGAACGAGTCTTTCGATTCCTCACCTGGCAGAAGATGCGGATTCGTCGTCCGGGCTCTCATGAGAACCTCCATTATCGTAGATCACTGCCCCGCCTCTGCTCACTAGTCGATTCTATCGGGCTTCTCCTCCTCGGTCTTGTTGATGTTCTTCAATTGAATCCGATAAGAAACCGCTTATAGGCTAAATTATCCCTGCTTTCATAAATATAAATATAGTTCCGGAACGGGACGGGGCGAAGATCGTCCCGTTCGATGTCCGGAATCAGTGCAGGTACGCGGACGGGACGGTTTTTTGGTCCGAGACCTCCGAACGGGATGGTTTTTTCGTCCTAGTGGACGAAAACCGTCCCATCCGGAGGTCTTGGGATGAATTTCTGTCCTGATTTTTTCGTCCTACAACGGAAAAACTGTCCCGTCCGCGTGCCTGCAGTCTCTAGTTCTGGGTGGAAATTCATCCTGAGACCTCCGGCCGTCACGTCCGCGTCCCTGCAGTATACTTACCAGTTGGACATTTAGGTCTGAGGACCAGTTTGACCGGACTAAACCGGGACCGTAGGTACTCCATTTGAGGGTGGACTAGTTGGTCAGACACGTTGAGGTCCAAGGGACAAACTAATGGAGTGCACCCTAACCACATCGACAAAACGTCTTCAGAGTCATCATTGCCATCATCAACATCACCACCGGCCCGTGTCCAGCCCGATCGGCAGGCCAAAGCATCCGTGAAGACGCCCGGGTTTAAATACCCTGGGTAGAGCTTGTCCGCATTTGTATCACCATGTTTTAATTATCTGTTTTCAGTTGTTTGATTTCATGTTCGTGTTCATCATGACGATTTCACCATACTAGTCCTGATGCGTCCATATTGTCACATTTCATCTGTCGTTTGTTTCGAGTCGCTTTATTATTTCGCCACGTTTTTTCATTTTCAGTGTTGTAAAGGGGTCCCTTATCGGGCCCCTATGTGTCATGTGTATTGGGTGCATCATGGCCCTTATAAGGCTATCATGGCCCTTATTCCTATTTCAGTTATCACCCAAGAGAGAGAGAAGGAAGAAGAGTGAGGAAGAAGAGAAGAGGAAAGAAGAGGCGAGGGAGAAAGGTCTGTGCCTTCTTCCCATTGCTGCCTAAATCAGATCTGTTGGTCGCTTGCTCTACCGCCGCGACTAAATCAGATCGACCCTTACCCACGATCTGTGGGGTTTGACGCATAATCCCGTGGTGTTGTCAGTTCATCCACGGATCCGCTGAACCAGATTCGGTGACCGCTTGACCCCATCCACACAACGCAAGAGTCTCCGCCATCGTCATTGCACCGTTTACCGCAGCCGAAGTCTTTCATCTTGTTCATTCGCGTTGGCGTTGTTTGCTGCAACCGAAGTTTTCCACCCCACGCGATCGCATTGGCACTTTCGACTGCAGCCAAGGTCTTTTCATCCCGCGCAGGGTGCGGTGAACTCTTGTGTCACGCTCCTCCCTTCAGCGACAATCGCACCAATAGTCGGTGGTGACCAGTCGCAAAACTGCTGCGACGTTTTCCCCACTCTCAGCCACGGATCAAGCGTTGACCGCTGACCAGTCATCGCCAACAGTACGTTGTCGCGGATCATTACCTAGGGCCGGTGTTTTCACCGCATCCATGATCATCAGTCTGCAGCTGGCACCCCCTGACTTCGGTTAAGGCGTCCCCCACCCCCATTGCTTGCGCGCAATGGCCTTGCCTCGGTCTTCGACGTCACACTCCAAGCCTTTTGCCATTGCGCTGTTGGGTGCTGGCGCGTGCCCGCACAGTTGTCCGATAAGTTGTGATAACTGGTTGTGCATGACTCGACCTGATGACGTTTTCTTGTCTGTGGTCCGCTCTCGGGTGTGACAGAACAGCAATGACAACTCGGTGGCTGCCTGATACTGGTCACCATGCCTGGCCGACGACGCGCAAGTCGCCCTCGCACCGCAGCCACGTTGCATAGCCCATCGTTGCCACGGCCTCTCGCTCCGGCTGCCAATGTGTGCCTGACGCCAACGCCTCACCGCTCCCCTTGTAACGAGCCCTTGGCATGACGTTTCTTGCCCTGCGCAGTTCTGCCATCACACCGGCAGCACGTACCACATCCTTGTGGCGCTGCTTAACGTGTTGCGTCGACCATTTGAGCCCCTTGTTGTCAGCTGTCACTACCTCTCCTTCTCGCTCTTCCTTCCTCCGACCTCCACCCCAGTGCTGCGCTGTAGTCATCTCTCGAGCTCGCCATATCTTCTCCAATGGTACACACTCACATACCTGCCTGTACCGGCCTGTGCTCCGACGAAAATGCCAACGACGAACGCAGTCACCGACGAGGTACTCTGTACCCCTTGCTCATTAGCTGCATTACATCTTTTAGTATATTTTTGACTGCACTCGACCGCGCTCGGGTTAGTTTAGGTGAAAGATTACTGAGAAAACTACGTGTTGAGCGTCTTCCTAAGTATGGGTCGAGCATGTCTGATACGTGCGAGCCCCTACGGAATTATTCCGTTCGGCACCGTAGTCGTCGTTGTCACTCTAACGAGGGTCGAAAGGTCACCGTCATTGTCATCGCTCGCCTGCTCCGGAGCTCAGAACTCGGCGAATCCCCACTCCTCGGCCCTGCACGTACACTTCACCTAGGTCATTCACATCATGTAGTTACATTCACTCTAGTGACTTACCCGTCGGACGAAGTCATTGATGACGTCTGGCATCACAAACCGGAACGGAACCCGGGTAAATTATTAAATATCTATTTAATATTTTTTGTAAAATTCTAAAAATATCAAATCCAACTTGATGGAGAGGTTTATGTTGAGATCAGCATAGGCAACATATATTTGACAATCTTTGGGCATCCACTTGATGTATAAGATATTCAAAATTACTATGAACTTAAATTTTCTACTTGTCAACCTAATCAGACTGGGACCGGCCTGGACTGGACAGGGACCGAACAAGAGTAGAACTGAATCGGACTGAAGTTTAGGTAAGGTTTAGGTCTTTGCCATCAAAATCTATTTATACTCGCCAGAAAGCCACTAAGAAGAGGAAAAATAAGGGTCTAGCCCTAGGTCCCCTATTTTCTTCTTGAGTCCAATTTAGGGAGCCAAAAGTGGTATCAATGTCCATTATATGATATATAATTCTTTAAGTTTGAATGAAATACTTAGTAATATTGATAATCCATATCCTCTTATCCAGTAAGTCAAGCCCCCTAACTTAAGTTTAAACTAAGACCCGACCCTACCAGAAAATCTCATAATTGAAGTCAACATGAAATTGAAGCCAAAGGTAAAACCTTGACATTCAATCAAATTTTATTGTTTATAAAACAGGCTATAACGTCCTCCATTTCTACAACAAGATGTCTGAATCAAAGTAACTTCATGGGCCTAGTGTGAATTGAACTGAGCTGGTTAATGATGAAGCAAAATAGGGAGTTAAACTATGTCACTGTGATTTTAAATGGCACCTTCAGTCGAATAAGCACTAGAAAAGATTCAATTAAGCACTAGAAAAGATAATGGAAGAGGGTATTATGATAAAAATATTTTAGTGGGACAGGAATATGAGAATATGTAGTATATATTAAAAAAGATATGCGCTGTATTAATAAGAGAATAAGAATTGTGTGATATAACATATGAGGAATAAGAGTATATAGTATGTATATAATTGGATGATTATTAATTCGAGGGAAAGATGTAATAATACATTAAAAAATTTGTGGTTATGTTATTACTTTGAGATGGAAAATATAGATGAGGCTGAAGCAGATAAGTGATGAAAATAATTGGATAGTAAGAAGATAAGATGAGAGAAAAAATACTACTTTAAGATGAGGAGGGAGAAAAGGTACGATGTATTTTGAATCTATTTAACATAATGAAATAAGGGATCAGGAATGTTGATTGAAATAGGGAATAAGTAGAGGATAACGAGAGGGATAAGAGAATGATAGAAAATGTGTCATATTTATAAAAGATAGAGATGTAAAATAAGAATAAGAATGTAGAAATTTTTAGAGATTAGACAGGAAAGGAATATAAGAGCTAGGAATTTTAAGAAGGATAAGTATCTATCTCTTACTCAACTTTTGATCCATATAATTACATTCTCTAATGAAACCGCAAATTAGGGATAATTTGATGTAAGTTGACATCACAAAAGGAATGACACCAACATTGGCTTCCAGCTGAATGTCTGTTTCAGGATGGTGTCTCTTTACAGGTACAAATTCAACTTCCCATTATAAAAATAAATAAATTAGTAAACACATTATGAAAATTTGCAACAAAACAAGAGTGACCATCTCCGGCTTGTGAATGTCATTCCTATTACATGCGACAATTTCACTGGTACCTCTGCAAGCTTTGCTCCTGCTGTCATCGTTGTCAACTTTTCCATCCTCTGTAGTCCTAATTTCAAAAATTTACACCATCTGAGATACCTGCATCAGGGTTGATAAAAGAAGATATAATTTGGTTGTTTCCTTGTGAATGTTCAATATTTGTAATGAACATTCAATGGGTCGTATTAATGTGTTTAATTGTCCAGTCCAGCTGATGATAAAACCTTCTAATCTCATATGGAGATAAATCAGAAGATTAGAGACTAAATTGAAGGATAACTCATTTGATCTAAACTTCACAACTAACAAAGGCCATGTCCGTGTACCAGTACGAACCATTACTATATTGTACAAGTCCACCAATACAGGGCTGGTTCTAGATGGTGCTTGAGGGGATTTTTACTGATATGTCTAGTATGCCCTCTACGCTGTTGATGTCAAGAATTTATTTGATATTATATAAATTGCATCTTTTAAAACCTTAATTAAACATATAAACATGAATGTTTGCATACATTTGTATACATTTGTTCATGCATTGTCATACTTGAACCTAGGTCTTGATTGTAATCAAATTATCAAAATTAGTGAGTTTATTTTTTATTAACCTTACATGGATTTATAGAATTAATGCGGTCAATATGTATAAACAGCTTTACCTTTAATGCAGTCAATATGGGCAATATATTAATGAGAAGTGAATGATGGAAGCAAAATGGACCTAAATTGGTGCATATTGAAGCTCACACATGGGACTAGTGGGCCTTAGAGGAGCATCTGAACCTAGAGCACAAGTAGGCTTAGAAGGTTCACAAACAGCCAAAGTCATTTCTGACCCAATCAGTCACTATGCGTTCATGCTTCATCCTGTTACTTCATGTCAGATCAAAAAGTAATGAAAGTGCCCCAAAAAAGTACATCTAGCTGGAACACTTAAACAAGAGCATAGAAACGAGAGCTATATTTGAATTAGAGGGGCTTGAAAATGGAGTAAATGCATAAGGTAAATGATTTGTACATCAGTCAAAATTGAAAGTTTCAAGTATCTGAATTCCCAGACATAAAAAGCTGCATATTTTGTGAAGAACAAGATACACGAGATGGAGATAGAATAGAGCAATATTCAAGACAATATTAAGGATGTATTAAAAAACTATGTGGTCGTGCTCTTTCAGAGTTGAATCTTACCGGGGCTTGTATTAAAAAACCATTTTTATTAATATTATGGAAATATTAAAAAATTCTAGTGATGTTCTCTCAGTTTTCAAACTCCACTCAGAAAGGTATTCTTGATATTTATAGGTGTTCCAGACAATTTTTAGTGCTTCTTAGTCAGACTTTGTTGATTTTAACTTTTTTGATACAAATCTCCAAGTTTGGGTGAAGTATACAAGACCTGGTCAGAATCAACTGTGAAAGGACATCACTAAGTATCATTTTAACATATACATAATATTTTCTTGCATATTTTTCTATTTTATGTCTATCTTCCACATCTTGTTCTATATATACTCTACATTTAACACACTCTCTTTTCTCTTGGATACTCCTTAATCACACTTTTCAATCATGATATTTTTTCACTTCTCTGCCCTCTCTCCTCTTCAGTTACTTATCCTTACTTCTTCATCTCCCTTGATAAAAATTGTAAACATTTCCTCTAAATGATTTGACCGCTTATTCTACACTTAGTATTGAGTGGTTAAGGTGAATTTTATAAATATTATTACCTACGTCTAATTTATCTCCGTATCAATCATAACCCCTAAAAATTGGAGTTATTAGCTCACAGCATGTGCCCACTTTATGAGATTACGTTAATCTTCCTTATCTTATTTTTATGAAAATGAAAATATTGATCAATTTTTAGCCTCATTTTAACTATATCATATCCTCTTTCAAAAAAATGGACATCTATTTCTGTCTGAAACCCATTCGGTTAAAATAATAATATTAATTTCATGAATTTCATAAAAAATCCTGGTTATTTTATTCCCTTTAATGTTATCTACCCATATATCCTCCTGTTTGAGTTCGTCTTAATTTTTTTCCATTAAAAATGCTATTTTGTTCTTAGATCCTAGTATTTAATATCATGAGAGATGATTAATAATTTGAACCTAGTTTTAATATTTTTTAAATCATAATATCTACTGCTGAGATTTTTTTCTGAGGAAGAATTTGATATATAAAGGGATAAGAATCATTTTGTTCTTTATAACAAGAGTGATGCAAACCATTTTAAAAGATCTCACATATTCCTATTTTTTATTTTTGTTTATCATACAAAATGTCGTTTAATTTCATGATAGGATGTGCTTGAATCTTATATGGAATGAATGAATATTCTTCTTCTAGATTGTCGCTTCTCACAAATTTTCATGTTCTGATATTTCAACATAATTTTTGGCATTCACTATGAATGTAAAAATGATATTCTTGAAATTTACACATTTTATATTGATCAGTTTCAATCGTTCTATGATACTCTTAATGAATTTATGTCTTCAAAATTTTTGAACAAGTGATGATCTATAAGGTGAATATTAATTGATCCCATATAAGATAAACATAGATGCAAGGCACATCATATCAAATTGTAGTTCATTTTCGATGGTAAAACTTCACTCTGAAATAGGAATATCTGTCATCTTTAATATTGTCCCCATCACTCTAATGATAGGGAACAAGGGATTTATCTTCGAGTTGGGGTCATACTCAAGTAACTTTAACTTTATCTTATATTATGAACTTCTATTAAATGTTGACTGATCACCACTAATTTCTATCCTAGCATGAAAGTTACAAGGCTTATATAGATCATCACTTCCTCACTTCAACAAGTTTACTATTAATTTTGAAATCCCAGAAAATCTTGTTAAGATAATTTATTGTAACTCTAGATTACTTGATCAGAAAACTACTTACGGATAGGGTTCATTAGCCAAAAAATTTGCAATCTCCAAATCTTTAACCATGATAAGTTTAATCCCTTTTTTGAGTTAGTCTCAAAGTTAAACACGAAATCCAGGACTATTGATTAGTCCCGGATTGCTTCAATCAAGTCTATATTGAGTTCCATCTAGTGAGGACATCTTTGACAAAAAGTTATTGGTTTTCATACACAACTCCTTTAAATAATAAAATATATATTCTTTGTTAAACACATATTTGATATAATTTTTTTAAGCTGATAGAAATGTAAATAAATGTCCTATGTATATTTCTGTTGAATTCCTTGCTATCCTCACCATATGAAATTCGTGCCAATCTAGTCAGGTCGAAATGATCATGTTTAGAAAATTTATTAATTATCATATCAATACAATTTATACTCAATTAATCAAATATTTAGACATTATAGTACCATGATCTTTTAGATGAGCCTTTCATGACACATGGCCCTTATTCTTGAAACTCAACTAGACATTCAGTAAATATCCAATTTTTTTGTCCTTTTCTTGATGTAATACCCCAATATAAGGGGAATCAGATGATTATTAGTTTTTAATTACTTAAAAAAGGGTAAAAAATATTACTTCAGTCGTGATTCTATTGAAGTCATAATTCTGTAGTACATAATTCAGTATGCTTACTAAGAACGACCATTCATGGGATTTTAATATGAAGGGTCCATTTTTCACGAGCCCTATTAAGTGTGAGCTCAAAATTCTTCATATGACATAGTTTTACAAGTGTTTGCTATATATATATATATGTGTGTGTGTGTGTGTGTGTGTGTGTGTGTGTGTGTGTGTGTGTGTGTGTGTGTGTGTGTGTGTGTGTGTTAATATCACGGTACATCCCAAACCAGGTCGAAAGTCTGCAATCTAACCTTAGCTTTTTTTTTGGTACGGTATATCTCAAACTCACTAAGTCGTCTGCGATATATCCTGGTGATGATGTGGAGTCCATCGTGGCTGCCAGGTGGATCTCCGGCCAGATTTTGACCTGGCGGAACCCACCTGGCAGCCACGCTGGATTCCACGTCATCACCAGGATATGTCGACCTGCCAAGGGTTTTTCGATAAGAGAGAGAGAGAGGGGCATTCTAGAGAGAGACAGAGAGGCGGCCTAGAGAGAGAGAAGGAGAGAGAGGCTCTAGAGAGAGAAAGAGAGGTGTTCTAGAGAGAGAGGCATTTTTTAGAGAGAGAAAGGAGAGAGAGAGGCGCTCTAGAGAGACCCGACCTCTCTCTCTCTAGAAAGAGAGGTGTTCTAGAGAGAGAGGCATTTTGTAGAGAGAGGTGCTCTAGAGAGACTTCTCTCTCTCTCTAGAAAGAGAGGTGTTCTAGAGAGAGAGGCATTCTGCCGGACTTTGGTCGGGTCTCTCTAGAGAGAGGTGCTCTAGAGAGACCCGACCTCTTTCTCTCTCTAGAAAGAGAGGTGTTCTAGAGAGAGAGGCATTCTGCCAGACTTCAGTCGGGTCTCTCTCCCTTTCTCTCTCTAAAAAATGCCTCTCTCTCTAGAACACCTCTCTTTCTCTCTCTAGAGCCTCTCTCTCCTTCTCTCTCTCTAGGCCGCCTCTCTGTCTCTCTCTAGAATGCCCCTCTCTCTCTCTCTTATCGAAAAACCCTTGGCAGGTCGACATATCCCGGTGATGACGTGGAATCCAGCGTGGCTGCCAGGTGGGTTCCGCTAGGTCAAAATCTGGCCGGAGATCCACCTGGCAGCCACGATGGACTCCACGTCATCACCAAGATATATCGCAGACGACTTAGTGAGTTTGTGATATACCGTACCAAAAAAAAAGCTAAGGTTAGATCGCAGACTTTCGACCTGGTTTGGGCTGTACCATGATATTAACCCTATATATATATATATGGTCTCCTAACTAAGCAAGTGTTTGTGGATATATCTATATATATAGTTTACTAACTAAACATAGCAAATATTGAACCTTAGACCTATGTAGAACAACCAATTTTCAGGATATAATTCCTTTTTTAAAATAAACTTCAAGACATGCTCTATTTTTCATGAAGAATAAATGTTTCCATGATTTGGGATATTAAAAAAAGGATACTGATCAAATCAAAAAAGGTGTAATAATTTATCATTTTTATTGATTTAGTCAGTAAATAATCATAAATCAGGACTCATAAAATGATTGAACTACTAAGTGATGAGCAAGGGTCATCTAAGGCTTTAAAATTCCTTTCATATGGTGATTAGGGGATGAGCGGTCTGTATAAATTAAGAACATGATGAGATGAGTAGGGTAATAGGTAAATATAGTCACATGTAATATTTAATAAATAAGTAGAAAAATTGGGTATTGTGAATGATGATGACATACATGGACAAATGTGATGGATGAGATGGATGTGGATGCTTAAAGATGAATGTATTGATATATTATATGAATATGGATGAATAAATATGATTGGATGTATTTGAATTGGTGCTTGATGGTGAGAAGAAGATCATGAAATAAATGCAAGAATACTCATTGAAGATCTCTCATTTCTCTCTTTTCACCCTCTCTCTCACTCTGTCACTCTCCCTTTCTCTCATTCCATTTCAGCAGCATTATTTCTCTAATTCTCCCTCTCTTCTCTCGTTCTCTCTCACTCTCTGATTCTTTCTCTCTTTTTATCTATAATTCGCCCTCTCTCACATTCTCTCTCCCTCTATGATGCTTTCTCTCCTTTCTCTCTCATTGGCCCTCTCTCTCACTCTGTCACTCTCCCTTTCTCTCATTCCATTTCAGCGGCATTCTTTCTCTAATTCTCCCTCTCTTCTCTTGTTCTCTCTCACTCTCTGATTCTTTCTCTCTTTTTATCTCTAATTCTCCCTCTCTCACATTCTCTCTCACTCTATGAGTTTTCTCTCTTTTTATCTCTAATCCTCCCTCTCTCACATTCTCTCTCACTCTGTGATTCTTTCTCTATTCTTCCCGAATCCCTAATTCTCCCTCTCTCACATTCTCTCTCACTCTGTGATTCTTTCTCTATTCTTCCCGAATCCCTTCTGCTCATTTATTCTAAGTTCCTCTATTTGCTTCTTATCATTGCATAACCTTTCTTCTTGGACATTAATCTAGAAAGTTGATCCGCTGTCTATACTTTTTCTAGATTGTTGAATTTATTTAAATAGTGTTCAATATCTTTATTGCTTTATCTTCATTGTATCTCTTACTTTCTTTAGAGTTCTAAGCATAGTTCAGCATCTTGTGTTGATATATTAAACAATCATTGCTTATCAAATTATGCCTTCAGAACCATGAACCCACCCAGAGGTAGTGCCCCAGCCCAAGACAGGTCTGGGTCAGGAGCTAACTATCCTAGACATATGAACACGGGAACATCTCGTGCTATACGGAGTTACCCTCGTTCAAACCGTTTAGTCATCATTGACTACTATGCATGCTTACTGTGCAAGGAGAAGAACCTGCACAATAAGAGAAAAGCGATAAAGCGGTAGGTCGATAAGAGCACCAATGTATTTTGGAGACATTTCAAAGCTTGTCATCCTGCTCGTCATGCGAAGCTCAAGGGCGTGGTGTTGGAAGACCCTGATCAGCCGCGTATATCAGAGAAAATGCAAAGCAAACAACATGGAGAGCCAAGCCGACGAGGGCCGATTAGAGGGCATACGCCAAACGAGACGAAGAATGTCATTGCACGTTTTATATTTATGACTGATTCACAGTGGATCATTATTCAGAATGTCGCGTTCAAGGAGCTATGGTGCTACGCGACACAGTTCGACTTGGATCCCCCTAGTGTGAAGGTCATGAAGTAGTGGACCATCCAAATGCATGGACGCATGAAACAAGATGTGAAGAAGCTATGGGAGAACGTGGACCGATTGTCCCTCACTATAGACGTGTGGACTGCGGAGAATGGTACTGGAGTTCTGGGCATCATCGTTCATTGGGTGGACGATAAATAGGCGTACCAAGAGCGGGTACTTGCCATCCGAGAGATCGTTAGCAAGCATGATGGGGACAACATGGCGTCCATTGTTCTCCAGGTCCTAGATGAATTTTTTCTGCAGCCAAAGGTCAGCATTCAACATCAAACTTATCTTATTAATTAAACATGTGATTTTACATGTGACCCTATTTATTCAGGTTTACGCTATGACTATTGACAATGCCTCAATGAATAAAAGGATGTTGTCATTAATGGCGAAAAAGATAAAGAGTGTCAACCCGACGTTTAGCGCTAGAAGGCATGTCCCATGTGTTGCACACATTCTGAACATTATCGTGTAAGCGACAATAAAAAACTTCGCCATTCCTTCGGCCCACATTTTAAAACCCGAAGAAGGTGATGTGACCAGGACAGCAAACCAGTATGATAGCGACAAGGACAACCATCTTAGAGATATATTCTCAGCATCTAACGACAATGACAGAGCACGCCGACTATCATGTTTGGGTGATGCAGTTGTGAAGGTGCGGACACTAGTGCGTAGTATTCAGAGCTCTAAGCAACGGAGAGAGGAGTATGAAAAGGCATGCGAAGATGACCCCAAAGTCGAGGACTCTAACATGGTCGTCTTGGGCTATCCGACCCGATGGAACAACAATTACGCTATGTTGTTCGTTGTCGTGAAGAAACGCGATGTCATTGATGAAGTGTCGAAGACCTTTGGCTGGAAGGGGAAGACGACAAAGATGTCAAAGGACGAGTGGGAGTTGGTGAAAGAATTTTGTCGCATCCTTGGACAGTTCTCTGTATCTATCGATCATGTTTCCAAGATAGTGACGCCGACCATATGTGACATATTATTTCTCATAGATGGCCTCAAAGAACACATGGAGGAAGTGGTCCAGCAAATTGAAGATGGCATTTTTTTCACATGTGTACGACGGTTACATGAAGGAGATCATTCCAACATGGCGCAAGCGTGTAAGGTGGTGCAATGCAAGCTAGCACAATATGCAGAGATCTTGTGGAGAATGAGGCAATCACCGGCATGACATTGATGGATCCATTCCACAAAGGATCAATGCTCTGTCAATGCGTCAGAGAAGCAACCATTGCATATGTATGATCCTTGTTACCATGTGACTCACCGAGGCATGGAGCGAGTGGGCACACTGAATATGGGCACTCAAAAGGTAAAGAGTTGGACTCTTGGCTACAAAATATTATGCAAAAAGTCCAACTGACACATGCGTCAACGAAGTTGGCATGGGACGAGTTTAACCAATACCTAACAGAGGTTGTGCCTAATGAGGGAGTGTTCACCCCAGTATCTTGGTGGGCCAGCATAGCGGCGAAATGCTTCCCCTTGCTTCCATTACAAGAAAGTTGTTGTCCGTATGTGCAACAAGCGCTCCTACTGAGTGCATGTTCTCGATGGGCAATGCTATTGTCACGTACAAGAGATCATGTTTGTCCTTGATAAGCATCTAAACACTCATCATTGTGAAGTGTTGGCTGTGTGCAGACAACAAGCGATGGTACACTGATGTGGAGCTGGATTCGGATGGCGAGGATGGACAAGATGGGGTAGTCGCATGTGCTCGAGGTACACATCACCTCCATTGACTACATTTTATGCATATTTTACGTAATCATCATTTTTTATTTGTTATCTTTCACTATGCAGGTGATGATCAAGTAAGCACAAATCTTTGACAGAGCTGTGGGGATATTCTCAAACGAATGGCGTATTTTGACGGTTACATATTATAGAAGGCATCTTCTGTTAAAAACATTGCAACAATTTCATATCTATTTCTTGAATTTTGTTAAAAATTTACACTTGACCAAATTAGTAAATTACATATTCCAAAATTGCACTTAATTCACTAATATACAAACCATGTCAAAGCACCAAATAGTGAGGGTCAATTTTGTTAAAAAAATTGTTGAATTTTCCAACACTAAAAATTTACACTTACCCAATTAGTAATTTGCATATTTCAACTTTTCACTTAATTCACTAATATAAATATTATGTATATAAACCATGTTAAAGAGCCAAAAAATGGGGGTCAATTTTTTAAAATTTTGGCAACATTTTCCTGAAAATTTGTTGAACTTTCCAACTTAAAAAATTTACAGTTACCCAATTAGTAATTTACATATTTCAAAACTATAATAAAAATATTAGGTATATAAACCATATTAAAGCACCAAATAGGGGGGGATACTTTTTGTAAAAATGTTGCAACATTTTCATAAAAAAATGTTGAATTTTCCAACATTAAAAATTTACACTTACACAATTAGTAATTTACATATTTCAAATTTTCACTTAATTCAATAATATAAATATTAGGTATATAAGCAATGTTAAAGCACCAAAAAGTGGGGGATACCTTTTACAAAATTTTCATAATTTTTTTTGAATTTTCCAACATTAAAAATTTACACTTACCCAATTAGTAATTTACATATTTCAAATTTGCTCTTAATTCAATAATATAAATATTAGGTATATAAACAATGCTAAAGCACCAAAAAGTGGGGGATAATTTTGTTAGAATTTTTGAAACATTTTCCTAAAAATTTGTTGAATTTTCCAACATTATAAATTTACACTTACCCAATTAGTAATTTACATATTTCAAATTTTCATTTAATACTATAATATAAATATTAGGTAGATAAACCATATTAAAGCACCAAATAGGGGGGGATACTTTTTATAAAAATGTTGCAACATTTTCATCAAAAATGTTGAATTTTCCAACATTAAAAATTTACACTTACCCAATTAGTAATTTACGTATTTCAAATTTGCAATTAATTCAATAATATAAATATTAGGTATATAAGCAATGTTAAAGCACCAAAAAGTGGGGGATACCTTTTATATAAATGATGCAACATTCTCATAAAATGTTTTGAACTTTCCAACACTAAAATTTACACTTACCCAATTAGTAATTTAGATATTTCACATTTGCACTTAATTCAATAATAGAAATATTAAGTATATAAGCCAATAAGCCATGTTAAAGAATCAAATAAGCTTCTAGTTTATTTTCAAATTTTGAGATAAATATTTTACATATTCCTTAGTCGGTTAGTCCCCATAAAAACTATAGGTTATATGTTGCTCGATTAATGATCAAAATAATTTTTTATGTGGGCTTAATGTATACTTTTTGTCTTCGTAAAGTTCACTTATACAAATTTAGACAATATAAAGTCATAGAGGCATTTCTCTAATAATAGCCACAAGTAGCATTCGTTGGTGCAAGCAAGTCATAAGAAGGATTTTCATTGAAGACGGCTGGAGAAACTTTAAACCATAAATATTTTAAAAATCTACCATATGGGATTGTGACAGATTTGGAAAAAAAATATCAAGTTATCGAAACCAATATCTGGATATCGAAACTGATATCCAGATATCGATAACCGATATCAGCATCTGGTATTTGTTGCGTCCCTATATCTACGGTATCTGTCACCGATATCCGTCTACCCTTCAGAGATGGATATCGACCGATATCCGATATCTGGCACCGTCCCAATTTTCTTACCGATATTGGATATCGATTGTCCGATATTGGATATCGGTTGTCCGATATCAGATCGGACGGATATCGGTTGGCCGAACACTAACCTGAGCTATCTAAAAAAATAAGTGCGTCTCCCATTTCCTCTACCTCATTTCTTAGATAGAAAACTAATTAAAAATAAAAAATAATTTAGACAGAGAACCTAATTCACCCTCATACCCCCATCTTAGGTTATTCCTTGGCCACCAAAAGACATAGTTTCAATAATTCTTGTTGCACGAAAACAAATGGGACAAAAATCTAAAAAATATATTATTTAATATCAGGAAAATATCATGAAATTATAAATATACAAGTATTTATTGGCACTAGTAAAAATTTGGAATTCAATTTATTTATAACTACTGTGAATAAAATTCAGATTATATGTCTTATCAATTATGTGTAAGCAAGTTGAATTCATTTAAATGTAGGAATTTAATCTTATAAGAAGTAATTCCATTTACTGAAATTATAATAGGAAAATGTAACTAAATTCAATAAAATGATGTGTTGACTCATCAAGTGAAGCATTACCTCCAATACACGGATCTGTCACATGTGGTCTAGTTAGTATTTGGAATATCAGATGAATGCTCACGCTAATTTATTATTAATGTACAATAAAGATATCATTGCATATCAGTTGAACTCATATCATGGTATGTAAACAAAGGCGTACATTCCTTTTTTATCAGAGTTTCATCATGGCTCATTGTATAAAATGTACCAGTTAACACTTTTCAAAAAAACCATCCAAAGATCAGATCATTAAATTGCAAACACTTAAAAAAAAATCAGAATGTTAGTTTTAACATAATTTTAAATACATACAATATTAATTGGTTTTAGGATTAATTCACTCACTGAATAAAAAACATAGCCCTAAGGTTTATCAGAAGACTCCAAATTTTATTATATTTTGTACAATTCTTGATTCATCACAGTCCTCATAAATAAATAATTATTAGTTCTATGAGATATATCATCAAACTTACGGACTGATTAAATATCCTTAAAAAGTGATTTCCCCATTTATGTCATGACTGAAGAAAGTTATTACGTTTTCAATTTATTCCTTCTAATTCTCCAAGAAGTCTGATCAAGGTCAAGCCCAACATATTTGAAATATGTTCATCAGTTGTATTCATCGACTCCGTGATTGGATCTGGCGATCAAAGAAAATGTGATCCAGTCTGATCTGAACTCCCAACCCTAATTAAAACCTTTGGATTTTCTAAATAGAACAGTATTCCACTTCCCCTTACGAAACCGTCTCTTCAAATTTGGGAGGAAACTACAGAAAGTTGGTCAGAAGGAAGATCAAACAGAGAAGAAGACCACTAGAAGACTTAATAAAACAAGCCAATTTTTTCAAGAGTGAAAGTTTTGGGAAAAAGTGGAAGAGGAACCATTCAGCATATTATCTGCTATGAAAATTTTATTTGTCCCTTAGTTACTAGAAAGAATACTAGTGGAAGAGGGTACAAACGGGCTGATGACGTGGACCAATCAGCGCTTTCCTTGCGATTTCGTCGAGATAAATCCGAAACCAGAAGAAATCGATCGAGCGAGCTTCGATAGTTCAATCATGGCGAGCGCCGCGTCGTCGGCTTTCCTCCCGGCTCTCCCTCGCCCTCGCGCTACCTCTGCAAAGCCCCTTCTCCGACGAACCTCCTCTACCGTCCGATCTCCGCTTCGCGTGATCTCCGCCACCGCCGCCCAGCCTTCCGTGGCGGCTCCGGCGGAGCTCGTCGAATCTGTTCTATCCAAGGTTCCAATCATCATCCCCTAATTCAATCCTCTTGCCGGGTTTTTTTTCTTTTTTTCGATCTTGGAGATTCATCGGAAGAGTGAGCGAATTCAGCCTTCTTGAAGGGATTGATGGTTGCAGGTTAATGGAACGGATAGGGGTGTCTTGCTCAGCAAGGAAGGGCACGCCGATGTGGATAGATTAACGACGGATCTCTCCAAGTACTGCGTGGAGGAGCCGGTCAAGAATCCCCTCATCTTCGGAGGTGATCCATCGACCAAACGGATGGTTTCAGTCCTCAATCAGTTGATCGATTTCCGTCGAATGATTAAATTTGGTTTTTTGGGGATGGGCAGAGTGGGACGTGGCGTACTGCTCTAACCCCACTTCTCCCGGGGGCGGCTATCGAAGCGCCATTGGGCGGCTGATCTTCAAAACCAACGAGATGATCCAAATCGTGGAAGCTCCGGATGTTGTCAAGAACACGGTTTCCTTCTCGCTCTTCGGCAGCCTCGCTGGGCAGGTTTCCCTCAACGGTGAACTTCTGTCCCCCCCGTTTTTTATGCAATTGGGTTTTGTTTTTTGTGGAAGAAATTGTTAGATTTTGATGTATTTGATCTTGTTCTTGTTCTTGTTCTTGTGGTTCTTGCAGGGAAACTGAAGGTTTTAAGCGAGAGGTGGATTCAGGTCGTGTTCGAAGCGCCAGAGCTGAAGATCGGCTCGTTTGATTTCCGATATGGCGGTCAAAGCGAGGTTAAACTGGAGATCACCTACGTCGACGAGAAAATCCGACTGGGTAGAGGATCTAGAGGTTCTCTCTTCGTATTCCGTAGAATTGGCTGATACTTGTACAATTATTGATTCATCCATGGACGGCATGTGTGATTGATTGATAGATTGATATTGCTTTCACTTGTGGGTTTAAATGTATAGTGGGCAAGGAAATTCAAGCTCAGTGTTATTTTATTATCCTTTTTCCGACTGAATTTCTTGCTTGGTTTCCCTGCCCAAGTAAATGAGAAAAATTCTTGCTTGATTGACTGAGACATGAGATTAAGTTCTCTTGTTATTAGCATTCATTAGACATTGTTGAGTAATAGAGGCACCGGCGAGAGCAGCTCCACTGAAGCCAGCCGTGGTCTACTGACCTACAGACTCATAAGATAGTGAGGTGTTCTTCAGTGCTCATCCATGTCACTGGCTAACCTGAAAGAGACATATACCCCATCACTTACTCATCAAGATCATGCCTTCCTAATGGTTGAGGTAAGGGGACACTGTCACCAACGCATGGCCCTTCTTTTATTTATTCTTTAGATATACCCCCATGAAACAAGAACTTCATCTTCACTCTTCTCCATCCTCCCTCTGGTCCATACAGACTTGTCTATCCTCCCAGTGTTTTTGTAGTGAATTCGGCTTGGGGAGTTTTCTCACAGCTGCCAATGCGTGTAGAAGCCGCCACATCAAACTTTCCTGCTGCATGAGTTGCTTGTAGCAGCTAATGTTCTCGTCTCGCAAATCACTCGTGCAGCTTGCGCCACTCATGCAGCCAGCAAGGTTTGTATTGCCTGCACTGCTTGCGCTGACTTCGCCATTATTGCCTCTTGAGTTGCTTGTGTCGCCATGGCCATCAGCACCATCCTTGCCATCCATGGACCCATGCACCGCTGGTATGCCTGCTATGGCTGCCACGCTCTGCACGTGCCCGCTCCAGACCATTACTGTTTCCACTATAAAGCCCACTACTCATCTGCCACCTGCTGCCCGTCTCCTATCAGCACTGCGCCGGGACTGAAGGTCCACCGTGATCTCCCATCCTTGTGGTTAGGAATACTTTTTCTAGTTTCATTGCCTCTTGCCATGTCATTGAGGTTCGATTTCCGATGGTGATTAGGATCTTATGCATTATATAGTTTTGGCTTGTTTTGAGCTCTGATCGAGGATATTGACTATGGGAGCTGCTCTATTTTGATTACCATGGTGATGAGAGGTTGCACTCATACCCTCAAAACAGAATCAAGCTGTTGTCATAAGTCTCAGAATTAAGTGATTTTATCCATGCCTGTTTACATTGAGGCCACTTAGAATCCATTCCACTCATTATCCTGCATCAGTTTGGTAGTAGAACCAACATGTGTCCCCACCATCTCATCATGTATCCTCCCCTCATTTTGGTCCTCATTTCATCTTTTTTTACATGTGTACTCTGAGAAAATCTTATTCATGTGGGGGATCAATTATGACATACCAATGAGGCCACAACCCCCATCCTAACTTCCAGATTGATAGACCATTTTAATATGATAATGGATATACTTCGTGGTATGAATACTCATCTCATCCACGTCTGAGATATGTTGACCAGTTGGCTCAATGCACCACTCATCTAGGTTCCGAGTCTTCTAGTAACGGTAACAGCTGAGGTCAACCTACGTTGAATTATCTGCCTTCAAAACTGCACCGACCAGATCATATGTTGAGAGGTCGTGATAGGAACCATATGATAATCTCAATTTTTGGGGTTTTAATTTCGTCGTTGGTAATTTAGATTATTCAATAAAAAATATATTTAACCATACTTACTTTTTTTTAACCATATTTACTTAAGAATATTTAGTTAGAGATGAGTACGGATCGTCTCCATAGGGAACGATGATTAAGGATTTAATTTTCTCACTATAGTGATTATCGGTATGAGAATAGATAAATACGAGAATAAAATAGGCGACATAGTGATATCAAGGAAATATAAGAAAAATTACGCGAAGTGTTACGGGAATAAGGTGGATGGTGCAACAGATACTATAGTGATTGACTGCGCGAACAGTATGATAATAAAGATAGAGACTAGATAATGGAGATGCAAGTAAGTGAAATGATAGATGAAAAGATGATAACAAACTATAATTATGATAATGATGATGTCGGGAGAGAAACAACGTAAGGCGAGGACACTTACCTAAGATCTTTATGTTCCGCTAGGATCACGGCGATTTGCGAGTGCCAGTAAGCTCCCCCTCTTCTCGTATGCTTCTTCCAACACACCCAAGACACCAAGAACACACTTGATATATCTCAAAACTTACTATCTTTCAATCAACCCACACAAGTAGGAGGCAAGTTCAAGATGAATTTCACAATGATCTAGGCCTCTATTTATAGATCGGAGGTTATAAATGGAAAGAGGAGGGGAAGACGAAGCGGTGTTGAAAATTTTAGCTCAATCAGAGTTGTAGATCAAAAGTTATGGCCGTTTTGTTGGGTCCTAGAGGCCTTGACATGGATGAATAGATCAAAATATTCCGTAGGGGAAGACTTGAATGGAATCGAACGACATCGATAAAATCATGCAACGAAGTACTATTGCACGGATCGCATCCGTGATTTCTTAGATCCCAAAGCGAGACGAGTCGAATTGCTCAAGTGTGCATCCTCTAGACGTATCCACGCAATCCTCGGTACGTCGAATCTCCTCCTTCTCGTTGGCGTGCCTCGTTCAATCTCCATCTTCGTCGTTATGTCGTCCCGATCGATCCGGGAATGGAGAGGGGGTGTGGGGAGAGGGGAGAAGAAAGGGGAAGGCCCCTGAACAATTCTGTTCTGGATGAATTTCGTTCAGGCATTCTCCTATTTATACTAAGTGGGTATTTTTTCATAAGAACCCCCAAAACTTAAGCATATCTTCCAACGTTCAAAAGACCATTTGCGTGTGACCCTCTAGGCCAATGTATCAGTCTAGTTAACGACTCTGGTAGCCCAATAACCTTTATTGGCCTTCCAAATTAATTAACTATATCATCATATAAATTAATTAATGTCGGATCGATTCAACCCAATCGATAGGTTGAGACTCCAACATGTGGGGTGCCAAGCTACACCTCACGTTCTAGAAGATACAAAGGAGTGTGTATCGACTCACTCATGGAACCTATTTGTCATCGGTTACCATGTACGTATAATCCTTCATCCACTTGACGCCCCTTGGACAACTTGGGGTATGGTCAACCGTTAAACCCTAATCGGTCATCCAAGTTAGTATTGATTCATTCAAAAATCATCGGAGAACTTTTCTCTCGATATTTTACTACCTTGACCAAGGACTTCATCGAATCATCTTCCTTGAGCTGTCACCTCTTATACCAAGGTAGGACAATCCCATGTTGACCACTCAATCGTCTTCATGAACTTCTTGTTGTACCCAAACTAAGACTGTTTAGAATCCCATGATTAGAAACTTGTTGGCCATAATCAAAGTACAACCGTCCATCCACAAGACGTCTTTGGTGTCTCAAGTCTAAGGACCACTTACATAGCCGTGACGTGAATCGACCTGATTGACAGTTTGGTATAATACCATTCAGGGATTCGTACGGATCAATTCAATGAACTTTTTCCACTAACTAGCACACACTATCTATCCTTAGTGTCTCCGCACTAATGGCTAATGGGACCGGCCATACTCTTCATATGAGTGCAGTTAGATAGTGCAATTCTATCTGGATACTTCGATGTCCTTCTCGCATATCTATTCGAATAGGTATGTTTAGAACACATGCTTAAAGACTACTGATCTCCGTATTACGATCTCATCATTATTCATTAAGTCCGATCATGTATTCATGGACTTCATTATAAGCATCATACATGCACTATAATGAATATGTTCTATAAAAGAACATGGAATGAGATGTGTAAAGTGTGATTGGCTTGTTGGCCACATATATTTCCATCACGTTTGAAGTTGAAGAAATCTTAGCCTTTGAATTTTTTTCTCTCCTCGTCATCGTCATCGCTTTCTGTGTTAGTTGAGAAGTCAAACCGCTATGTATTACGCACTTTTCGTATTCTGTGTGTCGCTTTTCATATTCCTCGCCATGTGTACCTAGGATAAAGAAAAAGACAAAAGAGAGAAAAAAAGAAAAAAAAAGATTAAAAGAATTATTTCTCGAGGCTGATGTGGCGGCGCGTTAGCGCGCCACGTCATTTATTCTTTTTTCTTTGTTTTAAATGAGTGGATGTGCGCGCGCCATGTCACCCGGCGCAAAAAAACCAAAAATACTTTAAAAATTCATATTAGATAAAATAAAAGCCCAAACAATTAGTATAAATATATATTTCAACTTAGAAAAATCATGTCTTTCCAAATTTAAGGTTGAAAAATTCCAGAAAAATCATACTATGTCTCAAAAATTATTCCAAAAATAGATTTAATCATTTAAACTTAATAACATACAAATATGAGTGATTTGATGCAAATATACATTTAAATATGATCATATTAAAGCGTTAAACATGCATGTTATCACCATACAGACCCGTTGAGTTTCTGGATCATGTCTCGAGGAATGTTTAGTTAGATGTTCCTTTGAAGGAGCCTGTTATTCACAAGATAGCCTTGATTGGCAGTCCAAGATTAACAACTACTAAAAGTGGTGCAATATACCTTGAGAAAGAAGAAGGTCCAATTTTGTAAGATGCAGCTGGAGATTCATGGTGGCAAATTACATGTATGTTTACTGTCCTGGTAAATTTAACTTGCTTAAATCAAATAAAATTTGTAATTATGCAAACTCGCTCAAATTTATTTATAGTAGGAGTGACGTCGTCTCCACAGGAACCAAACTTCAAAGTTGAATCTAATGAGATTTAGGGTTAGTAATATAAAGATGATGAAATAAGTGTTTAGGGGAATTAAGTATATAACAAGATAATATAAGAGATGGGTAATAACGGTAGAGAGAGTGCTAGGGTAGAAGATGAGAAATCAGTATCTGGGAGAAAAAAATTAAGAAAATATGTGATAATAAGTGATTTTAATGATGTTAGGGAGACTAGGGAAAAAGGAGAGATAATATAAGATATTCTCTATATTACTTATATGGGTATTATTTTCATCGATATAAGAGTTAGTTAAGAAGTAGGGTGTTGACATGAATTTATGGTATTATGATTCAGGATGGTATTAAGATCGATAATAGAAGAATTATGTAGATTTTAAATTAAGAAGTAATAGAAATAAGGTGAGTAGAGAGATTATTATCCTATTAGTAGGTTATATGTAAGGTGGAAGATAGAAATTGTAATCATGGATTATTATGTATGGAGTTTGTTAATAGGAGAGTTTATTTTAATGAATTATAATAAGAGAGATGACTGAGAGATATGAGAATAACCATTATGATGATAATAAGAAAGGAATTGTCTAATTCAACATAGCTTAGTGAACGAGATAAGTATATAAATATAATACGACTTTAAAAGTAAAGAAGATAGGGAGAGTATATATTTCATTCGATTTTGGAAGATTTTATTTAATTTGATAGAGAGGGATAGGATAAGAAATTATAATTAGTGTTAATAAAATTAATTAAGAGGCGAATATTTATAATATTATATGATTTATAGGTAGATTATAATAGTAGAATGCGGTTTACATAGAATTAAAATGGCATTTATATTATAACAAGTTGCGATTAGAATGCTACTTATGATGCGGTCCATTATGACACGGGCTTCGGGCCAGGTGGGCTCGAAGCCCGGTCATTGCTTCTTTGTTATTTTCTTAGGATGACTCCCCAACTTGTTGGCCGAGTCCTGTGTGAATATGAAATGTCAATTACTTCAAGAATCGCATATCGGAAAAATCCAAAATAACAGTCGTAATATAAATGCCATTTAAGAATGCTAATTGAATTAAAACACCGTCCCCCGTGCTTGTGCTGCACTCTCTTGACTTTGGCCAGCTGATGACAGGCCGACTTTGTGGGCCTACTATGGGGCTTGTAGGCGCATCTTGTGGTGGCCCTTTCATGCTCAGCTTACGCACTAGTGGCTGTCGCCTGCGGCTTGGCTTGAGCATTTTGCACTTGCTGACCTGTGGCAGGCTTGACCTCTCGCGTGCCTCTCACAACTGCGGGTGCCTCACATAAAAACCAATTTTTTAATGTTTTTGTCTTATTCTATCTCTCTTTTTTTATGTATTTGTTCAACTTTGGCTTCATCCCTGAAAAATATAAACTAACATACTCCAATGAAAAATTAAACTTATTAACTTTAATAATGTTTTAAGCACATTTTCAATAAGAATTCATGGGCATGTAAAGTATGTAGAAGTTACATTAAAAATTGTTGTTTTAATAACATGGTCAACTTAATGCATGGTATGAAAATTCATATAGAAATGGAGATGTTATAAGTAAAATGATCCAAAAAATGATCTTACGATGATTATGTTTTATTTACTCATTTTGGGTTCATCAGAGATCACGTCAAGATATTTTGGGAAAATGTCAAATTATTTGTCAGAAAACATAATCTTACTGAAAATTAAGTTCCTCTAGCCTACTTGGGTAACTTGATCAGTTCAACGCATTATCTCAAGGCTAGAGGTTGATTGTCAAGTACATTAACCAGTTTGAGGAGTTATATATTTGGTGCAAGATTATAAAGTACTCCCATGTTACACTCTCTCATTTTCAAACTAGCTTTAATCATTACCTATGAACTGGTCATTCAAAATTTTGCCACAATAGAACATGCTTATTGTTGGGTTCTGTAGTTTGGTTCATCCATAAAAAAAAAATATATTTCATGGATGCGGAAGCGTGGTCGATTGATTCTCAATCTATCTATCAAAATGAAATTTTGTAGTACCTTTTGGGGAACACATTCCACCCTTGACTTTGATGTTCCGAGATCGTTCTGAAGCCGTTCACGCGTCCGGCCTCTAGAAGTATCCACGCGATCACTCGGTGCTTGGATCTCCACGTCTTCTTCTTCACTTCTTCTTGAGAACCTTGAAGATCTCCTCACCATGAAGACAATCTTCCTTGGAAGTGTAGAAGAGAGTGGAGAGGGGAGGGCTCTCAAATGAAACTTGCATGGGTGTCTAAAATGAGACCCCTTTCCCTCTTTATATTTCACTTAAGGTTTATCTCAAAAACCCTCCAAAGAAAAATATATCCACCAATGCCCTTATGACCTTGTGCGTGTGACCCTCTAGGCCCATGTATCGTTCTAGTTAATAACTTAAATGGCCCAATAACATTTATTGACGAACCTTATTAATTAACTATATCAACATATAGATTAATTAAATAAGGATCGATTTAACCCAATCGACAGGTTAACTTTCCAGCCCGTGGGGTGCCAAGCTACACCTCGTGCTCTAGAAGATACTGAGTAGTCTCAAACTCTCTCATGGAACCTTTACCGTCATCGGTTACCGTATATGTATAATCCATCATCCGCGCGAGACTCTCGAATGACTTAGATCATGGTTTATCGTAAAACTCTAATCCGTCATTCGATTAGTACTGATGCGTAACGGGGATCATCAGAGAACGCCTTCTCCAATATCCTCACTACCCTGGCCAGGGATTTTCTTGCATCGTCTTCCTCGAGTCAATCTCCTCTTATACCGAGGGCGGATGGTCCCATCTTGACCACTCAATCATCTCCGTAAGCTTCTTACTACATCCAATCTATAACTTATTTGAATCTCATAATTAGAGACTCATATATCACAGTCAAAATGTAGTCGTTCGCTTACGAGATGTCCTTGGTGTCTCAGGTCAGTGGATCACTTATACAATCGTGACTTGAATCAACCTGATTGACGTTTAGGTATAATACCATTCATCTTCCTCGAGTCAATCTCCTCTTATACCGAGGGCGGATGGTCCCATCTTGACCACTCAATCATCTCCGTAAGCTTCTTACTACATCCAATCTATAACTTATTTGAATCTCATGATTAGAGACTCATATATCACTGTCAAAATGTAGTCGTTCGCTTACGAGATGTCCTTGGTGTCTCAGGTCAGTGGATCACTTATACAATCGTGACTTGAATCAAACTGATTGACGTTTAGGTATAATACCATTCAGGGATTCATACGGATCAATTCAGTGAACTCTTTCTCCAAAGAGCACCCACTATCTGTCCTTAGTGTCGCCACACTAATAGCCACAGGATCAGCTATACTTATCGAATAAGTAGGATCAGCTAGTGCTATTCTATCCGGATAATTTGATGTCCGTCTCGACTATCCTCTAATAGGAGTATTTAGAATACATGGTTAAAGACTAGTGATCACTGTATTATGATCTCATCATAATTCATTATGTCATTGCACGTATTCGTGGACTTCATTATTAACATCACACGGAATAATAATGAATGCAAATAATTTATTCAATGAACTTAAATATACATGGTAGTGTGATTGGCTTGACGACCACATAATATCCATCAATTGCTGATAAAATGGGCATGTAATATTATGGTATTGGACAAGGACATGATTGCAAACATCTTGAGAGATAGTAATGGTAAGGAAATGAATTGGGAGACATAATGAACAAAATTTAGGGGTTTTAATTTGTAATTTTTATTTGATTAAATAAATAAAAACATTAAATCTTGGCTTGAAAAAAGTTTAATTAGTTAATGATGAGAAATTGTCATCTCTGTAGGAAACAAAAATTAGGGTTGAAAATGCCTTATGTATGGTGATTAGATGACAAGAGGAAATATTGATAAATCATGAATATGATGACATGAGGAGGGTCATAATTCAATATAGTCATTGGAACAACTAATTTATATAAACGAATGGAAAATGGGCACAACAAATAAGGATGACTGGTCAAATAGATATGAAATATGCGTATGGGTCAAATATGAGACAAATGTGGATGGTTATATGTGAAAGGATGTACACAATATGGTGGATGATGTTGATATAATAAAATGAAGAAAGAACAATAGTATCAAGGCAATCCTTACATTCTGCTAGGATCAAGGCAATCTGCGACAACAAGAGAGCCCCTCCCCTTGTCTTTTGCTAACTAACTAACTTAAATCTATGATGAATAACATGAAAAATGGATGGATTTTTTTGAACAAAAGAAAACTTAATGGATCTCATAATCACCATATATAAATTTACATAGATATACCGAAGAGTATGGGCTGATAGAGGAGAGAGGGAGAAGAAACTCCAATATAGTTGTTAGTCTAAAACATTACGGTTTTAATTTTTTGTTGGTATTTTTGAGATTAATCAATAAAAATATAAATTTGTACTCATTTAAGTAAATTTAGCTATTGATGCTTATAGATCGTCTTCATAGGGAATGATGATTAATGATTTAATATAGTGATTAATGTGATGAAACAAGTTATATATAAGATACGTAGTTGATTGACAAGAAAATGTGAGGTGAGATAATGATGATTAATACTAAAATTAAGATGATTATAATATATAGTATATAATAGATAATGACAATTAGGATTTAGAAGACTGAGTAAGAGCGAGGATGAAATGACGATAATCGAGAGAAATTCATGGAGTGATGTAAAGACCGAGTCAAATGAGTAAGGTACCGATGAGATGATGACATGAAAATGGTAAGACATGACAGATGAATATATGGACGCAAGGCGATGGTGGGATTTGATGGTGAAATTGATCTATACTCAAAATGATGTCGAAAACAATCAATGTAAGATAAGGATACTTATTTTACATCCTTAAGTTTTGCCAGGATCACAGGGATTTGTGAGTGCATGTAAGATCCCCCTCTTCTTTGTAGCCTCTCCCCACATAGTAAGGACACCAAGAACAAGCTGGATGTATCTAAGAAACTCACTAGGTTTCAGTCAGCTTACACGAGCAGGAAGTAAGTTTAAGGGGAATTTTGATAATCATCCACACATCTATTTATAGACTCGACGATATGGATGGAAAGTGATGTAGGACAGCTAGGGATAAGGGCGACTGAGAGGATGGATGGGACAAGAGGGGAGGAGGGGATAGACGGGTTTGGAAGGAGGGATAAAACAAACCACAGAAATCCACACGATCAAATTCGGAGTTTAAAACCGATCAAATGCTGGTGGTGCAGGCCTGTTCCTCGTCGAGGCGGGAGTACAGTCTTCAACCACAGCGACGATGCCGAAGCACCAAAATCAATATCCGAATTCACGTCACGAGGGTAACTCACGAAAGAGAGGGAATTTGGGAAATAAAACCAAATCAAATCTGATGGCGGTGGAAATTCACGCAGAGTACTATACGAGGAACACTTCGACACCAAAGAGTTCAACCGTACCTCGGCACCGTAGTGCGTGAAGAGGCTGCGGGGAATTTTGATCGTGACAAGACCGGGCAAATCTGGGCGTTGAACGGCCCAATGGATGACAAAATCTGGGCGTTCCGGGCGTTGTACGGCCTTGATAGAGAGCGAGACTAACGAGTGCGGACACGGGCAAGACGGGGGCGCACGGGCAGGCTGGGGACGGTCGTCTTGGAGCAGCCTGGCGGCGGCCTTGGGCAGACCTGGTTGGGGTGGCCTGGGCGGCCTTTGGGCGGCCCTGGATAGGCGGCCTGGGGGCGGCCTCGGGGCAGCCCTCATTGGGCAGCCTGGGCGGCCTTTGGCGGCCCTTGGGTGGCCCTGGCTGGGCAGCCTAGGGCGGTCCTTGGGCAGTCCTAAGCGGCAGCCCTGGCCAAGGGTGGGCAGCCTTGGCACTCCTGGGCGGTGGAGAGAGAGGGAAGAGAGAGAATAAAGAAGGAGAGAAGGAGAAGAGAGAGATGCAGAGGAAGATGGCCGGCAACGTGAGATGGCGGCACCAGCGGCGGAGGCGACGGTGGTAGGGTTGGAGAAGGGGTAAGGGAGGCTGGGCAGTCCTCCAAGAAGAGTTACAAACAAACTCAATTCCTGAATAATGACTGCCTAACTGTTTCTTGAAACAATGGCATATACATATAGGCCTTGGAGGAAAGAGAAAATACAACTTAACGACGAGAAATTAAAGACGAGAAATTGAAGATGAGAGACGTGACTTGTGTCACGTTAAGGGGCAGTTGTTGATCTGCCGTTGGCGACGTATCATGATGCGTGAAGGAGCGTGCATGCATGGAGACGTGCATGACGCCGGTGTGTTGACTTCGTCCGATGATGGTGGCGACGTGTCCGTAGCGCCGGCGTTGACTTCGGTTGACGGTAGTGACGCGTCCAATGTCAATGCGTTGGCATCCTCACCATCAGAAAGAGGGATTGAATACGAAGCGTCCCTCAAAATTTTAGCTCAATTGATCTTATGGATCATTAGATATCAAGATTTGAAGTTGGACCAATCCATTATCGACAGTGAACGCTTCATCATTTTTCATGGGGAGTAAGATGTCCAATCATCAATCATTTAGTGATTGATGCAATTGTCTCATCTTCTGCAATCACGAGATATGCAGGTGCCACATATAACTGTGAGGAAGAAAAGACAAATATTTGAATATCATTATTTAATCCTTGTGATGTGGTGGTGCTTCACCGTGCGTCACATCATAATATTTCCCCTTCGTCCATTTCTAGTGAATGAAACACTAACGCATGTCATTCATGTCACTAAGGGGAAATATTCCCTAATGACTGGCTGGCATGGCACGCGGTTCTGCGTGCCACTGCATTATCTATATATTTTTTCATCAGTTGAAGTGGTACACGTGTTATGGCATTGAAAATCAGGATGCCATAATTGCACCTTTTTTCAATGATTCATGCAGCTAATCATTGTGAATGCTTTAGATTGGTCGCCCTTTAATGGAATCTAATGGCGACGCGTGGGGGGCACATTTTTAAGTAAAAATAAACTAATCAATCATTATAAATAAAATACTAAGCCAATATATATATTTGACCTTGTAAAAATCATATCTCCATAGGTCAAAAATTCTAAAAAAATATTCTGAATCAGAAAATTATTTTTTTAAGAGTATAATGTCGGAAAAATCCGTAAAAGTACCATTGAATCCACAAAAAATCAGAATATCACTTTAAAGATAGATTTGATCATTAAAGTCTGATAAGACACATTTATATTATTTTAATGCATAAAACAATGTAAATTTCAGAGAAATAACCCAATTATTTGTGTGTTATCTGTAGTCGGATACAATTATTTGAAGTTAAACTAATTCTAAATTGTCAAACTTTCTCTCTCCTGTCTGACATATCTCAAATGTGGTAAGGGATCTTCAGAGTTTCCAAAGCTTTATTCATGTTTTTTGGCCTTTGGCCATTTGCCAATGCGTGTTAATCAACAGTTTAAGTTCTCCTCAAACTGTCCGTAAAGCACGCATCATTATCTGTTAAATTTTTTCTCTGAAAATATAAATATGCTGTGTGCATGCGCTTTCTCTAACTCCAAAATGGCAATGACTGCAATTTAAATCCAGTTTTCCTCCATTGGTTGACATCACCATACTTTTTAAAGTTTTGAAATCATATTGATTGTGATGGAAATTGATGCAATTTTTTATTGGTCCATGTCGTCATACAATAAAAAATAGAAATAGTTGAAAATATGATTGGTCCTAGAGGTATCTAGATGTGGAAAGTATGATTTTTTTCATAATCAAACTGCAAATCATGGCTTGAGCTATGATTGGCTGTGTACAACGATTAATCGCACAAATGTGGGGACATCTAAATAAGCCCAAAATATTATAAAATATCTTTAAATAATTGTAATTTTTTTCACTTAGAAGATCATTTAGTATATATTGACCTAGAAAATTGTTTCTTATAATTTTAGTACCAAAAATTCTAAATAATATATTCTGACTGAATATTATTATATTCAAAAATAGGATGCCAAAAAAATCCAGAACAATATCCAAAAAATCATGAAAGTAATCTAATAAATAGGAAGTTATCGAGTGTCCCACAAACCCAATTAGAGGAGTGTCTAGTTTCTACTTCAGCTCGAGATAACTTTTCTCTCGAATCTAAGTTCTCATTGAAGCTAGACTAAGGGACATCACTATTTTGCTTGTGGCTTGATGATTGGTCATCCTGAGACATGTCATAGAAGAGGTTCCCGCGCCTATTTCCTATGGCACGGAGCCATCAAGCATCGGGTAGAGAATGTCAGGACTACACATGGAATCAGGTTTGGAGGGCATTCTTTCATAGCATAGAGTGGAAGAATTCTTGAGCATGCAACAATCTTAGTTACTTTTGCAGCCTTCAACTGGGACATGGGATGGTTGGGTGTGGAGAGTCCCATTCCATTCTCCAGAATACATAGAAGAATATCCACGAGGGCCCCATGGAGGAGTTAATCATTCTCCAGATGCACATGTTCCTAAATATCTTGGTAGTGTGCCCTACATGTTCCCAGATATACTAGCATGATATGGAGCCCACATAAGTTAACCAAGGTGGATGATTCATGTTGGGGCTCAATTTGCGGAACGCTCCACTTGGTTTTATGGGCAATATGGCTGCACCACAAAGAGGTTGTATTTAAGGTAGGCGGTCTCAATGGGCGTCGTCTTGCATGATGTTCTGAGTTTATTTCATACTGGTATTGAAGAGGACCACTATGATCTGTTATTTTTTACATGTTTCATGTATATTATTCAATTCAGGTCTGATCCTCCCTATTTTTTCGAAGAAAAACGAGAGAGCGAGATTAGAGAGATATGATTAACGAGAAGAAAGAGAGGCGGAACAAGAGGGCCGAAGAGACGAGAGACGAGCAATGAGAGAGACAAAGAGAAAGATGAGCAAAGACAGATAGGAGAAAGATAAGGAAAATAGAGAAAGGGGCAATGAAAGAGAGAGATAAGATAGAACTGAGCAACAAAAGACAGATAAGAGAAAGATGAGCAATGAGAGACCAGGATGAGCAACGAAAAAGAGAAAAGAAAGATAAGCAAAAAGAGAGAAATGAGACAGCCATATGAGAGCAATGAGCAACGAGAGAGAAGAGAACCAGAAGAGAGAGAGAGAGAGATAAGAAGGAAATGAGCAATGATAATGAGAAAGAAATTAGATATAGATGAGCAGCGAGAGAGCAAGGAGAAATGAGAGAGAGAGATATGAAAGAGACGAGTCGCGTGATAGAGAGAGATGCAAGAAATATGAGAGAGAGAGAGAGAGATAAGAAAGAGAAGAGTAACACCATAAAGAGAGATGCAAGAGATGCGAAGGAGAGAGTATATTAATGATAGAGAAATAAGATATATATATATATATATGGAAGAGATGAGCAACGAGTTAGAGATGACGCATGAGAGAGAAATATAAGAAAGAGACGAGCAGAGAGAGAGAGAGACCACAAATGTGTAAGAGAAATAATAGTGAGATGCGCAAGGAGAGACGAGAAATGAGAGAGAGAGAGAGAGAGAGAGAAAAGAAAGAAATGAGCAACAATAGAGAGATGAGAAATCAGAGAAAGAGAAAGATAAGATAGAGATGAGCAATGAGAGAGAGATATGCGCAGGCAGAGATAGAGTGCGACGAGAGACGAATGAGACAAAGACACAAAAATGAGATAGAGAGAGAAAAGAGAGATGAGCAAGGAAAGAGACAGATGCCAGAAACTAGATAGAGAGAGATAAGACAGAGATGAGCAACTAGAGAGAGAAAAAAATCGAGAGTTGGGAAACAACAGAGAAAGATAGAGAGATGAGATCGAGAAAATTGAGATAGAGAGAGATAAGAAAGACAAACCAAAGAGAGGAGAGTTAAACGAGAGGATGGGGTAGAAAGAACCATCCCTATTCACATCTTCAAGAACGAAAGAAAGAACGCAGGTTTTCAGCAAGAACTTGGAAAAGATCATTGGAGAGCAACGAAGAAGATGATTAAGTGTATAATTAGTAATGATTACATAATAATGCGGACTTTAACAGATATTTACATGATACATCGTAAACAGAAGAACAAATTTATCAAGGACTGATTGAGCAGGAAGCGATCCAAACCAAGAATAATCCGCGATGACGGCTTCTCCTCCTTTCCATGTTCTATGTGCAATTTAAGAATCTTCATCCTCGGACAGCGCGATGGCCTCTTTGATCAGATTCTTCTCCGCAGGATCCGGCGATAAATCTGCACAAGGGGGAAAAAAAATCACAAACCTAAACCTAATCCCAACAACCGAATGTCGTAATTCGACAAAACAAATCGCGATTGAAACAAGCGAAATCAAACAAATTGGCGACAAAGCAAGTACCTTGGAGGTGGGCGGGGGAAGGCCAGCCTCTGGCAGTCCGGATCGAGAGAAATTCCTCCTCGGCCATGGCGCTGGACGCGGCGCCGAGGATTCCGACCAGGCCGCGGGAGCGCTTGCGAGGGGGTGGAACCCAGTAGGAAGAGCCGGGGATGAAGGGGAGCCAGTCGGGGGCTGCTCGGCGGACGACGATGCCATGGATGACGTCTTCCAAGCGCTTGGCAGCGGCAGATCTGGAAGCGCCGCCGCGGCCATCGATTTCTTCGTCGATCTCCAGCTCGAAGATCTCCGCGAGCTTGCCCGATCCGCCGGACCTTCCTCGGAGGTTGATCAGGCGCGAGCTCGGCGCCGGGGCGCGGTAGGGGAGCGGCGATTCCCCGATTAGGGCTCGCGCGACGGTCCGCGCCATGGCCGAGTTGAGAAGAGAAATTGGGACAGGTGGGGCAGGTATTTGTAGGCTCCTCCTGGGACAGGGAGGTGGCCTGTTCGTCATCCCCCAAAATTTACCCGCACTGAGCGTCCCGTCACGTCATTTTCCGTCCCGTTTCCGTCCTTTTTCCTTTCTGTTCGGTCTCGTTCCGTCACGTCATTTTCCGTCCCGTTTCCGTCCTTTTTCCTTTCTGTTCGGTCTCGTTCCGTCCCGTTCTATTCCGTCACAATGAGTCGTTCCGTTCCGTTCTATTCCGTCACAATGAGTCGTTCCGTTCCGTTCTATTCCGTCACAATGAGTCTCGTTCCGTCCCGTTCTATTCCGTCATAATGAGTCCCGTTCCGTCCCGTTCTATTCCGTCATAATGAGTCCCGTTCCGTCCCGTTCTATTCCGTCAAGATGAGTCCCGTTCTCTTCCGTCGCAATGAGTCTCGTTCCGTCCCGTTCTATTACGTCACAATGAGTCCCGTTCCGTCCCGTTCTCTTCCGTCGCAATGGGTCCCGTTCCGTCCCGTTCTATCCTCGATCCGTCCCGTCCCATTCAATCCCATCCTGTTCTCTCCCGTCCCGTCCCCGATTGGGTGAAAACTGGGACGGAAATTCGTCCGGGGACAAATACACGGGACAGAAATTCGTGCCGAGATGAACAGACGGGACGGTTTTCCTATCGTCGGACGAAAAAACCGTCGTCCAGAGGTCTCGGACGATGGACTGTAAGGGATGGACAAAAATCTGTCGGATTCCATTCCGACGGTTGATATCTTACTATGTGGCATTGCGTAATCAATTCCTTGACATTTTGCATCAAAGTTCATGTTTTTTTTAGGGCGCAAACTGACGCCGCCAAAAAGTAATTGCACATATGTCACTCCGCTTTCTCTCTCCTCCATATTTCCCAAAAAACTTGGAAAAGTATATTAAAAATGTTCAAAGTGATTTTTTTCCGTCTAGGATGAAGGACGGGACGGTTTTTCTCCAGATGGGACGAACCTGGCAAAGTCAGGACGCAGACGATTTTTTTCTTTAATGGATGAATCCCTGGACGGGACGGTTTGGATGAAGTTGAAATATCCGGACGTCAGATGCGACGATCTTCGGGAACTATAATCCCATCCTGTTCTCTCCCGTCCCGGCTCTTTCCATCCCTGACCCATTCTCTCCCATCCCGCCTCATTCAATCCCCATCCCATTCTGTCCGTCCCATCGCGTTCAATCCCATCCTGCTGTCCCATCCAGTCTCATTCCATCCCCACCCCATCTGATCAGGATGGACAGGAAGCAGCACACAAGGAATTGAAGAGGGCTATGATGTGATCCGCACTCGCTCCTACGAAACCCCTCCGCCCAGTCAACAATCAAGCCGGACAGGCCCAACAATCAAGCCGTCTTAAGCCACGTGAACGCGGGTGATTAGGGGCTTTTGACACATCAGAAGTCGTTCTGACATTTACCATCCTCAGCTCCTATGGTCACGGCTCCTTTTGCAGACGGCCATCCTTGCAATCAAGGACACTCTTCCATAAGCAATTGGTGTGCACCATCCCGCAATTGTATCGACGTTGCTCACCCTGCTGATTCTCTTATCATGTTCTTTATCTCTTTGATTCTCTTCTCGAACATGTTCAAGTCGAACTAAGATTATCATAGTTGAATTTAGAAGATAGACAACATATCAGGCCACAACAAATGAATGATTGACAACTTGTTACGGTCCACTAAACCCACGAGGGGCATTATCGTCTTTCTACATTCCCTTGATGTTTCCTTCTGGTTGGAGGGCAGGATATGAGTTATCAGGGTTGTTTCCTTCCAGTAGTATCTCTTTCTCTCCCTTGACGATGTCCACTCCGTCAAACCCTCTGGTGACGTCCACTCCGCCAGGGTTCACCCCGTCCTCGATACGATCCCGGCTGGGATCCTATCACAACTCCAGTAAACAGGATGGTGATTATAATTTGTCATTGTTCACTCTTTGACTCAGGAGTAGGGATTGTTGAGCAGCATGTTGACTTAACATATAATTTTCTTTATTAGTAACTGATCAAAACCACCTGTTGGAAGCGTCCCAGGCCCGGGGCAGTAGGCAGGGAAAATGCTCAGCTGGGTTGGAAGGGCAGTTTAAAAATTCAAACCGTACCACACAACGACAGCGCAACGGCCCAATGCCATGGACTGGTCTATTCCTAACCAGAACCTGTTTTTTACAGGGGGGGGAGGGTGGAGAAGGGGAAGGTGTTAGAGCAAGCTAGGAGTTGTCTTAGCAGGGAGGGAGACAAACAAAGGGTTGGATGTGGGAGCTGCCACTCCATTCACTCCGCCGTACAGGTCGTCGAGGAGATGCCAATCAAAGCTCCCGCCCTGAGGGGAAATATAAGAGAAGAGAGATAAGGAGAGAGAGATGGATGCATATAAGAGAGAGAGATAAGGGGATAGAGAGAGAGGGAGACCAGCTTGGTGCCGGTGAGGTTGCCACTGACAGGGGAGGAAGCAGAGAACAATGCGAGCTCCCACCCTGCAACGGGGTTTGGCTTCTTGTCCTCCTCTGTACGAAAGAAGAATCAGAATGGAATAAGAGATAGGGAGGAAGAGAGAGAAAGATAAAGATTTATGAAGAGATGAAGGAAGAGGAATATTGATGGAGAGATAGAGGAAGGAGTTAAGATGAATAGAAGATCGAGAAATAAGATAAGAAGTTTATGATAGAGATGATGGAGAAGAAGAGAAAAGATGATAGAGATGGAGAGGAAAAGGCAGAAGAAGGGGATGGACGAGGAAGGAGAAAAAAAGTAAGAGAGATGGGGGAGGAAAAAGATGACCCATTGAGAGAGAGATAGGTAGATGGAGAGAGAGAGAGAGACAGAAGAAAAAGAAGAGGAAGAAGAGAAAGTATTAGAGAGCAGGGAAGAGGAAATAGAGAAAAAGTATTATAGAGAGGGTAACAAAAAGAAGAGAAAGGAGAGAGAAAAGTATTAGAGAGCTGAGAGGAAAAAGAGAAAGAATGATAAAGAAAGAAGAAGCGGGAAAATACATTGATAGAGAGGAAGAAGAAAAATACTAATATTGAGCGGAAGAAGGAGAGAAAAGGAAATAGAGACGGGGAAGAAAAAGAAGAAGACAAAAGAAGAGGAAGAAGTTGAAGAAGAATAAGAAATAAGTAATAGCGAGGGGGAGAAAAAGAAAAAGACAGAGAGGGAGAAGAAGAATAAGAGGAAGAAGAGAAAAATTATTGGAGAGGAGGAAAAAAATAGAGGGCGAGGGAAGAGAAAAAAGAAGAAAAAAAAGAGAGAGGAAGAAGAAGAATAAGGAGAAAATGAGAAACAGGGAGAGAGAGGAAGAAGAATAATAAGGAGAAAATGAGAAACAGGGAGAGAGAGGAAGAAGAATAATAAGGAGAAAATGAGAAACAGGGAGAGAGAGGAAGAAGAATAATAAGGAGAAAATGAGAAACAGGGAGAGAGAGGAAAAATAATAGTAAGGAGAAAATGGGAAACAGGGAGAGAGAGGGAGAAGAATAAGGAGGAGAAAATGAGAAACAGGGAGAGAGAGCAAAAGTAATAACAAGGAGAAAATGAGAAACAGGGAGAGAGAGCAAAAGTAATAACAAGGAGAAAATGAGAAACAGGGAGAGAGAGGAAAAGTAATAACAAGGAGAAAATGAGAAACAGGGAGAGAGAGGAAAAAAAATAATAAGGAGAAAATGAGAAACAGGGAGAGAGAGAGAGAGGAAGAAGAATAATGAGAAAATAAGAAACAGGGAGAGAGAGGAAGATGAATAATAAGGATAAAATGAGAAACAGGGAGAAGATGAAGGCAGAGAGAGGAAAAAGATAGAGAGGGAAATAAGAGGAGGAATAAGATAGAGAGGGAAAAGAAGAAGAATGAGAACAAGGAGAAAAAAAGGGAAGAGAGGGAGAGAGAGGAAGACGACAAAGGGGGGATAGGGGAAGAAGAAGAAGAAGAATAAGGAAGATAGAGAGAGATATAAATTTACCAGGATGGGCAAAAGCCGAGGAATGAACAATGACCCTGGTCTTCATCTGGGTTGGCAGTGGCTTCAGGTCGCGCAGATCCTGGAAAAAGACAGAAGATATTAAATGATTCTCCTGAGAAGAACGCCAAAGAAAATATCACTGGCTCACCAGTAAATCTCCCGTCCTCACCGGTACAGGCAGCTTTGTGGCACGATCACCTTCTCCTCCCAGTGTTCCTTCTTCAAGCGGCAGCATCCTTGCTCTGGTATTGGCTGCAGTATCAAGGCCATTGTTTGCTGCAGAGTTCTCTAGTTTTTGAGAAAGACTTTTAGATTTATCCTCGTGCCCCTGAAGTTCCCAAAAGAAATAATTTTTTCGCAAATTACAGCTCATGAATCTTATGGTTGGGAACTATCGTTTTCATTATTATTTTTATGACATTGAAGTTTACTAACCAGTTTACTTTCAGAAACAGAACCCGCTGGAGGAGCTTCCCCTATGTATTCATCCATGATTTTCAGAAATGATGGCGGAGGCTGTCGAAAAGAACAGACAATATTTCTTCAGACGGTGGCATAAAAAATAAAACTTTGCTCCTTAAACGAGATAAAATTAAGAGGTACTCTAAAACAATTGAAAGTCATAAATTAATGGAACTGTTTTCTATTGGTGGGAAAGTATGGAACCTGTTTTAACTGAGGGAACTGAAAATTGCGACAGAGCTCCAGATTTTTGGCTAACTCGTAGAATTTTGAGAGACTTTCCACCTAAGTAGGAAATCCTGAGTATGAGCGAATTCCTGAGAGATTCATAAAAAATAATTTCTGAACAACTAACAGTACCTGAAGGCCAGCTTTTTTGTAGATGCAGAGGGCTCTCATAGCATCATTCCTTGACATACCAAAGAACTGAAAATGGTAAATATTAGAAAAATGGTGGTAGTAGAGAAAATACCGGCACACACACAGCCAAACTTACCAAATCTACTAGGTTGATAATTCCGTCGCTGATAGCACAATAGATTTTGTAACTTTCCTTCACCAACTGCACAATATTTTAATACTTGTTGGTTAGACAACCACACAACTATAAAAGCTACCAAACAGATGACGTAGACAGATACCTAATGAAAGAACACAGAAGTTGCATAAACTTTCTATGATAAAATTTCTCATTCCCCAAATCCAAGATAAAAAAAAAAGATAAAACAAAAGAAAAAACAAACAGGATCTTACCAAAGCTAAAGCATACTGGATGAGCTGGTTTCTATATGCTGATATTTCAGACTACAAGAAAAATGAGGAATCAGAAACATAAATAGGAGGGAATGTACTTCTGGCACGAGAAAAAAGAAAAACCATGCCGGACTCTATACTACCTGACACCCAGTAAGACGGAAAAGAAGCTGCTGTAGAGAAGGAAGTTTCGTCAGGAGTTCATCACAAGGCATTAATCTCATCCTGCTGTGAGCCTAGAAAGAAACCCCAAAAAGGATTATAATGAGCTCAAGAGATTAATAAATAAAATTAGACAATAATCCGTAGGCAGACTTCTCCACCTTGGCAGACCCAGACGAAGAGTTGATCAATGACTCAGTTTCAACGTCAAATTTTAAGGTACTTAAACATTCAAGACGTTCCTCTAGAAAGAGGGCATATGCTGACACCCAGGAAGAACACTCCCTAGCTGCAGAGGGGTAAAAAGAATCATAAAAGGAAGCCAAGATCATTGGAAAATCTAGTGGAATGCAGATCCGGAAATAAATGATTTTTTCATGCATGATCTAAGCGACATAAAAATTACCAAGAGGGGAAGAATTGTCCGTGAAGTTAAATGAGTGGAAAATATGTCTTCGATGAGCATAGTTCATAAGTTCTTCCCTGAAAGTCTGGTCTCCGTTCCTCAAACTTCTGTGAATAATGATTAATATCTTCAAGGCAACCTGCGAGAAACAGGAATATTAGAGCGATGCTATCACCGTGCTCGTCTTCTTCTGTGAGGAAAAGTAATTTTCTCGAGAAAAAATGAATAATAATGCAATTTACAAAACATGGGAACGCTCTAAAATGAACGATCATACAAATAAATATTAGGTGACTTGGAAAAAAGTTATTCAAATAGGATGAATAACTTCTTCATAAAACTAAGACATCTGGGGTTAACATAATGATAGAGTACTGATAGGGACTCATCAAAGAAAACCCACTCAATGAGCCTCAGGCAACGACCGAGTCATGGGCAGGAAAATAACCAATTCTTGAACAGCCTTAGGATTATAAATACTCCATTGTTTTTCTTCAATAAAAAATGGATCCCCCTTTGTAAGTTTATTAGAAACACTTTTCATGAATGGCTATTCAGTGTATTCTTGGCACAAGTATCTGTATCCGTCTGTCATGAAGACAAGAACTCCCAATTCCGAAGTTCTTGAAGCCTAGGCCATTCTAACTCCACATATTCTTCTTCTCTCCTCCTATCTTCCTCTTATTTTTCTAGAATTTCATCGGATATCCATGTGGATCATAACACATAGCAGAAACGATTTGTATAGAACCAGATAACGATGAGATTTTTTTATAATAATTAAATTAAAAATCAAAAAGGTGGGAAACGCAACGAACCGTCCAACTATGGGTCTTGGCTAACCTCCTTGCAAGCTTATGAACACAGTAAGCCACATCAGATGGAGGCCGAACTGAAGATGTGGCAGCCAAAATTTCTGAAACGAGATGTAAAAGAAAATTAAGAAACCTCAGAAAACAAGAAAAAATTGAAAAAAAAATCGAAGAAAACTACAATCAAAGGTTGAAAAGATGAACACCTATTTTCAACAAAGGATCAAATATAAAAAAACCCAAAACTTCGGGCCACACACACAATCCCTTCGATGTCACAATCCAATCCACAGTACAGTAGGATTCCGAATAGAGATCAAACAAAACAAGACCAAAACTCAAGAATTTGGAGAGAGTCTTGCTCACTTCTGATACACCGCTCTTTCGGAAGCGATTCGGCGTGCCTGGTGGCCTTCACGATGGCAACATCGATATCCTACGGAACATGCAGAGCAAGATAAAGCAACAAAACGAGGCCTTCACTCCAATCACGGGCGCGACACAATACAAGAGATAATGACAGACATTGAACACAAACGGAGGGAGAGGTAGAGAAAGAGAGAGATTCGGATCTTCGTAGAATCGATGGAATTACTGACTTTGAACTCGCTGACGATCTTTGCACGGCCAATCAGAGCAGAATCCTTGATCGCATGGTAGACCTTTCGCCAGGCCTTCATCGTGGAGACCACGACTCTCAAGCGGCAGTGACAATCGCGATCACCTCGGCGGAGAGCAGGAAGAAGAACTGAGAGCAGGGGAGGAAGAACTGAGAAGAACACCTCCTCTCTTCTATTCCTAACTACCTCACTCTCTCTCTCTCTCTCTCTCTCTCTCTCTCGTTGTCTCTCTCACTCTCTCTCTTCTATCTCTCTCTTGTCTCTCTCACTCTCTCTCTTCTATCTCTCTCTTGTCTCTCTCACTATCTCTCTTCTATCTCTCTCTTGTCTCTCTCACTATCTCTCTTCTATCTCTCTCTTGTCTCTCTCACTCTCTCTCTTCTATCTCTCTCTGTCTCTATCTGTCTCTCTCTGACTTTCTCTCTTTTCCTGTCTCTCTCACTCTCTCTTCTATCTCTCTGTCTCTCGCACTCTCTCTCTTGTCTCTCTCACTCTCTCTCTTCTATCTCTCTCTTGTCTCTCTCACTCTCTCTCTTCTATCTCTCTCTGTCTCTATCTGTCTCTCTCTGACTTTCTCTCTTTTCCTGTCTCTCTCACTCTATCGGTCTCTCCCTGTATCTCTCTCACTAACTCTTTCTCGGTCTCTCCCTGTATCTCTCTCACTAACTCTTTCTCGGTCTCTCCCTGTATCTCTCTCACTAACTCTCTCTCTGTCTCTCCCTGTATCTCTCTCACTAACTCTCTCTCGTCTCTCCCTGTATCTCTCTCACTAACTCTCTCTCTGTCTCTCTCTCACTCACTCTCCCTCTGTCTCTCTCTCTGTCTCTCTCTCTATCTCTCTCTGACTCTCTTTGTCTCTCTCCTCTTCTCTGTGTCTGTCTCTCTCCTCTCTCTCTCTTCTCTCTTCTCTCTTCTCTCATTGTCTCTCTCCTCTTCTCTGTAAGTCTGTGTCTTTGTCTCTCTCCTCTCTCTCTCTTCTCTTCTCTCATTGTCTCTCTCCTCTTCTCTGTGAGTCTGTGTCTTTGTCTCTCTCCTCTCTCTCTTCTCTTCTCTCATTGTCTCTCTCCTCTTCTCTGTGAGTCTGTGTCTTTGTCTCTCTCCTCTCTCTGTGTCTTTGTTTCTCTCTTTTCTCTCTCTCTTCTCTTCTCTCATTGTCTCTCTCCTCTTCTCTGTGAGTCTGTGTCTTTGTCTCTCTCCTCTCTCTCTTCTCTTCTCTCATTGTCTCTCTCCTCTTCTCTGTGAGTCTGTGTCTTTGTCTCTCTCCTCTCTCTGTGTCTTTGTTTCTCTCTTTTCTCTCTCTCTTCTCTTCTCTCATTGTCTCTCTCCTCTTCTCTCTGTGTCTTTGTCTCTCTCCTCTCTCTGTGTCTTTGTTTCTCTCTTTTCTCTCTCTCTTCTCTCATTGTCTCTCTTATCTTCTCTGTGTCTTTATTTCTCTCTTTTCTCTCTTTTCTCTTCTCTCATTGTCTCTCTTATCTTCTCTGTATCTTTGTTTCTCTCTTTTCTCTTCTCTCATTGTCTCTCTTATCTTCTCTGTGTGTCTTTGTTTCTCTCTTCTCTGTCTTTATCTCTCTTTTTTCTCTCTCCTCTCTCTTCTCTCTCTGTCTCTCTCTCTCTCTCTTATATCTTCCTCTCTCTCCCTTCTCTCTTCTCTTTCTCTGCCTCTCCTTTCTCTCTCCTCTCTCTCCTCTCTCTCCTCTCTTCTCTCTCTGCCTCTATCTCTCTTTATCTCTCTTATATGTCCCTCTCTCTCCTCTTCTCTCTTCTCTTTCACTGTCTCTCCTTTCTCCTCTCTCTCTCTCTGCCTCTATCTCTCTTTCTCCCTTATATGTCCCTCTATCTCTCCTCTTCTCTTTCTCTGTCTCTCCTTTCTCTCTCCTCTCCCCTCTCTCTCCTCCCTCTTCTCCTCATAACTCCCTCTCTCTCTCTCTCTCTCTCTCTCTCTCTCTCTCTCTCTTTTCTCTTCTCTTTCTGTCTCTCCTTTCTCTCTCCTTTCTCTTCTCTCTCTACCTCTATCTCTCTCTCTCTCTCTCTTATATGTCCCTCTCTCTCTCCTCTCTCTGCCTCTCTCTCTTATGTCCCTCTCTCTCTCCTCTTCTCTTTCTCGTCTCTCATTTCTCTCTCCTCTCTCTATCTTCTCGATCTGCCTCTCTCTCTCTTCTCTCTTCTCTTTCTCTGTCTCTCATTTCTCTCTTCTCTCTCTCTTGAATGTCCCCCTCTCTCTGCCTCTATCTCTCTTTTATATGTCCCTCTCTCCCTGCCTCTATCTATCGCTCTCTCTTATATGTCCCTCTCTCTCTGCCTCTATCTCTCTCTCTCTCTTATATGTCCCTCTCTCTCTGCCTCTATCTCTCTCTCTCTCTCTTATATGTCCCTCTCTCGCCTCTTCTCTCTTCTCTTTCTGTGTCTCTCCTTTCTCTCTCCTCTCTCCTCTCTCCTCTCTCTTCTCTCTCTGTCTCTCTGTCTCCTCTCTCTTCTCTTTCTGCCTCTATCTCTCTCTGTCTCTTATATCTCCCTCTCTCTCCTCTCTCTTCTCTTTCTGCCTCTATCTCTCTCTCTCTTATATCTCCCTCTCTCTCCTCTCTCTTCTCTTTCTGCCTCTCTCTCTCTCTCTCTTATATCTCCCTCTCTCTCCTCTCTCTTCTCTTTCTGCCTCTATCTCTCTCTCTCTTATATCTCCCTCTCTCTCTTCTCTTCTCTTTCTCTGTCTCTCCTTTCTCTTCTCTCTCTGCCTCTCTCTCTCTCTCTTATATCTTCCTCTCTGTCTTCTCTTCTTTCTCTGTCCTCTTTAATTTCTCTGTGTGTCTCTCTTCTATATCTCTATGCCTCTCTCCTCTGTCTTCTCTTTCTCTCTCTCCTTTCTCTCTCCTCTATTTTTCTCTTTCTCTGTATCTCTCTCCTTCTCGCTCCTCTATCTTCTCTTCTCATGTCTCTCTATCTCTTTTCTCTCTCCACTCTTCTCTTTTCTCTGTTTCTCTCTGTCTTTCTCTCTCCATTTTTCTCTCTCTTCTCCCTCTCTCTGTCTCTCTCTCCCTTTCTCTCTTTCTTCTTCCTCTCTCTGTCTCTCTCTCCCTTTCTCTCTTTCTTCTTCCTCTCTCTTTCTCTCTCTCTCTCTTTTCTCTCTCTCTCTCTCTCCCTCTCTCTCTCTCTCTCTCTCTCTCTCTCTTTTCCTCTCTCTCTCTCTCTCTCTCTCACTTCTCTCTCTCTCTCTTCTTCCTCTCTCTGTCTCTCTCTCCCTTTCTCTCTCTCTCTCTCCTTCCGCTCTCTGTCTCTCTCTCCCTTTCTCTCTCTCTCTCTCTCTCTCTCTCTCTCTCTCCTTCCGCTTTCTGTCTCTCTCTCCCTTTCTCTCTCTCTCTCTATCTCTTTTCCTCTCTTTTCTCTCTCTCTTCTCTCTCCCTTCCTCTCTCTCTCTTCTCCCTCTCTCTCTATCTTCTCTCTCTCCCTTCCTCTCTCTTCTCCCTCTCTTTTCTCTCTCCTCTCCCTCTCTCTCTTTTCTCTCTCCTCTCTTCTATTTTCTCTGTTTCTCTCTGTCTTTTTCTCTCCATTTTTTCTCTCCATTTTTTCTCTCTCTTCTCCCTCTCTCTGTCTCTCTCTCCCTTTATCTCTCTCTCTTCTCCCTCTCTCTGTCTCTCTCTCCCTTTCTTTCTCTCTCTCTCTCTTCTCCTCTCTTTTCTCTCTCTTTCTTCTCCCTCTCTCTGTCTCTCTCTTCTCCTCTCTATTTTCTCTCTCTCTTCTCCCTCTCTCTGTCTCTCTCTTCTCCTCTCTTTTCTCTCTCTGTCTCTCTCTCTTCTCCCCCTCTCTCTCTTCTCCCCCTCTCTTTCTCTCTGTCTCTCTCTCACTTTTTCTTTGTCTCTGTCTCTCTTTCCGTCTCTCTCTTCTCTATCTCTCTCCGGCCCCAATCCAGCCTCCCCTTCATTTAATAAATACTCGATTTTTTTAAATTTTTGGGTGGAAATTCTTCCGTGGCAGGCCGTTGGCCGCTGACAATAATTATGGGGCCCACCCTCGGCCTGGCACTCATGACACGTCACCATCAATTGACACATGTCTCAGTAACCATGTCTCGCTAGGTATGGCCCTTAAGTATACCCAAGGGTCAACGGTGGGGCCCACAAATAAAAATAAAATAACTCCTATTTTAATAATCACATCATTATCCTCATAATTAAAGGACGAGGAGGAGCTAAGACCTCGTGATCTGTGCCAATCTAGTATTGATTTTGCCAAGTGGGCCCACTCAGAGCTTGGGCCCAATTAACAAAAATCCATGACCTGATTGATGGGCAGAACCCTCACCAAGTCAACGCGTCGACAATATTGGCATGCGGATGGCGATATCACAGTGATTGCTGGGCAGAACCGCCTCGACGATATCGGCATGCCGATGGCGATATCACAGTGGTTGACGGTGTGGTCAATCCCTCTTCGAAGTCCTTAAAATTCATCGTCATTCACGTCAACGACAACATCATCAATGACGGTTATCGATGACCATTATCGAGATCTGATCTGGTAGTCTCTGGAAAAGGAATTCATGGTCACTGGCCGGGTCCTATTTGATTTCCGGTATCCAGTACAGCATCCGACCCGATACTGTAATCCGATGTCGGCATCAGGATGAGCAATCCCTTCTTTCTGGCGTGACTGTTGCCCTTGCTTGAGGCTGGAATTGGCCATCGCTATTTCTCTCTTCCTCACCCCGACCAGTGCTTGTATGTTTTTCCAAATTTTCATGATCTTGGTCATTAACCATGCCATTTTTAAAAAAAAAGACCAAAAATACAAATTACAAACTCGGCTGACTATGACGGCAACGTCATCGTCACCCATCCGCGATGAAGCCGTCTACGTCATCCTTCACGATGAAGCCGTCTACGTCATCCGTCGGCGTCATATTGGGCACTGACGGTCATTGTTATCATCGACGTTGTCACAGGCCAACAACGTTGACGGACAAGTTTGACTGGGATGGTCAAGTTTGACCAGCAAAACCAGGACCATAAGTGGAAGCAATTCTTCTGGCCCAGGAGCTCTCCTCGGGACTTGAGAAAGACATGGAGTGGCCGGCGATGGCGCACCACCTGAGGCTAAGCAACGCAACAGCCAGCGACTCGTGGCCACGGTCAAAGGCGTTGACTATCCATGAGTTGATGTCTGGGTCTTCACCATGAATAAGCTCCTCAAAGAAATGCTGTTTCTCAAACAAAAGTGCTCTCTCAGCCTCGGAGATCATCCTCAGGCTCAGCACCTGCAGAGCTTCCATGGCAGAACTGTGCAAGCCCGTCTTCGTGTATGCCGAGAAAACATGCCCACAGGTCGCGGGATCAGGCTTTACCTTCCACCGTTGCATCAGCTCGACAATCATCTCAACGATGTCAATGCGACTCTGAAAAATAAATAAGTTCGGCATCGACTTTAGTTCATATCATTTAACATATGGCAAATATTGGTGCACCTTTCTCTCGGCTGCCAACAGAACAGTGTTGAATAAAACAACGTCAAGCTCAAAACCCTCTGAGGTTGACTGCTCCAGGAGAGTAAGCGCTGAGTTGAAATCTCCTCTGGACAGAAGAATCTGGAAAAAATAAAAATCCCCCATAATATTGATGAATAAGATAATTGTAATATTGATATAATCGATTGACATCTATAATTCAGGGACGCGGATGGGACGATTTTTTCGTCCGGGGACGATAAAGTCATCCCGTCCAAGGATACGAACGAATTTCGGGACGAAAATTCGTCCCGGGACCCACCGGACAGGACGGTTTTCCTTCCCTGGGACAAAAATACCGTCCATCCGGAGGTCTCGGACGACGGACGGATGGATGTGGACGAAAAACCGCCAGATTCACATCCGACGGTTGAGATCTCGCCACGTGACCTCGCTATGACAATTTGCATCAAGGTCCTTGTGTTTTTTCACGTGTGCAAACTGACGCCGCTCAGAATTAATTATACATATGTCCATTTGCATTCTCTCTCCTCCATATTTCCCTTAAAATACCTAGATAAATCTATATTAATATATTAAAAATATAAAATGGGTTTTTTTTGTCCGGGACGAATTTCGGGACGAAAATTCGTCCCGGGAGGACTGGACGGGACGAAAAACCGTCCCGAGATTATTGGACGGGACGGTTTTCTTGTCGGTGGACGAAAAACCGTCCCGTTCTTCGTCCCTGAGCTAACATCGGACGAATTTCGTCCCGTCCTCTCCTTCGTCCACGTCCGGGATGATCCAGATCTATATTGACATCATAATACCTTGATCAGCGTAGTGTAGGTGATGGCCTGTGGGAAGTAACCGCTGCGGAGCATAACAGACAGAAGGGCGCAGGCGGATTTGAAGCTGCCACGCAAGCTGCAGCAGTCGATCATGATGTTGTACGTGGCAGAATCCGGAGGAGAATCACTGTCCTTCATTTCCTGGAAAACTTCAACAGCCATGCGACCCTGAAACAATTTTTTTTTTAAATCAAGAAAATTCAATTAATTATCATTAACTTGTTTTATCTTAAACAGAAAGACCTGCTTGGCCTCTACTAGAGAGTGCAAGACATTATTGTACATTGCCCTCCGGCAATAAGACTTTGGGTGGAGGAAGAGCGTCTGGGCCAGGTGAAAGTACTGGAGCATCTCTGCTGCCATACCTTCGTTTCCAAATACCCTTATCTGCATGAAATAAAATAATTGATCAGTTCTGGTTGCCTTCCATGTGTAAGATTTTTGTACATGAAGAATGATAAATAGATGAAGAACATACATACCAAAATTTCTAAGGACACAAAACTGTGCTGAATCCCACGATTGATCATATCATTCTCTAAAAGATCTACTCTTTTTTTAACTTCTACGCGAGAAAATATGTTTCCCTCCTCGTAGGGTGCATTGACATTACCAAACAACTGAAATAACAATTCGTATGTCCTGATGTTTGGTTTTACATTTAGGTCTTTCATCTTTTGCAATATGCCAATCGCACGTTCTGGTTGGTCCTGCATCACATTTGAAACAAAACCAGCATAACTTTCAATTTAAATTAATAATTAAATGGCAAAACGGTCATATGATCAAGCACGATGCACAGATGGATGGGTAGAAGAATGAAGTCAAATCCCAAATATTGACCTTCATAAAGAAATCTAAAAGCCAGATGTTAAGGGAAGTATAATAATCTTTTTTTAAGAAAAAGGAAGTGTTATAGTTATTTGAAGAATAATATCCTGCCTACAAGGACAATGTTACGATCCCCATGGAGATCTAACAAAATCAAGAAATGGGACGAGGGGTAGAGAGGAAAATAGGAGAGATGGAGGAGGTAAGAGAGAAGAAGAGAGAACGATAGGTGAACAAACTCTCAAGAACCTCCGAATGGGGAGTTCTTGCCCTTACGAAAGCCAGATACAGCTACTTGTGCCAAGAAACCACAAGTTTATCTTTCATTCAAAAGTCCCTCTAATGACCTTACAAGGGGGTATTTATCACCCTACGATTTCAAAAATCAGTTATCTCATCAGGACTCTTACAGACAAGTGGCCTCCATGCTATCAGCTACAGCTTTTGGTACAGCTGGTAGGCGATTGAATCTTAATATTGTATCAGAACCAGAATGCAGTTTCAAATCCCAGAAGCAACACACTGTGTTTGGGCAATAAATAGGTCAGCAGTGGGTGTTGTGAGGCAGCATTCAAAAAAAAAAAAATCCTGTCTGAAAGGAAAAATTGGACCCCTGCTATCAGCTATAGCTTCAAGCACAGTTGGTCATATTTGAATCATGATAGTTATATAATTAAAAACCAATCAGAATACCAGTCCATGTGTTTTGTGAAATTTCATAACCTCGAGAGGTTAACTCACCACCACATTGCAAGCAGAGAGAAATGCGTTGAACGGATGTATATACTTGAATGAGTTGCTTAAAATTTGTGCCAAAAAATATTCTGCCATGTCCAATTCCAAATTTTCACTGTAAGCTATCGAGATGGAAGATAGTGTGTTGTTCTTCGGATTCAAGTTCCTCTTCTGCATTTCATTGACCTGAAAAAATAATATTTAAAATTATGGAAAGATTTGATGTTAGCTGAATAAAGTTTGGCGAGATTTTCTTTTTCATAAGAAATACTATGGGACATTCCTCTGACAGAATGTTGAAACGTTCAAAAGCAAAGTTTCCTAGCCTTGAAGAAGGACAAAAGTCAAAGTATGTAATTTATCTTATATGATGAACCAGACATTTTTTTAATTAAAAACACTTTCTCGTAACCAGAAATATATGATGAACCAGACTTTTTTTTTGAACCAGACATATATTAGCATGAGCATCCTTCAATGGGAATGACTTCAAAAAGTAGCACATACCACTCGCATTGCACATTCAACCCCTTTCTCGGAAATAACAGCTCGCACAAATCCATCATATGTGTGAGGCGATGGTTCCAGTCCCAGCTCATGCATCTGAAAACACAATTAACAAAAGTTACAAACAAGAGAAAACGGACAATAGCGACAGTTGAATGTTTTTGGAAGAAAATCTATGCTGAATTATAGGTAGGTGTACAAAAATGACCAAGATAGAATATTGTAAAATAATAAATATGTTCTATTTTTTATAACTTCTAAATATTAGGAAATCATCAACCAATTGGTTTTGTATTTCAGGGTGTGTCAAGTCCAATCCCAACCCGGAGCATCTGCTGCCACACGATTGATTTTTTATTTCACACTCATTGACTGGTGATATGATAACCCGATGCTGTTATGCCAAATGCTGGTCCCGTACTGTATCAAGACCCTTTTACCAGCCCTAAGAGGCCCAGACATCCAACAGTAGAAATACCGCTGAGCAGAACTGCTCGGGGAAATTGATCTCACCATAAGCTTTCCCAACTCTCTCTCTCTCTCTCTCTCTCTCTCTCTCTCTCTCTCTCTCTCTCTCTCTCTCTCTCTCTCTCTCTCTCTCTTGTTCTCTCTTTCTCTCATCCTCTAGCTGTAACCACATATTCTCTCTATTGCCCTCTACACTCACTAGATCGACTCATGGACAATACGCCCCAGGGATGTCAGTGGCGAATCTTTGTCATTCCTTCCTCCACTTCTCTTGTTGTTCGAGCAACTCTTGAAAATTCTCGTTCTATTAAAATCAAGAACAGAGTATCAAATTTCATTACAATCAGTGATCGACAACAGGTACGCTCCAAGAAACGTAACATTGGTATCAGAGTCAGGAACTTCTGCCGAAATCGTCCAAGAACGTATCAATAATAGGTCCAAGGTGCCAAAGGGAACAGCCAAGTGCGTCACTAAAGCGGCGATGGATGAGCTGGATTCCCATCTATCGGATTTGTGTGACCAGGTCGAATGAGATCATGAAAATATTGCGGCGTGAATAGGAAATTGGACACCCTCGTCACCAATACAGGAAAGCAATCCAAACAAGACTCATCGTCCCGACGGACATCATCTGTTTCCTCGTCGGCACAATGTTCACTGCCCAAAGGTGGCTCAAAGGAGAAGTCCTAATATCAACCACCACTAGAATGGTGTCCTTGCCAGAGATCGAAGGGCAGGTAGAGACGACCAAAATGCCGCCCATCTTGATTCCACAGGGTCTTATTACATCCCCACAGGCAGGTCCAGAAATGGAATTCTAACTCTGAAGAAGTTGATTCCACCACTGCAATCCCTACCATCACAACCGTGACCCTTGCTTTCACTGCCGACTAGTGTGCCAAGCCAGCGACCAATTCTTTGGGCACCAAGTCAAAAGGAAAAGTGCAAGGACCACCAGCCAGCTGTTGTTATGTTAATGTTACAAGGTCAGAATCTAAACCAACTCTCTGTGTATGGTCTCTCTATTGACATGTGGCGTACCAAAACAAGTCGAGCATACCACAATTAAGAGATCCGAGCATATCCCTACCCCTACTGCCAGACCCAACCCAGAAGTGATGGATCTGGATCCAGGGATCACTAATCCAGGTTCCATTATTCTCCGATCTCCGAATTCCTAGCGATTCCAGGATGCATAATGGTCCACCCTGGGCGGCGCCGTTGGACCAAATCCTATGTGCAGAATAACCAGTTCCATCATCTCTCTATCCAGGAAAGCCCCGTATCACGGGAGGAACCAGCTACCACATGGAGTACCAGTCATCGACCCAGCCGGCCGGCAGCCCAGCCTACTCGCAGCTCTGCTCATCAAAACTGAAACAAACAAGAGGATCTGTTCCCATTTCATTTAATTATGCTACGACTGATAGGGATGCAAGCCATGTGGATAGCAGCCTTGACCAATTACTGCCGTGGCTGATGATGGTCAACGTCAGGGCTATATCTGGCCGACACCTGCCAAGACCTGCAGAACTCTATCCCTCCACTGGCCGTATATCCTGCTAATTAACTGTCTTACCATCCACTACCGGGGCTTGCAAAGGTGCCTCCATGCTCTACTGAAAATGCACTACCTATGACTTTATTGCCACAATTCACCAGAGACTGGGAGACTTAATGATTTAACGCCAACAGGAACTGCCCAAGACTGTATCCACCTCGTCAGCATGGCCCGATGCATAGAGTGCCCAAGAATCTGCTCAGTTAACGATCCACTACACACAACACTGCAATTTCAGGAGGGAAGCCAGAATGACCGACCTTCAGTAATGGCACGACATGAGAGTGAGGCACACCGAGAGGACAATGAAGAGAAAGCCGAACTATCAGACAGATTTTTTCAGAGTCTGCTGTTCAGAAGCGAACAGACTAAGCACAAATCTCATCCTCAAATTCAAACAGCAGTAATTCCAACATTATCAGAAGTTGACCCAGGAATTTGGTAGAGCATTATTTCTGATCTTTTCCGGCAGACAATCGAGAGTGACTCCGGGTCGGATCATTCTACCTCGTAAGCACAGTGGCAATATGGTTCTGCTGAAAAGATGATCAAATAGGTTTCCAAAACTGGCATGAGTTCTAAGAACAACTGTGTTGGTACTTTGGCCTCAAGCCACACCAAGCAAATGCGCGTCTTTTCAATCTACAACAGCTGGGAGATATGATCCATCAGCACATCTATGTTCAGAAGAAGCCACGCTAGCAGCCCTATTCAGAAGCCCATGCCCAGCCCGTTTTGGAATCCATTTAAACCTTCTCTCTTGAGAGAAGGGCAGGAAGAAGTTCATTTTGAGTTCCCAACTCTCTCCTCTTTTCCCTCTGGTCGCAACCCTCCCTCCCCGTGCTTGCAGGTAGAAGTTGTCAACCCTACCGCGTGACGCCCCCTTTATCGGCAATCCTTTGCCCTTTCTCATCATTCCCGTTCTTCCCTTCCGATACTGTGGCATCATCAGATGTAGAGACAGATGGAGGACCATGTGACATCATCAGATGGAGAGACAGAAGACAAAAATCAGGTGGCATTGGCGGTGGTGTCCCTAAACTCAGCATTGGGTATATCATCCCGATCTTCTCTCTTGATTAAAGAATGGATTATGAAGCAAGAGGTGGATATCCCCATCGATACTGGGACTCCAATATTTATCTTGTCTGACATGGGAGGGATATTCATTAACTCCTTGTGGGGAGAGCTCCATAAACTAAAAAGTACTATGTTACCTATTAGCTCGGTGTACCCACCCTGAGACAGATGGACAGCCAGTGGTTCAACAACGGAGTTGAAACCCACCTCAAATGTTTATAAGGAAATGAAATCCAAGGGATGAACTAAAGTTTTAGCAGACAAAATGTGATCAGATGCTAATTATCAAATGGGAGATGGCGTCTATGTGAACTCATATATTGAAGGTTTTGGCAAAGAGCAATGCTAAACTATTGACCAAATACTAAATGGACCTTTCTCCAAGTATTGGAAGCATGGATATCAATTACAGCTGTCTAGAGATAAGTTCATCCAGTCTCCTATGTGTCCCAATCACACAGAGCAGTGGGAAATTCTGATCAAGTGGCCACTATACTGCCCTCCTTCACAGCAGAGTTGGACTGGTAATTGTCTCCAGAGAACATCCTCACTATTAGAGAACCAAAGGATGGAGTTGAAGCAAATGACTCATGGAACCTATTGCCAGTCTGCAAAGGCAATTTGCTGATCTTCACCTTGAGGACAATGTGAAAGTGATAGGCAAAGACTAAGAAAGGCACCAACAGGAGAGGGAGAGAACAAGTGCATCAGAATGAAGGACATGCTAATCAGGAATCTGTAAGCTTGTGCCGCACTAAGAGGTAGTGCTGATTAATTTGAACTGATGGAGGAAAAGTTGAGAGAAAAATGTAAGTGGTTACGGGCTAAAAGAGGCTGCTGAGGCTTAAGGTTATCAGTCCATTGAGGCAGAATGCAATCACGATATTGGGATTTGGAGGGGAGATTCCACTCCACGGTCTTCCTATTACTCCTCTCACAATTTCTCATATACTTGAAGATATGACTACTCCAAGACATAAATATTTGGTAACTGATGAATCTTTGGTTTTCCCAAAGTCCTATTGTTTCTAAACTATCATATCTCAAACCCCCTGTAAGCGTTATTTCTGTCATTTAAATTTTAAATACTATGGCCAACGCCGATGGAGGGCACTCTTGAAGTTGTTGAGTTGGGCCAATTTAGAACGGTGGATCCTGCCCAAGGGGCTATGTAGCCATCACTATCTTTCTACATTATATTTCTATATTCCATTCCAAGATCCTTTCTTCATGAGACCTAAACCAAGTCTTCCTCACAATATCAAGGTTAATAAGGCTAAACCTTCACAGCCCTTTGTCCACGCAGCTATCAAGGCTAAACCTTTCAAAGTTGTGCATGTTACATACCCCTCTATCCTTGTCGCATAGAGACCGCTTTCCACTGCGGTGGCCTTCGAGTCGAATCTCTAATGAGAAAGATCAGTAAATTGACTACATTTGATGGTTCCTACAAATGATCAATCTTTAATTTAATACATATCCATACATTCTGCCATACATTTGATGGTCCCACACAGCTATCAAGGCTATGTAGATATTCCCTTTATTTACAAGGGATAAATCTTTTCGAAGAAAAAAATATTATTTCTTGAAAATATTCCAAAATAGCAGGATCGATACACATGAAGCAATGAAATATGAAAATTGAATATAAATTTCACCTCTTGATCCTACCTGGAGGAACAACTGCTCAGTTTTATCATACTCTCTGCATTGTGAAAACGCATGGATCAAATCATTGAATGACCACCTTAAAACTCTTTTCATTTCTGGAGACAAGAATTTCTTATAAGTATCAAATGCGATACTTTTTACTGTTTTCCCCTCACCCAAAATGGAGGACTCATTTATTACAGAATGTCCATGCACTGCGACATCAACAGAACACAAAGAAAAATGATTCGTAAGAGCAAAAAACTTGGCAAAAAAGAATCAAAATTATCTGGACATTACCTTCGTTACCACACTTGTAGTCAAGCTTAGAAGCTTCACAGCTACCATCACTTTTGTCATGGTTGAAATAAAAAAGTAGAGGAATGGGAATATCTAATCTTGAAGATCGAAACTTTTGGCTAGAAGATACTTTCAAGTGATCAACCTCATGCAAAGATTTGGAGATCATATGCTGCAAAAGAGAGTGTGCTGCTTGGAGGTCCCCCAGCTTTGTGAAAGACAATATGAATTTTCTAAGAGATATTAGACTTGGGTTATAGTAATTCCTTATATTTTTCCAGATTTCATAGACGCCTGATAGATTTCCCTGATAAACAGCAACCTGTGTATTTTGGTAGAAAGTAGGTTTAAACTGTAATGTCATCAACTCAAGCCTGGCTCAAATTGGAAAAATAAACCAGTAAGATTTTCTCATTTATACCTTGAGCAACTCCCAATAGGTTATTTCAGATTTGCCGGTTAGTCGTTTATCCATCAAATGCAAGCAATAATTAACATTCGGCAAGCTTTGAGAATTCACACATCCACTAAGCAAAATGTTGTATAACGATAATTTGGCGCACAAAAAATCATCCTCTTCAAAAAGGGTAAGTTGATTGAATGCCTGCATATGAAATATACATCAAACTACTGAGAATACATCAAATAAGGAGAGATAAATTCAATTGAATGCAAACCAAAAAGATACTAAGATCTTGAACTCATTATTCAAAAAGTTGAGTCACAGTTAAAATCAAAACAGCACTATGGCCCTGAAAGTCCTAAAAATAAGAACTCGACTCCTACTTTCTACTGACTTCAAACTTAACTAAAACATCCATCGTATAATAAGTAGCAAATGGGTCGTGTGGCTATCAAGTAGCAAACTGAATTGGATGACTATTAGTCGTCCCCCGTTTTTCTCTTAAGTAGCAAATGGGTATTGTGCTACAAGCGATTCACACTCCATACAAACATCTTACTTGTAAGTGAGCCAAGTTTATATAAATGACCCACGGATCTCTATCTTATTTTCAATGGGCTTAGGTAGGATATTCCCATGTGGGGAATACCTGCGTACGTAGGTGTCCACATCACCCAATCATTAAAGTAATCACTGAAGGGCCAGCATTTAAGCTGGCCCCAGAGTGAATATTGAATGAGCTTCTCTGTCAGTTTTTAACCATGGCCAATGATCAGGAAAGGAGCTGCTAGTGGCAATGGTAATCAAGAGAGACATCCAGCACAGAGATTATTTTCTAGATGATGATGGTGATGATGATGAGAATGATGGTACAGTTATGCAAACAAGATCAAGGTGAGGGGAACCCATCTTTGCATATCTTATCTTCGTTCTTAACCCTGTTGACTAAATGCGCTCATCCACTATCCATCATCTCCCTATTTTTGTTTCAACCTTACCACGCTCATCTTATTCTCATCCTCTTATTCTCATCATACCTTAACTCTATTCCCTGCAACCCTAAATTGTCCGAGGAAATGCAATACTTCATGCACATTTAGTATGCCTTATTAATGCAGAATTGACTGTTCCATAGTGACACTCATATTGCGTCCAGAGTCTTGTATCAAGGTGCAACACAATTGGTTTCAGCATCTACCATCCTTGTCAACTGAGAAGACTTGCATGAAGTTCTCAGGGTCACCCTTCACTTCCTACAGACTTGGTCGGCAACACTGACTTCTAGCTGCTTGGCGGTCAGCCCACAGCAGCAACAGACCCAACAATGACAAAGTTTGGAGAATTCCAAATCTGACGGCAAGCTTTTAAGAGAAAGGGGTGCATGAAGTTGTTTGTTCCTGGTCCTGGTACTGTTCTAATTCGAACACGTGCATAGCTTCTTCACTACAAGGCCTGCTGGTCCAGCTCATAAATCATAGCATTAGTGCTTTAATAGTTAGGATTGCAGATGGGGTCGAAGATGGAGCAGGCACAAGCAATTTGGAAGATGTTGGTGTGGCCGTGGGTATGGAGCTCAATTCGAACCCGCACAAATAATTCCAAGTCCTCAATGACTTGAAGTTTTTGAATTGCCCATGACAGAAGAAGGGTGGAGAATACACAAAGAACTGTGAAATAGATATCGTAACGGCATAAGTACAAAGAACACTAGGAGCATGTTGTGAATCAATGTAGACGATGATGATGAGAGGATGCTGAGAAATGAAGAAGGTAAAGTGATAGGCCAGAACCCCTCCACAATCTATTACATTAGGACAAATGCATTATTTCATTGATCATTAGTCTGTTAACCATTGCGCAATTACAAGATTTTAAAATGTATAGCATAAAAGCGCTTCCAATATACCAACCAAAAGAGTTCGATGGATTTTTGGAAGGTAGATGATGATCTTTAAGGTGCTTCATGGAGTCTTTTTGGGATCTTGAGTCTTGCATTCTTGTATTTTTAGTATTTATCTTTCATATTTACCTTACACAATCTATCTCCATATTGTGTATTTTGGGCCTAAAAATATCATCAGATCCAGTGACCTGCGACAAAGTTTGCAAGCTCTAGAAATAACTGAGTTTTGAGCACAACAAGCACCATCAATGGATGGAGGCTCAAGGTGATACCTGGTATAATTACTAACAAACGAAATAACAAAAAGTTACAACCAAGAGGATATCATCTTAAGCCCTATAATAACAACCAAATCACATGACACCAGTGTAGGCCTTGTCACATCCCGTATCACTAGCAAAGCTACACTGGCTGACATGGTAACCTTGGCCCGCTGCAAACCAAACTGCTGAACAGGTCATGCTTGCACCATGACCAAACCAATCCACTTTTTGGGATGCCTTTTATCCCACCACCTATCAGGCCATATGGCATGCCACCTAGTCAACTATACTGTCCATTCGCATGATGGCTAACCTGGCCTTTTTGCTAAGTTGCGCAGCAGGCCTGAGCACAGACTCCATCATGGTCAATGCCAAACTGCACATTGGTTGAGTCCAAGGCCTCCTGCCCTAGTTCACCTCATCAGCCAAGCTTTACACCATTACTGAACAATGACTCCCCACAGTTGCAAAACCAAACTGCGCCATTTATAGTGGCAAATCCTGACCTCATTTGGACTGCATCATTAGGCAAGGTAACCCACTCATGATGCGGCTTACCTTGCCCAATAATGCCCTCAACAGGGGTCAGTCTTCTAATATATTCATGGCCAAGATTGCACTTCACGAGGGTCAAACTGCTAGCCAAGCTTCCCATGTTGTCACAACTAAGCTTGGCATTGTCAAACGTGGAATTAATGTTACAGGCTTTGGTCTATGTCATATAAAAGACAGCCTGAATGGGGATTATTTCATCAGCCCAGTGATAGATGGATTCACCGCTAAATTCATATTTGAGACTGCAACTGTCACCTCCACTATTTCTATCTCAGTTTTTTTTGGTAGCATTGTGGATGGTCATATCAGCAATCAGCCAATACATCATTGGGAATAACCGCCCTTGATAATGGACACACGTAACCACCGTCATTGTTCTAAAGATAGTCTTCTCCGCTGGCTACATCAAAGCTCCCAGTTTGGCTACACTGTTGCATTACCCTAGCCAAATCTGGCATTACAATGGCTCATATGTAACTACTAAACACAGAAGGTCAGTGTTTTTCCCAGGTTACAGCTGTGGAGCTCTAGGATTCAGACAATAGAAAAATTCAAGACAAGAACAACACTTGAATAGATACCAGTTACACAACTGGGCCACTCACGACATTTATAAGTAGGACCATCAGGGAATAAGGGAGAGTGAAGAGGGGAGCAGTGTTGGACCTTTTCACTTTGCGCCAAAAACCAGAAACAACGGATAAGAGAGAGAGAGAGATACAGGAACACAGGATGCTGGATATCAGTATTCAACAGTAACTCAGGTTGTCTATTACCAAATTAAGCTCCAACAGGGCACGGGAAGGCAACAATAATGTATTTTCTGACCCAGGCTGAACTTGGGAAGATGCCAACAGAATCGGTTATGTTAACCCTAGGAGGGGGAAGTGGATCAAGAGAGATGGAGTGAGAAGGAAAATAGAATAATGTACCAAAGATGTTACAAGAAGAGGGTATATATATATACCCTAAGTGAGAGAAGAGAGATAAAGGGCTAATGGGCTTATAGAACAGGGCCCATTAGCCCGATATAGGAATATATCACTAACACCCCCCCGCAAGCGAAGTATGGATGTCTTCCATACCGAGCTTGGACACCGCACGTTGGAGAAGTGGACGAGAAAGTCCCTTGGTGAGGACGTCCGCCGCCTGATCAGCGGATGCAACAAAGTCAAGATCAAAAATCCCTTCGTCAACACGCTCCTTAAAGAAGTAGCGATCACGCTCCATGTGCTTTATCCGTCCCTGCTGGCCCGGATTTAAGGCCAGTGCAATCGCTGACTTGTTGTCACAGTAAAAATGGATGGGACGGGAATACTCCACCCGAAGATCGTGAAGGATCCCGTAAATCCACTGACCTTCGGATGCCCCATCGGCGAGCGCGCGGAACTCAGCTTCCGCGCTTGAGCGGGATACCTTGTCTTGCTTGCTGCTCTTCCAGCTGACTAGGCTGCCAAAGATGAACGTGCAGTACCCGGTGGTGGATCGGCAATCCACAATCGAGCCGGCGAAATCTGCATCAGTGTACACTTTCACTTTTCTGTCCGAACTCCGAGGGAAGAGCAGTCCCTTCCCGGGGCAACCTTTTAGGTATGCAAGTACCCGGTGGGCGGCCTGGCGATGAACCTCTCGAGGCGAGTGCATAAACTGACTAAGTAAGTTGACTGCAAAGCTGAGGTCGGGCCGAGTGTGTGTCAAATAGAGCAATTTCCCCACCAGCTGCTGATACTGATAAGGATTCACCAGTGGAGAGTCCTCCCCTTTGCCCAATTTGACGTTGGGATCAATGGGAGTGCTCACCGGAGCACACTCAGTCATACCAGTCAGGGTGAGCAGGTCAACGGCATACTTCTGCTGCGAGACGAAGATCCCCCGGGGGGAATAAGCCACCTCAAGGCCAAGGAAATATCTGAGGAGGCCGAGAGTCTTAATCTCAAACTCCTTGGCCAGGGCAGCACTGAGACGGACAGCTTCGGCAGCATCGGAACCCGTGAGCAAAATATCATCGACGTACACTGCCAGGATAGATACACCGGTCGGCTGATGACGGAAGAACAATGAGGCATCACCGTTGCTCTGAGTATACCCTTCGGCTTTCAGAACGGAGGAGAAACGGCCGAACCACATCCGAGGTGACTGCTTCAGTCCATAGAGGGACTTCCGCAATCGACAGACGGTGCCGGGAGGACCAAGGGTGTACCCCTCGGGCTGCTTCATATACACCTCCTCCTTCAGATCGCCATGTAGGAAGGCGTTCTTCACATCAAACTGCCGAATCCCCCAATGGAAGTGAGCTGCCAATGCCAAGAGAAGACGAACCGTTTCCATCTTCGCCACCGGGGAAAAGGTCTCGAAATAATCCACTCCATATGATTGGGTGAACCCCCGAGCGGCAGGCGAGACTTGTACCGCTCAGGGTGCCATCCGCATGATGTTTCTTGGTGTGGATCCACTTGCAATCCACCACCCTCTTGCCAGGAGGAAGGGGACCACATCCCACGTGTGGTTCTTGAGCAAAGATTGCATCTCCTCGCCCATCGCGCTTTCCAATGAGGAGAAGCGATAGCATCGGCTACACGGCGAGGAATGGGATCCGACTGATGCAGTGAGAAACAGCCGGTAGGGAGTACTCAGCTGGTCGAATGAGAGAAAATGAGATAGAGGATAGCGGGGTGTGCGAGTGCACTGACGAACCCCCTTCCGAAGGGCGATAGGCCAACCCAGCTGTTCCTCATCATCGATAGAGGGCTGAGCGGAATCGTCCGACGGAGGATGAGCGGAAGCGAGAGGTGGGTGTGACAAATGTGCGTGAAGTGAAGTGGGGTCACCCGCACTAGGGTTGGTAGGATCGTCGGCGGATGGGAAGGAAGAAGCCAACTCACCGGGAGCAGAGGAAGAGGACTCACCCGCAGACGGGAGATCCTGTGAGGACGGAGCTGGAGAATCCTGGCCAGTGAGAATGCCCGGGGGAGGAGGCGGCAAGGGTGCCGGAAGCGAAGGAGGAGTGGACAGCACGTCCAAGGACCCCTCAGGTGTCACCGACGGAGAAGAAAGGACATCAACGGGAAAAGGATCATGGAGAGACGAGGGTGGCGTTGGAGCAGTGGGCTCCACACTCGGAACAGGCCCCAAGTGGGGAGCCGAAGGAGCCTCATCCAACGGGAGGCGGGATGAGGAAGAGTAGTCCCCGAAATAGGGTTCATGCTCGGCAAAGGTGACATTTGCCGAGATGAAGAAACGCCTTGTGGGCGGATGGTAGCACCTGTATCCCTTCTGGAGGGATGCGTGGCCGGCGAATGCACCTCAGAGCACGAGCATCGAACCGTCCGTGATGGAGAGGTATCGTGGGCGAGGCGGTGCAGCCGAAGACCCGAGGAAGGAGACCCGTCCGCAGAGAAATATCCGAAAAAGTCGCATTCATCCGGTCCAGGGGGCAGGAGAACTCCAATGTAGGGGAAGGAAGACGATTGATGAGGTGGGTACTCGTCAAAATCGCCTCACCCCAATACTGCCAAGGCACCTGGTAGTTCACCAACAGCGTCCGGGCGGTGGAAGTGACATACCCAATGCGGCGTTCTGCCATACCGTTCTGCTCCGGCGTAGCTACACGCGAAGTTTCGTGGAGGATTCCACGATCCGCAAAAATGAGGCAAGTGCGGTATTGACGGTCGCGGGCATTGTCCGACCGAACCGCTGGATACCACGACCAAACTGAGTCTGGACCATGGCGCAGAAATGTCGGACGGTGGATGTGACCTCTGACTTCGTGGTCAGCAAATAGACCCACGTATACCGGGTGGCCTCATCCACAAAAATCACGAAGTAGCGGTGCCCCCTCAGACTAGGCTGCGGGGCCGGTCCCCAAACATCACTGTGAACCCGATACAGCGGACTCTTCGTATGCATTTCAGAGGGAGTAAAGGAAGATCGGCGATGCTTGGCCAACTGACAGGCCGCCAAACAACACTCGATAAGTCGAGTCCAGTACATAAAGAAGGGAAAACTCGCTGCATAGTAGAAAAGGAGGGTGGCCAAGCGCTGGTGAGCCAACTGGAGACGTACTCTACACTGCTCGTCGGCTGGTCGAAGTGCCCGGTGCACCAAGAAAGTAGAAGAGCGCCCCCCGTCGTCCAACAGTAGCAGTCCATGTTCCCGCCTAATCGGTGTAGTCCTTCCCACCTTGTCAGACAGAAACATGCCGTCAGGTTGGAGGTGAAAGGAGCACATAAGGGCATCAACAAGACGCGTTGGAGACATGAGAATGGCCCGCAAATCAGGCACATGGAGGACGTTGTTGACCACACCGAGGCCATCCACAAAACTGCCCGATTCCGGCCACCCGAGACGTCCACCGCCGCCGTAGAACGGCATGCGGCTCTCACGATGCCTCTCGTACGATACAAACCGGTCATTGAAGGGGGTCATATGCTCGGTGGCCCCCGAATCAAGAACCCACGTAGTATCAGAGACGAGAGGTGAGTGAAGAGCCGTATGACCACAGTACCACTCAGAGGAAGGAGAGGGCTGAAACGCACCAAAACCGCCGAAGTAGGACGTGGACTGGGTCTGGGTCTGAGTCTGAAGGGCAGCCATCTGGGACTCCATTTGGTCACGGAGACGAGTGAAGTCAGCCTGGAGTTGATCGATGGTGGAAGCGGAACTGCTCGTGCTGGTGGACGTGGCGGCAACCAGGGCCTGTCCGTCGGCGACTTCCTTCTTCTGCTTGTGCTGGAACTTCGGGGGAACACCATGGAGTTTCCAGCAGCGGTCACGAGTATGCCCCACCTTCTTGCAGTAGGTACAACTGGGGCGAGTCGTGGAGTCGGAAGGTGTCGCCAAGAGGGCCGCCGAGTCAAGGGCCGGCGCCGACGGAGTCCCATGGAGTGCAAAATGACTTTCCTCCTCTAGGAGTTCCGGGAGGAGCTCGTCGATGGTCGGGAAGCCTTCTTTGCGATGTAGGGCGTTGCGGCGAATGTCATGATACTCGCGGTTGAGGCCATTGAGGAACCCCATGAGTCGCAAAAGAAGAACATCTTTCCAAATTTTGCACGTCACATCGTCAGGCGGTAAGTAGTGATCCACTTCGTCCCACAATTTCTTGTGGGCTAAGGCATAATCGGAGATGCTCATTGTGCCTTGACGAAGGTTGTACGCCTGTCCCACTAACGCAAACAGTCGCCAGTAGTCGTTGTCTCGACCACAGTACGTCTTCGCTGATCCCAGAACCCCTTCACCGTCGTCGGGTAAGGAAAACGCTGCCGAAAATCATGGGACAGCGTATGCGTGTAGAGCCACCCCAGGACAAACTTCTCTTCCGCATTCCACGTGGCGTAGTGGACATGCGTCGGTTGGAGCGGAGCCTCGGTGCAGTGCTTGAACAGGAAACGTGATTCCAGGGTGGTTTGGACGTAGCGGGTCCATTCCAGTAGATTCGGGCCCCGAAGAAGAGTAGATTCGGGGACCGCTGGGAGGGGACTCACAATTTTGTAGGAGAGAGGCTTCTCGAGGAAATCGGCATCTTCGAACGGCATGATGTCAAGTTTTGGGTGCGGGACGGCAACCGGTTAGAGGGGCGACCGGCGTCGGAGAGGCAGACGGCCAGAACAGGGCCTGGAGGACGTAATGGGGCCGTCCAGGGGGCGGATGACGGAATGGATGACGAAAACAGTCTCGGGATGACGCACAGATGAAGAGGATGACGGAAAAATCGTCCGGATGACGGTTCGGACGGGTCTGTTGACGGTTCGGACGGTGATCGATCGGATCGGATCGAATCACGGGTCGGACGGGATCGGATGACGGTTCGGACGGGATCGGTTGACGGATCGACTCGGGATGACGCGCCGGGATGACGGTTCGGCGCTTACTGCGGCTGCTTCGGCTGCGGGCTCCGGAACGGCCGTCAGACGCCGGAAATCGAAGGAGGAAGACGGTATGGAAGATTTTGAGGATGAAAATCGGAAGAGGAACGATTTTAAACCGAAAAAATGACTGGAATGAAGAAGAAATTGCGGAAGCGGAAGGGGAAGTTCCGCAAGAGAATGGAGACGAAGTTCCGCGTGACGAAGATAGTCTGCGCGGGGAATGTTCGTCCGGTAGAGGGATCTCACTCCTTAGAGAGCCATTGGCTCTGATACCATGTTAACCCTAGGAGGGGGAAGTGGATCAAGAGAGATGGAGTGAGAAGGAAAATAGAATAATGTACCAAAGATGTTACAAGAAGAGGGTATATATATATACCCTAAGTGAGAGAAGAGAGATAAAGGGCTAATGGGCTTATAGAACAGGGCCCATTAGCCCGATATAGGAATATATCACTAACAGGTTACAACCTTACTCAGGTTCTCTGAACATCTTAGGATGATGTCAAAGACACTTATAGGCAACTTTATCTCACTTTTCATGGATTATTTCTATTTAAATATATCTATGTATTCTTCTGCAGAAAATGAAATGCATTTGAAAGCAGATACCACAGTCATCTAGATAAAAATATTTGCATCATGAAGAAATAACCCCGTGGTTAAATGTCAAAAACCTCTTTGAGATATCCTCCCTTGCAAAGAGCTTGGACAATGAGAGTCCAGCAGCCTTTATTTAAGTTCACAGATTTTTCCTGCATGATTCTCCATGTCTCCATAGCAAACTGCAAGTATCTTCATATAAGATTGAGCAACAAAGCCATGTCATCTGTTTCACATTTCCCAGATAACGGAGACATGAAAACAATGTTGGCGAAAGAAAATACCACGGGATCAGGCGCTTTCGCACAATATTCTAGGATGCACCCAAAATCATCACCTTGCAAATTCAGAAGTAAGGTGGACGCTTTATCCTTATCACCCAAATGCAGTGCATTGACTACCTGCATTTCTAAAGGTGTACATGCTATATACCCTCCATGGTGCCACTTGTTACCTACAAATATTGTAAATGATTACACTCAGAACACGAAAATCATGCCTTTTCTACTACTCTGCAGCAGTAGGGTTTATTTCCAGAAATTAAGGCTAACTTATTCACATAGTAATGTTTCAAAGTCTCAATGTGAATGTCATCACGGGATAAAGATAAGTTATTGGTCAACCATAAATCATCATGAAACCTAACAACATTATAAGCATCGCTATTTTAAATTTAAAGTCCACTCGCACATCTCATCATCAATGTTTCTCATCATTAGATGAAGTCAAAATCTAAACCATTAATCATCATGAAACCAAACAACAATATAAAGCGTCGTTATTTTAATTTAAAGTCCACTTTCACATATCATCCTCAATGTTCCTCATCATTAGATGAAGTTGAACTCTGAACCTACTGAGAACCTATCACCAATATGAACCGCACAACATGTTTCATCATTGAGAGATAGCCTACCCGAAATTGTAAAGCCAAAAGCTTTCAAAGAGGCCGTTGGACGACAAGCTCAATCTTTATACAATATAATTCACGACGAATCACTTAAATTACATGTCACGGAAAGAGGAAAACAATGAGCATGGGTCCAGTGGATAATTGTGATATGATCCCTGACTCTAGATGTATGTATAGCCCTCTCCCAAGGAGTGCGCAAGAAAATGTAACTGCTATGGCCAACTGGCAGACCAGCCCAGACTAGTCCCAGTGTCCACCCAGCCCAGTAGCGTGAGGCCCAGCATCGGTCAATACCAGCCATATAAAGACCATTAGAAAAGAGACTTTTGTTGTGTATACAAGTCTTTATCAAATCTACACAACGGCCGGTTTTTGAATACAGCCTAAGAATTTTGATAGACTAATACCGCATTTTTATTTTGAAATTAACTAATATCGCATTGTTATTGCTTATTGTTGGCAAAAAAGATGCTGGTTTTAATTTTTTTCCCTATCACCATTAAAATAGCAGTACCAGAAACTGATTGGAAGAATTATATACTTGAACCATTCACCTCTGGACATTGCCTTCACTGTTGGACTCCTCAGTCAGATCATGCACAATCCCAGGGAGCAGCATATGCAGGCAGCCAACAGAGTTCTGGGCTACCTCAAAAATACATCTGGACGTGGGTTGATGCTTGGAAAAAGGGTAGCAGATGAGGATGGAGATCTACACTGACGAAGATTATGCTGGATCAGTCGTCAATCAGAAAGTGACTACTGGGTTTTGCACTTCCCTCGCAGGAATTTTGGTTACTCGGCAAGGTGAAAAGCAGAAGGTAGTCTCCTGGTCAAGCGCTGAGGCCAAGTTCAGATCAGTCTCAAGGGGATTGTGAAGTCTTGCTGATTCAGGGGTCCTGATAGAACCCAAAATTGGCCCAGAGAAACCAAAAACTCTGCTTTCGTAATATCACATAATTGTGTGCATCACGATCAAACAAAAAAATGTCAAGGTAAACAGTCACTTTATCAGAGAAAAAATTGACCAAACAATAGGCTGTATGGAGTGTACCCATTTCGTGCCATTTATGACTTCAGTGGGGTTCTATCAGATTGTGTCGTTCATGAAATAGAGTGACCGATGTTTTTTTGTTTCATATTCCGATAATGAATCAAAAGCGTGGTGAACAAGGTGCACTCAAAGTAATAACCAAAGGCGTTCTTGGAAATTTATTCTGTTGGCTGCTGAACAAGATGCACTCAAAGTATCTGAGCACCAACTTGAGGGGGGTGCCAGCATATTAAGTTTGATTAATGTCATTGTGGTACGATACGCCACTGTATCTACGAACGCAGGCCCAGGCCCATGCCGACGGGCCACTAGCGAGACCTATTTCAGCTGGGCGATGAGGAGAAAAGGGCTTTTTCGACATGGTGAGTGCTCTTGCATTTCCTCCATTGAAGGCGACTAGCTGACCGTTCTCTTGCAGACGACCAACCCTGCTAGAGGCGGCCATCAGAACGAGTCCACGCGTGTCTACTCCACTTGCTCGGGCGTGTCAACCCCGCCACCCTCTCCCTCATCTATCCCTCTATCTTCCTTTATCTTCCTAGTTCGGCCTGCTGGCCTGTGGACCTTTTTGTGTTGAGAACAATTCAAGTAAGTTGAATACCAAGATTGTGTGCTTGAGTTACAAGATCGTAACACGTTGGATCTTTATTAACCTTCCCAACAGTAATTCCTATGCGGCCCAACATATATAGCCCATGGGAACTTTTCTTTTAATGGCCATTGGGCCCATAGATGAGGCCCATCAGCCCTCCACTTAAGTGAGGTTTCCCACTTCATTTTTAGTTAATTTAACTTGTTTCCTCTGAAAACCCAAACCGCCCTAACGGTGAGCACCATTGGTGGTGAGTGGCATCCTCCATAACGTTGACGCTACATGATGGATAAAGTATTTTTCAAGTAGCTATTAGGATGTAAAATTAAGTACTTGAAACCTAACTATTAGGTAAACTTAAGATGATTAAAATCAGAACCTGTTCTGGAGATGGATATAGCAGGATTGAAACTTAACTTTAAAGTGTTGGGTTAGTATATATGCAACTTCATCTGAGGATGGGAACTGAACAGAAATGTGCATTGTGCTCAGTCATTACTAGCGCATTGAGATGGTGTAACAAGCAGCAAAGCTAAGAACTTGGTGCTGGCGGTTTGGTTTACATAACATGGCATTGCTTTGAAATATCACATCAAAGCACGTTTGAGAGTTTAGGACCTTATCAGTTTACCCAAGCAAAAAGCATAATTCATCATTCCCAATATACCTTCTGATAATGTTGTGAAGTTCTTCTTAAGGCCATTCTTTAGAAGAACATTTCGAGAAACCTGAGGTGAAAAAAATCATTAGCTTCTCGTATGCTTCAAGCTTAACAATGACAAGGGAGAAAAAATATCAATAGACTATGCATATACAGAAACCATCTATATATTGTACACCCAGAAGGCCAAAAAATGGCTACAAAGAGAACATTTTCCACCGTTTAAAACTTGAAATTGAAGCAGAGGAGACAAGAAGAAAACTGAATAGCATGGGAAAGCCTCCATCTCCCTGGAGCACATTTAAGGGGAAAATGAAATCCGTTCTATTCCATTTTGTCGGTCATAAATAGTGAAATCCATTGTTCCAAAAGTACGTAACTTCCTAGAAAAGCAAGAAAGACAAAGTGCTCCAGACTACTAACTTCAGTAATAAGGGGCAAAGGAAGAATTCATAAGCCATGGTGCACTTGCTCTCCATAGGATAGTAAGACACTCAAACTATCTGGGGTTCATATGTATTATGATACCCTCCCAGACAATTCCTAGGAAAAAATTAGAGAGATACTGAATGAATTTCTCAAACAATATAATAATTTGCAAACCAAAGGCCAGTAACAGAGTCGAGAACAGATTGGGGATGTAAGGGAACTGGGGCGAATCAGAGATACAAGAAGGCGAGGGAAGGTGGAAGAATGACAATGGATAGCTTGGGAAACAACCACATCAGCCCAGTCCCCTTCTAGACTGCAATAGCTCCAATGCTCTAGAAAGGACGCCACCATAATTAGCTTTACAAAAAAGACTCTTCTTCTCAACGAAAAAGTGTCTAGGCATGGCTTTGACAGTAACTACATGCTCTCATCCATACACCGATCAGATGATAAAGAAGTGGAGATGTGCAGTAAAAATATGCCACATGCATCTCTTGTTGCATTATGATACGATACTTGTACCAAGGAAGGGAAATACAAAATATTCCCTCAAGAGTATTTCCAAAAAACAATGCGAATCCAAAGAAGAGAGTACCACATACAAGAATGAGAATCAAAGACAGAGGACCCTACTGTAGAACCCAAAAGGATTCAACTCTTCTCGACATCAGGTGCATTTATCTCTCCTGTGAAAGCCCGCTTCATAAAGTCTTGAAAGAATATTAATGTCCCCCTTTTTCCCCTTCCCTTTATTGAAAGGGTCTTCCCACATGTGAGCTTTTCTGCACGAGCACCCAGCTGTGGGGACTCCCACTTGAACCTTTTGTGATACATTCTTGAAAAGAATGCATCACATCACTTTAGATGCATCAGTATCCAAGAATCATCCCAGAGTGAAGTCTAGGGGAATCAGTAGTGGATTGGAGATCATGGAATGCTTAAAAATTTGAATGCATTGTGCGCTGCCTCTACACATGTAAAAGAACTATGGTAGAGCAGATGGGTAAGAGGACAAGAGATCTGTACAGAGACGCCAACAAAAACATCAGTGGTCTATAATTTCCCCTCAGTAGAGATTCCAGACATGGTCTATAACTTCAGACATAGTCAATTGGTTCTCCGTAGAGATTCCAGACATGGTCTATAATTTCCCCTCATGTTCAGGCATAAATTTGCTGAAAACAAAAATATCACGAAATAGCAAAAGCACTGGTCAGCAAAAGTATGGCCAGAAGATCAAGTGCACAAGAGATTGGAACATGGTTGGACAATTGGAGATGCCGAACGGCATCACCAAACAATTGCACAGGCCCAGATGCATATGGAATGTTTTCACTGGTATGTCTTCGTCTTTCATCTGGATTTGGCGATAACTCGCTTGAAAAGATTGACTACCCACGTAGGCCAAAGATTGGGAAAGTCTTCATGCAAAGAGACAGACCAGTGAGGCCTAGATCAAAATCAGTACATGAAAAAATAATGGCAGACAAAATAACAGTGCAAGAAAGGAAACATATTTCATGTCTCATCGTATAGATATCTGACCAAGGGCTTTAAAAAATTAGTTAAACAATTGCATCGTACGTCACTGGCCAGAAATGATGCGCACACAAAATAGATGACAAACGAAAATCAATACGCACACTAATAAAAAGCCAGCAGCGAAATACAGTGGCAGCGAGACTAACCGTCCAACTACAGTTATTGTTCATCCGAGCACAATAGGCCAGATCAGATCGTCGCTGAACGGAAGATGAAACAGCAAATATTTCTGAAATCAACAAAATAAGAAAAATAAGACGAGAAATAACCATCAACATCCTCCAAGACTATGATCAAGGACGCCGCAGAAGTGTGTAGGATCATTCATTAAACAATTAAGACTCAATGGAAATGACCCAAAACTTCGCCACACTTCTCCGACGAACCCACGGCCCAATCAAAAGGAGAGGGATTTTTCAAAGTAAATCTATAATCAGCATGGGACTCTTGCTCACTTCCGACATGATGCACTCTTGCAAGGGACTCCGCCTGCTTCGTGGCCTTCACGATGCCAACATTCGTATCCTAGCAGAATTACAGCGGAAATCATAACATTAGGCATCACATCATGAACAACAACGAGAGTTGATGCTACATCGATCGAACAGAATACAAACTTTGAGCATCCAACCAACATCGGCGGAATCCTTGATCGCGGTACGGGCCTTGCGCCATGCCTGCATCTTCCCGTAGTCTTCACCAGCACCAGATCTTGACCTTCTTCGACGCCATTGATGGAAAGAGGAGACGGCGAAGAAAAGCACCTTCGCCTTCCCAGATGCTGAAAACCTCTCTCTTTCTTCACCGCTTCAGTTTTAAACCTCCGAAGAAAACAGGTTTTATTTGGAGTATATCAAGGAAAATTGACATATTGCTGACGTGGCAGTGATGATGTGTCATATCTTATGTTATGATAAAGTTCCAAGAAGATATATTTTTTTATGTCAATGAAGAATAGAGGAGGTTCATGGCTCCGATTCGGAGGCTGATGATAGGCTGAATGGGATGGAATCCAATTTGGTATCAGTCATCCGTCCTGACCTCGGAATATAAACGAGACGAGAGCCCTCATTGGCTCCCATGGAATAACTCCATCATTAAACACCACTAAATTAATGTAATTTTTAATTGTTATGATTGTTGTCATCATCATTTTAGTGCAACCCCTCTCATAGGAACATGACAATAACAGCAAACCATGTAATGTTTTCGTAGTATGTATGCAAGGCTTATTGTAATGACATGCCATGGTACTATCTCTGGCTTTGGTTGAGTCAATAGACTTTGGAATGAGTTATTTTTTTCATAAATGGGTGGCCCCTTGCTCATAGTTATAATGTATCTCCATAATAATTTTTAAAACTATAACGTATAGCTACCAAGATCCATCTATTTTATGATTGTGACATTCTATACTCATGTATCAGTATACTTGTAAACTATAATGCCCCAATAACATTTATTGACCAACCTTATTAATTAACAATACCAACATATATATCAATTAAAGATCTATTTAACCCAATTGATAACTTAAAGTTTCTAGCCAATGAAGTGTCAAGCCACACCTCGTGCTTTAGAAGATAGACAGTAATAATTGAACTCTCTTATGTAACCTTGATGGAGCACGCCAGGCCGTTCCGCCGGAGACGTCTTCAGAGCCACCATCCTCGTCATCGATAGCCATGCCGGTTCGCATCTGACGGAGGCAAATTGCGGTGTTAAATTTAAATGTCGTTGTATTTTTAATTTGCCTACAATTAAATAAATTTGATAAAGTATAGAAACTTACTCAACAGTATAGTTTGAGTAAGGTCATCTCCACAGGGACTGGCCTTTAGGTAAATATTCAATAATTGAGTTGTTAGTTATTAAGATATAGTAATATTACTAAAGATAGTGAATATTAGAAGAATTAAGTAATTAGAAAGTATAGAAAGTATTAGTTTAATAAGATAATCAGATAAGAGAAAATATCTGAGATTATATATATGTACTAGAGATACTAAGAATGATAAAGAATTAAGATATTAGATATTATATTTAAGAATTATAGTAATTTAGCTAGTGAAAAGATAGATAAGAATTTAATTAGTTTAATAAGAGTAAATTAGAAGAAGAAGAAGTTAGATAGATATATTAAGAGAGAATGAAAAGGTTAGGGTAGTATTTATATGTACTAAGAAGATAGGTGAAGAGATGATTTTTCTTATTTAAATAATACATATTCTATTTATATGACATTTTAGAAAGAGTTTTTAATATATATTTATATATATATATTAAGTGGCATCCACGTCATTCGCCCGGAATTCAAGCGATTAAGTGGTGCATATTACTAAAATAATTAAAAGAGAGAGAAAATGAGCATTATTGGCTCATTATGGCATTGCAAATCGCGATGCCATAACGAGCCAATCATTAATTCGCAAGTAATTACTACGTGGCGCGGAAGGCAATGAAGAAAAGATATGTTTTTAATTTTCATGCAATAAATGCATGCGGAGATCGATTCTCCGCGTGCATTTATAATTATTCCTAGTTCGTTAGCGTGTACATTTAATGCACGCGCTAACTGACACACGTGATTCAATGTGCGTACGGCGTCGATGCACCACGTGCATTAAATGCACGCAGATATCGATGATGTGTGTGTCAAAAATTGCGGCTAACTTTGTCATTTTCTGTTTATTTTAAAGAAAAAAATAAAATGAAAGGGTGACGTGGCATTTTCTGGGCCATTTAAATCAAACAATCACTCTTCAATGATTGGGCCTGTGGATGTGGACAACAATGTGTCAGATCGTGATCCGAGGATAGGGAAAATGAGAAAAACAATGCCAGGCAATAGAAGAATTCCATTTTTTAAGAAAGATAAAAGAGATCCAACGGCCAGATTAATCCTTAGTAAAACCTTGATATCTTGAGATTTAGATGTCCGATTGGGCTGAAAATTTGAGGGCATGTTTGTCTTTTCCCCCTCTACAATCCAGACGGTTGGATCTTTAAATAAAGGTTTGGAAAAAGGCAAAATTCACTTTTTGAAGCTCTACACAAGGATTTGGCCAGGAAGGACACATGAGTTGCATTGGAAGTCAACAGATCTTGATACTGCATTCAAAGTTGTAAGTTTCTGATTTGTATTTTGAACTTCTTCTTGAACGATTCTTAAATGCCGAGGCATGGGAGAAATGTGCATGCCCTAGAAGTTGTTTTGAATGAAATTAGCATTGCATTTTGAGTCTGATTCGAGATCTCATTTTTAATCTTCAGTTTTAAACAGATTTGGAACAATTCTGCATCTTTAGATTTTTAATTTAGGGTCGGATTTCACATTTTCCCCAAATTCTTCACTTTCTCTCTCTAGGTTAATTCTTCTAGTTTCTCTCTCTAGATTTCAAAATTGATTGTTTTAAAATTTAATTCAATATATGAAAACCCTAAATATTTAATTTCATCCATAATTTCGTCCATCTTGAACTCCAATTTCAAAATCCCTTTCTTGATTATTAAATTTCCAATTTTAATTCATAAAAAATTGTCTTAAAATTTTATAATAATTGGGAAATTAATAATCCAAATTAATCTGATCTTATAATTGAAAGCATTCTATCTTGAGTTTTTTGACGGAAATATTTAAAATCAAAATTACGTTGTTACTTGATTTTGATTAATTAAAAATATCATTAAGTAAAATTAAGGTTTAGTAATTGCAAAATTAATTCATGCTTGAATTGATTCATTAAAAATTGGATAAAAAATTTCACTTGCTGTCTCCCTGTCGTTCGACCCCTTGCTTGCTCTATATTCTATATTTAGTGATTAAGGGTATTTATAAATTTTATTGTATAAGTCTAAACGCCAAATCAACGACATATTTACACACATTTTTAGGCTTATCAAACGCCCTTGAGGTGTTCGACAGGAAGCCCTATAGAATATCGAAGGAATCTTTTTATATATTTTATATTTATATTTTTTATGATCGACTTTTGAAGTTATAAGGTTTGATTTAGTCGAACACCTAAGAGGTGTTCGACCAAATGCTCAAACGAGGTCGAAATAGGAGTTTATATACTACTTATATGATGTTTATATATTCTATATAGATTTTACCAGACCTCGAAACATCAAAGTTCTAACAAGGATTTTGAGAGGGTCTGTTGTCTATCACTATCTCTTAAAGTATGCGTCTTATAATATCTCATATGAGCTATATCTATACACAACCTAAGCCCTAAATAAGGGGCATGTAATCTCTCCTTCATACTTACTACAATCTATTCTTGTGTTCTATTGTCTCTTTTTCTGGTGGAAATATATGTGGTTGACAAGCCAACTGCACATTTCATATCTCGTTCCTTGTTCACGAATAGAATATATTCATTATAGCTCATGTGTGACGCTTATAATGAAGTCCATGAATACATGATCAAATTTAGTGAATTATGATGATATCGTAATACGTAGATCACTAGTCTTTAGGTATCTGGTCTAAATATTCATATTTAAAGGGGTGTTTCTATCGAACGACCGCGAGGTGTTCGACAGAATGCCTGAAAGAAGTCAGAATAGAGGGGAGAGTATTTTTTAATTTTTTTTAAAGTTTAGATAGTAGAACTGAGATAAATTGAGCAAATAATCATCGAACACGTTAAGTGTTCGATGAAATGTCATAGAGAGTTCTCGGTACCCAATTCAACGAAAACATGAGAAAGATAGGGATTGAATAAGCAATTAAGTGTCCTAAGTAATGGAAAACATGAAAATCAGCCAAATAAACACATAAAATAACCTAATTCGCCCTGATTTGAAAAGAAGGGGTGGCTGCGCCGATCGCTGGCGCCTAACGTTGGTATGTCGTCTCCCTTTTTCTTCTCCTATGTCTGGGTGCGAATCCAGGCTGCTTCAGAGCTTCTTCGGCTCCTTCCTCGTCGGTGCTATCACAACGCCCCAACTTGCTTCCAAACGCGAAAGGGATCTCCGCCGCCGATGAAGGCTTAAGGTCGAAAGATATCTCAAATTAGGGGTTCTCGGCCCCTTTTAATAGCCAGGGAGGGACCTCCCAGGCTGTCCCATGGAGGGGGATGGCCTTGGGGGTCCTCCCAGGCTGTTAGATGGCTTGGCGGTCCCCCTCGTTGGCCTACAAACCTCTCCGGCTGGCGGCGTCGACGGCCAGGGGCACGAATGGAAGGAACTTCCCCTGGCTGTCTGATCCTCTTTATAAATGTCCAACGGCTGCGATTTAATCGCAGCCATGGACCCCTCTTATGGTCTACCCCTATCCTGCCCCGTTAGTGCTTCGTCAGCCCCCCACGTCAGCCTTTGTTTTCATCTGATTTGTCCGCCCATGGGCTAGAGTTCCGTGTCAGCATCCAACAGCCAATCAGAGGCCTGAAATAGATAAAAATAGTTAAATGAACTGGATAGATCCCCTCCATCTGATCTTCTTTAAGAAGATCGGACAACTGAGATCATATCCGCCTTTTAAAAAAGCGCGAAAAGAGACAGGCTTCGGGTCGGGCTGGTTTGAAGCCCAGTCTCCTTTTTTTCTTTTGTTTTATTGAGATCACGACACATCGGGTCGCGATCGCTTGGTCACCCGATGGCCCGGCCCATGCAGCGATAAAATAGACTATGGGCTGTAAATCCCATATTGAAAAATTTTAATTAACGAAGCGCTATATAAATGTCGGAGTGTATCATCAACTAAATCAAAAACAAAGCCATACATCCCATGCGCGCGACTTGACTTCTGTGGGCCTCTCTATGGGTATGTTCTCCTTGTGGTCGGCTGGGCATGCATGTGGGCTGGCTTGAGCCTTGCGCTCGCTGGCCTGAGGCTGACTTGGGCTCTAAGTGCTTGGTCGACTCCTTAGAGGACCTAATAAACACTTTTTTATATTTATATATGTTTCTTTCTTCTTCATTAATTTTCTCTATTTCTTTATTCTCTTTATTTCTCCAATGTCCTTTTATTCCCTGCAATATCATACATTCTAAATAGAGCATTATACAATTAAAAAAGTTATTAAATATATTTTTACTAACAAAAAAAAAGACATTAAAATGTATTATTTTATCGTTTGCTCTATTTAGTGCATGAAATGTGAAATTCTTATAAAATTGGAAAAAATACTCATGAAATGATCCCAAAATGACTTTGAAATATGTATAATTATGTGACACATTTTTTGGGTTCTAGAGGCCTTGACAAGGATGAATAAATCAAAACATTCTGCAGCGGAAGACTTGAACGGAATCGAACGACATCGATAAAACCATGGAACAAAGTACCTTTACACGGATCGCATCCATGATTTCTTGGATCTTGGAGGGAGCCGAGTCGAGCTACTCAAATGTCAAGCCTCCAGACATATCCACGTGATCGTCGTCACGTTGAATCTCCTCCTTCTCGTCGACGAGCCCCGTTCTGCCTCCACCGTCGTCGTTACACTGTTTTGATCACATCGGGCATGGAGAGGGGTGTTGGGAGAGGGGAGAAGAAGGGGAAGGCCCTTGAAAAATTCTGGCCTGGGTGAATTTTGTCCAGGGCCTTCTCTTATTTATACTAAGTGGGTATTTTCATAAACCCCCAAAACTTAAGTACATCTTCCGATGTCCAAAAGACCATTTGCGTGTGACCCTCTAGGCCCATGTATCAGTCTAGTTAACAACTCCAGTGGCCCAATAACCTTTATTGGACTTCCAAATTAATTAACTATATTATCATATCATATAGATTAATTCATGTCAGATCGATCTAATCCAATCAATAGGTCGAGTTTCCAACAAGTGGGGGGCCAAGCTACACCTCGTGTTCTAGAAGATACAAAGGAGCGTGTATTGACTCACTCATGGAACTTGTTCATCATCGGTACGTATAATCCTTCATCCACTTGACACTCCTTGGACGACATAGGGTATGGTCAACTTTCAAACCCTAATCGTTCATTCGAGTTAGTACTTGTGCATTCGGAAATCATCTGAGAACTCTTCACCGATATTTCACTGCCTTGGCCAAGGACTTCATTGCATTATCTTCCTCGAGCTGTCACCTCTTATACCTAGGGTGGACGATCCCATCTTGACCACTCAATCATCTTCGTGAACTTCTTGATGTACCCGAACTAAGACCATTTAAAATCCCATGATTATAGACTCGTTGGCCATCGCCAAAGTACAACCGTCCGTCCACAAGACGTCTTTGGTGTCTCAGGTCTAAGGACCACTCTCACAACCGTGACGTGAATCGACCTGATTGACAGTTCAGTATAATACCATTCAGGGATTTGTACGGATCAATTCAGTGAAATCTTTCCACTAAAGAACACCTACTATCTATCCTTAGTGTCTCCACACTAATGGCTACAGGACCGGCCGAACTCATCATATGAGTGAGGGTAGATAGTGCTATTCTATCCGGATACTTTGATGTATTTCTCGTGTATCCTTTGAATAGGAATGTTTAGAAAACATGCTTAAAGACTAGTGATCTCCGTATTAGGATCCCATTATAATTCACTAAGTCTGATCAATAAGCATCACACATGCACTATAATGAATATGTCCTATTAATGAACATGGAACGAGATGTGGAATGCATGGTTGGCTTACCGGCCACATATATTTCCATCAACATTTTGGGTTTATTTGCATCCCTTCTTACTGGCACGCTAAGGCGTCAGTGAAGACACCGAGGGTGAAATACCCAGGTAAAAGCACATCCGTATCTTTCTCGCATTTTGATTGTGTATTGCCTTTGTCATTTTTACCATGTTAGTATGTTTGTTTACATCGTGTCTGTATCCATCGTGTCGTGTTCATGTTTGTATCATCGCATGTCGTGCTGTTTCGTGTCGTCGAATACACTTCAAGATCTATATTTAATTTTTGTATTAAGTGGGGTCCTATGTATAAGACCCCTCTCTCCCAGTATGGGCACTAGAGCCCTTATTAAGGGCCATCGTGCTCTTATATAAGGGGGCACGATGGAGCCCTAGAATGTTCACATCAGAATTTGCATTGAGTTGTTATTTTCAGTTCTCGGTCTCACGCAAGAGAAGAAAGGAGGATGAGAGGAGAAGAAGAGAGGAGGAAGGGGAAGGGAGGTGGAGAGAAGAGGGTGAAGGAACAACTGTGTCATTGCAGGCCTCGTTTGCATGCGCACGCGTTCCTTCCCCCCCCTCCATTCTCCTCGGACGCACTAGTCTGCGCGACTCTCACAACCGGACCCATGACGGTTGCCGGTGCAACGCCGTCCGCCTATCACAAATTGCTCGCCCTCGACTCCGTGCCGGACCACACCGTATCCGCTCGACTCGACTGCACAACGGCCGCCCACTCTGTTCGCCGAACAGCGCCGCGCCCACCCCATAGTGCATGTGACGACGTCAACACCGTAGTTGCACCGCCGGTGTTGCTTATGGGTCCGCCTTGAGTTGCTGCCGCGGGACCTCATTTTCGCAGTGCCTGTGCAGCGTTTGTCACCGTCCAGCTCGTCCTATAATGTCGGCAACATCGCCAGACTGCCTCGCATTGCCCCATTTTTGCCGCTTAGTATTGGACAACAATCATCCACCACGTCAAAGCCACTCACGCTCGCGTTTGACCCCACATGCGCCGACCAGCGAACCTGAATGCTAGCTCCAACCTTCCCCGATGCTCACGCGGGTTCACAAGGTGGCAGTTGTTGTGCCTCCACTCAACTCTTGGCTGCATCCATGACCCTACAACCGTCACCTCTTCGTAGCCACATGATCACTGCATCCTTCTAGCTGCTGACTAATAGCTCTTGGCGTACGCGCTGCGCCATCTCGACCGCCCTAACATCCTATGCGCTGCTGCACACCACGCTGTCTCATCACGTGAGTCGCTGCCCGCCGAGCATGTCTGTGTGCCTACATCGCTTGCATCTTCCCCAGCTCCCTCACGGTGTCTGCCTCCGCTCACGCCGTCCATCCTAACATCGCGCCCACCGAGTTTAGGCATTTGCTTGAGCCGCCTCGCCTTTGATTCCTCGCTCTCTTCACCTCTAACCTCCAGCATCACGCTCCTGCACCGTATCTACGCCGCCAGTCAAGCCAAGTCGTGTCGTCAACGGCACGCCTCCGCCTACCTGCTCGCATGAGGACAAGTACCGCGCTTGGGTTAGAATTAGGTGAGATTTCATATCTAGATTACTACGTCTCGAGCGAATTCCCTAATACAGGTTGAGCCCATCCATTACATGTGAGCATCAATGGAAATATTCTGTTCAACGCCGTAGTCATTGTCGTTGCTCCGAAGAGGGTCAAAAAGTCACCGTCACTGTCACCGATGGCCCACCTTGGAGCGCAGAGCTTGGCGAATCCCCACGAGTCGAGACCTGCATGTATGTCTACCTAGGGCTCATTGCATCACGTAGTTTCATTCGCTTAGGAATTATCTGTCGGATGACATCACTGATGATGCCCAAAATGGGTATTAGAGCATCGTCTCGATACCCGTCCGGACGACGTCACCGACGACGTCCAACATCAGACCTTCACCATCATTGGTTATCATTATCAACTTGGGTATACATAATCCTTCGTCTGCTCAAGACTCTTGAATGACTTAGAGTATGCTTAACCTTCAAAACCTAATTTGTCATTTTAGCTAGTACAAATGTATAAAGGGGATCATTCAAAAATATGGTCTCTAATATCCAAATTAACATGGATAGGCATTTAATGCATCTTCCTCATCAAGTTAATCTCTTTCCATACCAATGGCAGATAGTCACATCTTGAATACTTGATCACCTTTATGTACTTGCTTGAATTTTGTGATTCCACCTATTTGAATATTTCTATATTCAACCTAAGACATATTTGAATATTGTGATTAGAGAATCATAAGTCGTAGTCCAAACAGCCGTAAGGAACATGGGTTGCTTTTAAAAATACTTATTTCAGTCAACTAGGTCAAATTTAATAAAGAAATAGTTAAATTATTAAAAAAATTACCTATTTATATATGATATACATTTAATCAAGTTACATTGAAAATAAGCCAAAATATGATTAAAAATCTGAGAATGCGTCAATGAGAAATTCAACTCATGCAAAATTCTCACCAAGAGAGCTCAATGATTTCTCAGACAGATTTTTAATCATTTCTAACTTTATAAATATGACAAGAATGATTATAAAAAGTGGTTTTTTATATCGTACTATTTTAAATGACAAGGAAATCAATGGATAATTCAAAACGTTCAATTTAACATACCCATTGACCTTAGGTGAAATGTGGACGAGAATGGCAATATAATCTAGGATATTATATTTTGAAAAATTAGACAGAAAGTACTTTTATCATTTAAAGATGATAAATTTTAGATAATATATGATATCACTATTAATTAACAATGGATTTAATGCCTCATTTTTGGGATTCAGGGTTGAAATGATGTATTCTTCGAGATATTGATTTAGAGATAGTACTATTTTGTGATTAGATTTGCTAATTATCTGATTTGATCCAAATCATCACCATTTTTCCCAATTCACTATGAATTTTTTCATCAAGTTTGTCAAGGGGATTCTCTCTTGTGACTAAACCAAGTCTTATGATTAGTGGTGCCCATAGATTCTTTTGTTATTTCACCAAAGTGAGCTGTCTGTCCATGTAAAATTTATGCATTTATGTTAAGGTTTGGCCTCCAAAATCCTCATTTTCCAACTCATCCCCATGGGAGTTGTTATATCACGGAATTCACTTTCGAAACTTCTGGCATGTTGGCAATAATTATCCCTCCTCTTTTCATGTATTGATCGTATTTTTGCACAAGAAAGTGTCCCCAAGTACAAAAACACAAATCACTCTAATTTTGACCAAATAAATATGACTACATAGCCTATCAAGGATTTCTCAGCTCAATTTCTACAAGAGTTAAATGCATTCACATGAACATGAGATATCTGGACTATCCTTTTCATTTAAGTGACAATGGATTACCCTAATTGCTCCGCCTCATGCTGAAAAGTGGCCCATGTCATGCATGTGGTGTGCCCCACCCCATTGAAGAGGTCTCAGTCAATCTCCATTGTACGATATCCACCAAGTGCCTCAATATTGGGCCATTTGTTCTTTGCACAATAAACATGGTAAATTAGTTCAAAATGAGAAATTTAGCCTTTGAGATGGGTATATAATAGATGTGGTGAATATTGGTTCAAAACTCATTAACGTGCAAACCAATATTGATTACTCTAGACTACTATGGGCAACATATGGTCCACCTTAGCACCATGTAGGAAAATGCTTCATCACTGGCTTGCTGATGTGCGCCCACTTTTCGGCCCAACCATTGTGGCTCCACGCCAATACCTTTGCCTTTTTGATCTTTTTTAATTCATGGAAAGTTATAAAACATCTTAAAATTATAATAAAATTTTAAATTTTCTCTTTTGGTTTCTAAAATTTATCTTCTCAAAATCCATTGCCACCTTAAATAACTAATTAGATAGAAAAAGGTTCAGTCTGCAAGAACACCTGACTTGAAAAATCAAAATATTTTCACATTTTAAGGTGGACTTTAATTCTTCTAATATGCTTGTTGGTTTTGCTTCCTTGTTCATCCATTTAATTCCTGAATGAACTAAATTCAAGAACTTTCATGGAGTGGTCATACATGAACTAACCTTAGAATAATATAAATTTAAGATTTACTGGAGTGGCATGGTAATGGTGATAATATCATAAAATAATGATAACATTCATCATAGTTATGAGAGATTTGCATTACAGGTAGTGAATTATAATGTAGAATGAATGCAAAATGTGCACTTTATCAAGTGTGCCCCATCACATCACTTGTCTAGACCCCTACATCATCCATCGCATAATCATCATCTTGAAAAATTTTCACGCATTCACAAATGTTGTGATGTCAAAGAAGTTATGAAAAAAGATGTTCACCAAAACATTTTCTCCTTCCAAAAAACTTTGTAATCCAAGATTCCTAACTCCCTTGTCCTAACATAATTAGGACTTAAACATCCCACTGAGTTAACATCCAACTTAGAGGCCCCAATCTCAGCTTTTACAACATCTTGACTGGTTTGTGATACTTCTAGAGGTGATAATATCTTTAAAAGACAATCTAGAACAAGACAGTTCTTAATTAGAATGATTCCACATGACATATACATGCCTTTAATATTCTATGACAAGGGAATCTTCCTTTCATCTCTGACATGAATGATGTGCTTCAGCACGTCATTCAGTTAAAAAGAGAAAAAGAGAATATTCAATGCTATGGCGTGAAGTGACGCGACACCACAACATGGAATAATCGATTAATAATAAAAGTGGCGATTTACACGTGGTGGCTTTGAAGGAGGTGAGCACATAAGTCGAGGTGACATGGAATATGGACAATTTGACTGCTTAACCAAAATGGAAAAAGAAGTGTCAATGCAAATGATGAGGAGAGAGAAAAAAATAAGGGGTTAGGATTGCTCTAAATTCAAATCGCAATATCTGATGATCCACAAGTCCAATTGAGCTGAAGTTTTCAGGGTTTCTTTGTCTCCTCCTCTTTCCATCCATTCCCTTTGATCTACAAATAGAGGCCATGATCGCTTTGAAATCATCCTTAAACTTGCTTCCTACTCATGTGGGCTGATTGAAAGGTAGTGAGTTTTTGAGATCCATCAAGAGTGTTCTTGGTGTCTTGGCTATGTGGGAAGAAACATTAGAGAAGAGGGGGGGGGAGCTTACCAACACACATAAATCGATGTCCTCCTTGCAAAACATAAGGATCTATGGTAAGTGTCTTTGCCTAACATTGCTCTTTTCCAACATTGTTGATAGCATGATTCAATTCCATGATCATCTTTCACCGTTACACCACCGCCCTATGTCTGCTTAATCTCGTCTCTCCATCATCCCATTGTTCACTTATTCGCTCATTGTTGTACCAGACAAGTTCTCTACCCTATTCATGTTACGCCTTGCGTCATTCTACTTTCATTTTCACTTTGACTTGATATCACTATCTCGCCAAGTATATTCTCATCTTTTCACATCATATTAAGAGTTATCTGTTCGCATTTCAATAATCATCATAGGTGGAATATTGAATCCTTAATCATCATGAGCTAAATATTACAAAGTAATGGTTTATGTAATTATTAAATAACCTCAATTGCCGACGATGAATTGAACCCTAAAATTGAGATTATTAGACAACAAGAGGAGCAGCACTGCCCTTAAGGATAGTAATGTTAAGGAAAACCATAAAAGAGAGGAAGTATATAAGAACACATGAAAATATAGATTAGATCATAAAGGATAGAGTTCATACACAGAGATAGTGTAAAATAGACAATATGGAGAGGTAGGAAAATGGGAAAACATTAGAGTTAGAGATTAAATAGGAAAATGACCAATCAGGCATGTACATAGAACATCCTATAATTGAATGTTATCTACGTTTATCAATAAAATGGATATCATCAAAACAAGTAAATTATCTTAAACCGTTTTAATGTATGCACCATTAATAAACCAGAATTTTGGTTAAATAAGTCGTTTAAAGCTCTGATATATGCAATAATATTTATGGAAATTTTCTTTCGTAGAATAGGGTAAGTAAGGGTGAATCCTCAAGGAGCAAGTAATGAGAGAGTAAATTTTTAATTCAAATATATTTTGAAATGCCGATCTTTGGTGATTTTATATATTTTTTTGGATTTTAAACTATTTTTTATAGAGAAAATTAACTAAATAGAAAACTAGTCAAAACTGCTTTAAATAAAATAATTACTTATATTATTTATTTTAACTTCTAATAATTTATTATGATTTTTAAAAAAATTTCTAGGGCAAGAAAAACTTTAAAGATAAATAGAAGCTTATGCCATATTTCCCGCGATGAAATTTCGACAAAAATGAGTAGTGCACGAAATCGCTGTAACTTTTGCTACGGGAGGAAATTTTGAGTACCATTTGATGCGTTGGAAAGCTTGAAGTCTAGGCTATCTTTTGGAATCATAATGGTGAGAAAATTTAAATAAAACCTTTAGGAAATCATGCAAACCTTGTTGTCACATCCCCCAAGGGCCAAGTGGTGCTCTTTCTCCAAGAATCTTGATCATCCTTGAACTCTCTGTCCCACACTCTTGTGAAACAAGAATGGATCAAAAAACTATGATGCACTTGGACTCCAACAGCAAGTTGGGAGAAGAAATCCAAGATGGGATACAAAGAGAGGGGAGAAGAGAATAAATAGAAATGACATAACTCACCGAGCAATTGGATTTAATTCCAAGAAATTGGAGGGCTAATATTTCTTGATTTCAAGCCTGGACCCACGTGCCCTCCTCATATTTAAAAATAGACCATTCAAATTCAAGTTGTGGGTTAGTTCTATAATTCTTACCTTTAGTTGACCTGGTTTTTAAGGAGGTTTAAATGACCTTCTAGAATGGGCTTCTTGTGTATTTGGCCTCCTTTCATTATCCATTTGATTTCTAATTTCCTCATACTTCTAGCTCAAATTCACCATTATATTTACCTAAGTCTTTTTAATCAAATAAAACTCCAAGATGTGAGAAATCCACTTGAATCTATAAAGCCAAGTGGCGTTAGTTTCAAAATTCAATAAAAATATATAAAAATAGAACTTAGGAAAAAAATCACAAATCTCTCATTTTATCCTTAAATGGTTAAAAATGCTAGAGAAAATCTAAAAATATTTGACAAAAATTAAGTATAAAAGCATAATTTTACTGATATAATTTGACATTATCAGTGACCCTACATATTTTGTATAGATCAAATTGAGCACTTGTTGGGGATCAACAAGGGAAATTTAACAGTATATATTTTTTTTCAAATTTTAGTATGAAACTGGAAACTTAGGTTCTAGAGAGACGAAGATGGCAGGCTTTAGAAGATAGAGAAAGAAAGTGGTAGAAATATAATAGTAGAGAGAGAAATTGGTAGAAAATAGATGGAATGGATGGTGATGATTTAATTAGATGGACTGTAAGTTCTCAAGATGCTGATGGTTATGCCCGGAGTTATCAATGTTTCTCCCTATGATTGGGCATTTTTATACTTGGTCATGACAAAGTATTTTCACTACGGGGAGATGGTTTCCAAATTTTAATCATTACAAAGGCTTTATCAAGCAGGCTTATCAACTTACTATTGCCCTTTTTATGGCCATAATAGCTGAGCCAAATAAAATTTTCTCCACAGAAATAAAAACATAATTGCAATGAACCTTTAAATTAAAAAAAAAATGAAGATTTACTCACTTGAATGCATCTTAATGACATGCACAAAGGCTTGGCCTCTAGATATTGTTGGAAATATAAGGATTAGATCAAAATTATCTAAGATTGATTGAAAACAGAATGTTGAATCAAATACACATCTAAATACCAAAAATATAAGAAAACCAAAAGCATCATTTGTCATTTGAGCATATCAAAAAATGTCCAAAAGTATTGTATGCAAGACCCTCTTGGCCAATGCATCAATCTAGTTAATAACTTTGATGGAACAATAATGATTATTGGGCGGACATTAGTAATTAACTATATCACATATATATTAATCATTAATGATCTATTTAACCCAATTTACTGGTTCGTGCGCCACGCGTAGGGCGCCAAGCTACACCTCATGCCCTTTATGATAAAAAAGAATATATCAAATTTCTCATGAGATGTACCATCATCAGTTACTCATGAGACATTGGATGGCAGGACTCATGAGACTTGTTCTACTAAACTCGATGGCAAGCAGGCAATTAAATTTATTTTTACTATCCAATTACAAATTTTAGCAATTTATCATGCATATATTCATGCAATATGGGTGAGGAAATTTGTTACCGGTGATAAAAGTTTTAGTGGAATTTTCATATTACTAATATTATGATATCAAATTAGTCATATTATGCCCACAATATGAGCGTGAACAATTTTAAGCACATTGACAAAAGATTTATGATTTTTTAATTAAAGATTCATAGTGGAGGCATGTTTATTGGTCATATTTTCATTAACTCCATGATTGTAGAAGAGCCCAAACTTGAACAAGGGTTTGAGTTTATAAGCATGGTATTCTATTGAGTTTTGGATTCATTGCTCTAGACAGATAGAAGTAACATTTTCTTGCAGGCATTGTTTGGTGGTGCACACAACCACGTACCATCATCGGACGTGACACCAGTACTGCAAGAGACGTCCTGTGTCATGACACGTCGCCAACGTCAACTTCAGACCCAAGATCCAAGCGCCATTTAAAATTAGATTTGAATTTTACAGTTATTTAAAGTTTTCTCTTTCCTCCAAGGCCTATATGTTGGCCAATGCTGTACTAAACAACTTGGTGATTTTTTCTTTGGAATTGAACTTTTCTTCTAAAGAAAGTTGCCCTAATCTCTTCTCTGCCACCGCCGCCGCTTGCCGCCACTTGCCGCCGGCTGTCACCATTGAGACGAGATCTTCCTGCCGTAGCTGCCAACAACACGTCCGCCGCATGCCGTCACCACCACCACATGCAATGCCTGCCCACATGGCCATTGCTTGCGCTCGCACGCCCACCACGCACTGCCCCTACCAGTGCGGCCACCGCGCGCCACCCTGTCCGCGCGGCCGCCGCGTGCCTCCCCGCCCGCACGACCATCGCGTGCCGCCCCACCACGCAGCCACCGCATGATGCCACTTGCGCGTCTACCGTGTGCCGTCACCCTCCTGCATGTGGTTCTACAACTACGCGCCTCGTTTACCGTTTAGGTTTCGGGACACTGCCCCGAACCTCAAAAGGGGGCGACTCCCCCTTGACCCCCCCCTAATTGACCACGCAGTTGGATCTGCATCCACCCTGTCATAGCGCATGTCACTCAATCCCACCAACAACGCGTCGACCACTGCCTGCATTGCCTCTTCGCACTACGCCTGTGCTAAAGGTCAATTCTTCCCTCTTTGGTGTCGGTATTACTTCCTCCAATGTTTCTCGTGTGTTTTCCAATGCCGTCAGACACAGTAGAATAGGTGTGTGTCTTTTTGTAATTGTTTCGTTCAGAATATCGAATTTGGAGCTCTGTTTTCACCGTGGTGGACAGCCACCACGGTGATATGTTTTATCCATCCTTACTTGATTGTTAGCCTATCCGACCACGTCAGTCCTAGTCATCCTGCATCATTGTTTTCCACCGAAAATTCATTCATGTGACATACCTAAGGAGAATAGGTTTGGTATCCATCTGAAAATTCTCATGTCGTGCAATTTTCATGCTACACATACATACATCGTTCATGTCATTCATTGTACCTTGATAAGTACCTCATTTTGGATTGAGTTGAGCGATATTGAAATGAATGCCTCTTTATTTTTTTGTGCAGAACTGTGATCGAAGATATTTCTCGAAATACCTCGACAAATGATAGGAATGATAGGTGCTCATTTTGTTGTAAATATGATAATCAACAGACACTAAGTTTGTTACCCAAGTGGGAGGTTCTTGTACTTTTTTTGTTGATTACATGAACTTACATCATGATGACTAAATCTGACCCATATAAGTTATTCATTTTTTCATATAATTAAGAAATTTTATTAACGCACTTCATGTGTAGAGACCTTACGTCAAATTTCCACTGTTGAAGGGAACTACGGGAAATTAGTGGAGCTGTAAGTTTTTTTAAGAGTGGGCCATGTTACATTTGCTCGTCTAAGGTTTATAGCCTTATTATCATGCACATTGTGGATTCTCTTTTGGCGAACGGTGACAGCGAGGTCCAGAACCTCTACATGCCCTGGGGATTATCCATCTAAATATGTTTTACTTGATGATCTTCAATATCTATCACCATATTATCGTCTCCTCCAATATCCCGTCAAAAGTTCAAAGAACAATGTAGGCCTTGTGGAGAAATAACATTTCTGGAGCAAAATATATGCATTTCATCCGTTGGTTTAAAAGTATCCTTGAACAGCAAAAATGCAACCTATCGTTACATTGCAAAATCATTCAATGAAGCCCTCGTCATGGTATAGTCTGTATAAGGCTGGCGTCGGTCAATAAAATTTCTCTGTTGGGTAGATATTGTCGCTGTTAATGACGCTATCTTCACTCCTCTTGCTTGGTCGCTGGGTGTCAGCCTTTGATCACTGGCTTAAAGTGGAACTTCCTCCCATGGAGTTTGTGTTCTATGCATAGTCAGGAAAGCGATGGCTACAAAGCTTTGGGGTTGCTGTTGTTTTGAAAAAAAAATAACACCCTTGTTAACAGGATCGTTCAGGGTTACCATAATTGAGCTTGATGAGCAAATCATTGGTTATCATATCATTTAGAGAGCATCGTGAGGGTTTCTCATACCTCTCATTCGTGGGCCACAGATAATAGTTATTCGGCCTAAAAGCTACTCATAAAATTCATAATCCTCTTCAGCAGAAGGCGAACGAGCCGACAGAATGTCATACCAGTCTAATCCGTGTCATACGCTCGACGCCACGTGCAAGAACACTCCACTCGTGCGCCGTGCAGAGTTGCAGATGATCTAGAGAGAGAAAGATAGAGAGAGAAAGATGTAGTGATTGAACCCCTACGTGACGGCATGAGCCCAAAAGCAAGAGAAGGGTCAGAAACAAGAGGGAGAAAGAGGGGCAGAGAGAATCAGATAGCAGTTAGAGAGAGGAGAGGATGATTAGAGGGCTAGGGAGAGGCTAAGAAAAGGAGGGAAGGAGGGTAGATGACAGAAATGGTTATAAAATAGACAGAAAGAGAACCCAGAGAGGGCAAATGGAAGAGGGGAACATCTTGCCCTATAGAACTTAATCTTAATATAGCCATGATATTTAGTTGTAACGGCTATGATTAAGTTTATTAACTTACCAATATAACGTCAAATTATAGGATTATAAATATCAACCAACTTAACGCCAATCTTTGTGGGAAATACAACTGATCCCTGCTTACCATCTTTTCTCTTCTTCGTGTTCCCAAGCTAGAGCAATTTTCTTCAATGAGACCTTGGGAAAAAGAAACTTATAAAAGAGAGAGAAACCCAGAGGTAGAGGAGAGGTGGAGACATGAGTTGGGCTGATGTAAAAAAAAAAGAGGGAGAAAGAGGGGCAGAGAGAATCAGATAGCAATGAGAGAGAGAGAGAGAGAGAGAGAGAGAGAGAGAGAGAGAGAGAGAGAGAGAGAGAGAGAGAGAGAGAGAGATAGGGTCAATGGGGCCCTAGGGAAAGGCTGGAAAACGTAGTGTAGGATGTTAAATGAGAGGATGAGCAGAAAATAGACAAAGAAAGGGACTATGAGAAGACATATAAAGGCGACCTAGAGGGCAAATGGAAGAGGACTAAGAGAGTAAAAGATGGGAGAGAATAAGAAGAGACCTAGAGAAGAGAAATTTATCAAAGAGAGAGAAACCCAGAGGTAGGGGGAAGGTGGAGAGATGTGTTGGGCTTTATGTAAAAGGGAGGAGAGAGAGACGAAGGGAGATGCAGAGATAGAGACATAAAGCAAGTTTCGACGTGCGGCCAGGGTGTTGCGTCCCCGCCGGCGGTCGCGGAGGCGCTTCGCATGCAAACGTAGAAAAACCGGGAAGGTTGTCGGTGAGAGAAGGCGCCCCTCATGCAGACCATGTGCACTTAAAGGAGACGAGATGTCGTAGCCCTCGCTAGCCACCTTCGAGTGTCGTGGCCTCCTCTCTCATCGACCCCACCCACCAATTGGCGATTGAGAGAGAGAGAGAACGAGAAAGAGAAAGAGAAAGATAAAGAGATAGAGAGAGAGAGAGAAAGAGACAAAGAGAGAGAGAGAGAGAAAGAGAGAGAGAGAAAGAGAGAGAGGAAGAGAGAGAGGAAGAGAGAGAGGAAGAGAGAGAGAGAGGAAGAGAGAGAGGAAGAGAGAGAGAGAGAGAGAGAGAGGAAGAGAGAAAGAGAGAGAGAGAGAGCGAGAAAGAGAAAGATAAAGAGATAGAGAGAGAGAGAGAGAGAGAAAGAGATAGAGAGAGAGAGAGAGAGAGGGAGAGAGAAAGAGAGAAACAGACGAAGGTATACTGGTGAACCAATAAACATAAATACAACCAGCTGGATAGATATATTCAACCATTGTTACCAGCGGCGTATGTTAATGATAGGTCAGACATGATTCAGTATCCGCCATGCGATGGAAAAAACCCTGCTTGTGAGTTGGATTGCAGGATATGTGCGTTCATACTTGACCGATGTATAGTTAGATCTGTATATACCATTCACTCTTCTATTCATAGGTATATAGACATGAAGGTAACAGATACACTGAGAGATATGCAGGCAGATAGATGTGTATACAAATAGGTAAACAGGTACAAATATATAGACATACAGACAGAGATATAGATAGATAGATAGAGATAGAAAGATAGATAGATACAGTGATAGATAGAGAGAGAGATAGAAAGATAAATAGATAAATACAGTGATAGATATACATATGCAGTGATAGATGCATAGATTGAAAGATAGATAAATACAGTGATAGATAGACATATGCAGTGTTAGATAGAATGAAATAAATATGGAAATGTTTAAACAGGTGGAAGATTAAATATCCAGGAAGACGGATAGCTGGTGTTTAAGGGAGGGTGTGAACTTGAGTTTGACCAGGCTCCTGGTGACAGGACAGCGGAGTAGGATATGTTTGACTCTATGGAGATGCTGGGTCCAAGGGGAGCGTGTGAACAGGAAAATGACAGGAAAACAAAGAGCTAGGGAGGCTGACAAGCCCTCAAAGCCAGGCCGTGGCGGCTTTTTCCCCCAGCCTGGCCCATCTTCTATTGGCTCGGGTACTCCGAGCCGGTTCTCCAGAGCTGGTCAAACGCTGTCCTTTCTTCGTCCTACCCCCACGTGGATTGCCGGGCAACCACGTTCCTCTCTCTCTCTCTCCCACTCTCTCTCTCTACAGAGAAACACCGGCAGAGAAAGGATCGAAGAAGTATTTAAGAGAGAGAGAGAGTTGCAGGGGGTCGTTGCTGGATGATATCGTCTCTCCTCTTGGTTGCTTCAACGCTTGTCTGAGGAGGATGAGCATAAACTGAGGGCTGGAAAGGGTACTGAATCTCCCCTTTGTGTTCTAGCTCGCTGTATTTGAGAGGATTTGTTCCTCTTCTTCGAGCGAGGGAGTTGCAGAGCTTGAACTTGGGAAAGAAGAAGAGGAGAGATGGAGGGAGAAAACAAGGAGGAGTCCCTTCCACCGGGGTTTAGGTTTCACCCTACTGATGAAGAGCTTGTCGGCTACTACCTGACCCAGAAGTCATCAAACTCTGCCTTCACCGGCAGAGCGATCGCAGACGTTGACCTCAACAAGTGCGAACCCTGGGATCTCCCAGGTGCGACATTGCCCTCCACACACATTTCTTCTATCATCTCCTTTGAATACATCATTGAGCTCTCTCTCTCTCTCTCTCTCTCTCTCTCTCTCTCTCTCTAACACACTCACAACGTGTGTGTGTAGCTCTTCTACCTCTATGGTTGGAATCTCGTGTTTTAAATTAAGATTTATTAAGCAATAACACTTTGCCTACTATGATGATTATGTATAGTTCCATATGATCATTGGTTTGTGCATGGGATGGAAGTATTTCATAAGTGTGGATCATATGTGCAGAGACCTTATCTTAATTTCCGATTATTTGGTGAGCATTTTAGGAAAAAATAGAGTTGTATGCCGCTAAAAATGTGGATGGTACTCCCTAGAGCACACATATGTGGAACTCATTGCTTCCATCTGCAAGAGTTCTCCAGAAGGGCTATCAGGGTGCATCTCTTGGAGGAGAATACGGAGGACATCATATTGTTCTTTCATATTAATTTCATCATAATTTTCTGCCTCATCACATGGCTTCTCTAGATATCTCCAAGATCTATCTATTACTCTCCGCACCTTACATACACACACACACACACACAGACACACACATGCACATATGTCTATCTAACTATTTATGTCTTTTGATATGCCATGCCATATATCTATCCATCAATGGACAATAATCTATTGATCAGTATCTACATAATTACATTCTTCAATCGTGCAGTTTAACTTTCAATATATATATATATATATTTATATATATAATCAGTCTATCTACCTAAAGATGTTTATTTCTGCTTATCAGTCTACCTGCAGATATATCTGTCTATCCATCCCTCACTGAAAATCCAAGATTTATGTCTATCTATATGTCTATCAATCAACATCCCCTTGTTTATCTATTTATTTCTATATCTTATAACAAATTGACAATCTCTGTAAAAAGATGCACATCATATGCGGACCAATTATATTTTATCCTCCACATGCACTTCATGATACATGAAGTTCTGTCAGGAAGAGTGCTTTCTGTCTCTCTATCTTTCATGAGAGAGAGGGAGAGAAGGCAGATAATATTTGCTGAGGAAGGCCAAAGAGCGGGGACAAATACATTCCTTCATTATTTTAATAATGCTTAATCTATCGACGAGGACAACTTGATTTTCCTCTTCCGTGACTGACGGATGCAGAATACGCAGGGAAGGCGAGGATGGGGGAGAGGGAGTGGTACTTCTTCAGCGTTCGCGATAGGAAGTACCCAACTGGCCTACGCACGAACCGCGCCACCTCCGCCGGCTATTGGAAAACCACCGGCAAAGATAAGGAGATTGTCGGCGGCGGCGCGGCCACAACCCAGATTGTGGGCATGAAGAAGACACTCGTCTTCTACAAAGGAAGGGCCCCTCGCGGCGAGAAGACCAACTGGGTCATGCACGAGTATCGTCTCCTTTCCAAACCCGCCTACAAAAACTACCACGTAAGAACCCGCGGATAATTTCTCCAAACTCTCTCTGTTTTTCTCTCTTTCTCTCTCTATTTCTATTTCCCTCTCTCTTCCTCCCTCTCGCTCTCTCTTCCTCCCTCTCGCTCTCTCTTCCTCCCTCTCTCACTCTCTTCCTCCCTCTCGCTCTCTCTTCCTCCCTCTCTCATTCTCTTCCTCCCTCTCGCTCTCTCTTCCTCCCTCTCCCTCTATCTCTCTTAATCTCTCTCTTCTTACTCTCTATCTCTCTATGTTTTTCGCTTTACTTCTCTTTCCCTCTCACCCTTTATTCCTCCCTCTCTCTATCTCTCTTACTCTATCTCTCTCTTCTTCGCTCTCTCTAAATCTCTCTTCCTGCCTCTCTCTTTCTCTCGCTCTCTCTCTGTATATCTCTTTCTTCCTCTCTCTCTTCCTACCTCTCTTACTGTCGCACTCTATCTTATTTCTCTCTTCCTCCCTCTTTTCCTATATCTCTCTCTCCATTTATGTAAATCTCGCTCGTCCTACATCTCTCTTACTCACGCGCTCTATCTTATTTCTCTCTTACTCTCTCTCTCTCTCTTCCACCCTCTCTCTATATCTCTCTTTCTCCCTCTCTTATAATATCTCTCTTCCTACCTCTCTCTCTATTTTTTTTCTCTCTCTCTCACTCTCTCTCTCTCCCCTGTTCTAACTCGATCTCTCTTTCCCTACCTCTCTCCTGCTCAATCTCTCTCTTCCTACCTCTCTTACTCTCGGTCCCATTTTTCTCTCTCTCTCTTGCGCGCGCTCTGTCTCTCCCTATGCCTCTTTCTCTTTCTCCCGTCCTCGTGTATCTCTCTATCTCTCTCCCTCTCCCTCTTTCTCTCCATTGATAAATGTATCCATATATATCTCCCTCTCCCTCTTTCTCTACATATGTTTATATATATATCTCGCTATCTCAATCCCTACTCTATATATATCCCTCTCACCTGTGTCGCAGATTTCCCTCTTTCTTTTCCCCTCTCTCTCCTCCCTCTCTCCCTCTCTTTCTCTTTCCCATTCTTCCTCTCTCTCTTACTCCCGCTTATCAATCTCTCTCTTCCAGCCTCTCCCTTACTCTCGCTATCTTTCTTCTCTTTCTCTTACCCTCTCTTTCTCCCCTTCTCTTTCTTTTCTCTCTCTCTCTTTCTTCCTTCCCCCCCTCTGAAATTAGGTCCTTCGTTCTCAGATTGCTGGTTTTGTTTGCAGGAAGAGTGGGTGTTGTGCCGAGTATTTCAGAAAAGCCAGGGTGCGAAGAAACCGATGCCGACCCAGCTTCGCCCCATCAGTCATACCGACGAATCGCCGGCAGCCGAGGCCTTCCAGCTCAGCCCTTTCTACCGCCACGTGGCCGCCACCGGCCGGGGACATGCCGATCTGGCAGAGCTGACTAGGACAGCCCTTAGAGGAACCCATGGGGGGAACCCTCTCCAGCCTTTACTCAGCGGCTTCGCCTTGGGGAGTTTAGCACAGCAAGCGCCCACGTGGCACTCAGATGCCTACGTGGCGCCCTCTCTACAGGTAGGTCTCGACTCCTCTCCCACTTGCATTCTCCAGAACGAGCCCGTCTTTCAGCACGCTGAGTCTTACGCTGAGGACGCCCTCTGGCCTTCTTTTTAAGCTGTCTACTGTCCCCGTTGCCCACAACATGGCATAGCTTTAGTCACAGTGATATGAAGACGTTTGTTGATGAAAGTGTTCAAATGAATCGCCAGATGCTATCGTAAATGAGGCAAATACCACTCCTGACAATATCAATATGACGGCATAATAGACAGGTAATGAAGACCTTAGCAGTGTTGGTTGTGTGCTTGTTGTAGGCGACAACAAAGAAGATCCTCCTTGAACTCCGAAGGCAAGGGAGCAAGTCACCAGAGAACCAAAGAGAGTGAATAATAAACCAGAGGAGAGAGATAGGTGAGAATGAAGAAGGGAAACATAATAAAGAGAGAAAATACTCATTCACTTGAGCAGTAAAACTGTCGTCCGTTGTAGTTTCCCATAGGGTTCACAATGATGGAAATATGTGTGTCCGGAAAGCCAATTACACATTCCATATCTTGTTCAATGTTTTGGTGATAAAATATATTAATGTAATGCTTAAGTGATATTTATAATGAGGTCTCTTACACACAATTGAACTATCCAAACTATAATGATATCGAGCACGTCTTAAAACATGTATCATAAATATTCAGTGAAATTCCCACAAAAAAAAGAGCACCCTCTGTTTGTCCTTATTATCTACACAATAATGACTATGGGATCTGATGCACTCATAATTTGTGTGAGACTAGATAGTGTTATTCTATATGAATATTTTGATGTTCATCTCCATTATCCAAGTTATTGGCCCATTGGAATCATTAAGTAGACTCATAATACACAAATTATATTTTAGACATAGGAAAACATAATTTAGTCCTAGAGCTTTTTATTAAAATGTCGCATTAAGCATATATAGAAGAAATATCTAAATAAAAAATTCACGTAGGCCAGATTTCTTTTCGTATCCATTAGTGTTATCTCATCTCGAAGTTGGTATTGCATGACGATTTCATGAGGGATAATGTATTGAATATTGGGAAGGGCATAGCAATATCCATCTTGTACCAATATTCAGGTAATAGATGATAATAATGGATATCAATATCCAAGATCCAACACTATTACATGTACAGATAACATCATCTATTTTCATCTTAGGGGGTAGGATGACGATACCAGATATGGTGTCAAATATTGTACCAGATATTCAAATAATTTATTGTATTACGAAAAAAAGTTTTTAAAAAATTATGCTATTGGACTTAATTATTCTTATATATTTGGATAATATTACTATAAATAAATTATCCAAACAATCTTCAATCAAATTCAACAGGTTGAAATAATATGAGGAAAATTCAAATTTCAAATGGGATATTTTTTAGCCCTGCATAGTCCAAAAGCCGCATGACTTATGAGGATCTAGTAGTGGAAGACTAAGTCAAATGATCATTTCATGGGATTCATACAACACAACTGCTTCTGAAATAATTTTGTTTCAAATATTTTACAGTGTTTCTGTTTTTTTTCCCATAGAGCAATGCACTTTTAAAAGTTAAACCGATAAATGGATCATGGATATCCATCTCTGGATATCAATTTTTCATACAGGTTTTGATATTTTCTATCAGAATATTAGATTCTTATATCCAATACCAGAATCTATCACGACCAAACTGTCTCAGTTTTTTATACGGTAACTGAAATCACATTGATTTCATTGAGCTATTGAAAATTGGATGTCCTAAATAGGAAGAGGTGAATTCCAGTGTTTATCCTTCTCCCTTTTCACTTTGGATGCTCTTCCCTCTCAGTGTGATCAAACCAACAAAATGAGGATGGCGGATAAGTAATAAGGCTGGTCAAGATGGAAGAGGAGATTCAATGTGCTGAGGATCATGAGGATTCTTATAGAGGCTTGACTTTTGAACAATTCTACATGTTTCACTTGAGGAACCAAGAAACATGGATCCAAGAAATTCTAAGGTGATTCAATCAATGACGTTTACTTTATTTTAAAGGGTCGTAACAATTCTGATTTGTCTTTTGCTATGTAAATAATTAAAGCATCATGTCGATCAGGGTCTCAAACTCCAACACAGAAGAGAGTAAAATCCCTCTGAATATATACGATCCAAATGGGCTGATCCAAAAGGATAATGACAATAGGCGTAATAGGGGGACAAGGCTTCCCCTCTTTTATGGCATTAACAAGTTGATATGCAAAAATTAGGATTTTAATTCCTCATTGGTATTTTTGATTTTAATAAATAAAAATATAAACCTGTACTTATTTAAGTAAACTTACCTAGTGATGAATACGAATCGTGTCCACAAGGAATCATTATTAAGGATTTAATATTCTTAGTGTTTAGCATGATGAATGAGTTGCTTATAAATGCAGAGTCGAGCGACGAGAAAATGCAAGGCTATATAGTAAAACTTAGTACTATTTTTAATATTATTTTAGTAGATATTGATAATTTGGATTTCAAAAGATCAAGCGAGAATGACGATGAAATGACGATGAAATGACGATAACAAAAGAAATCCACAAGAGTAACGCAAAGTGAAAGTTGTATAAGGTGAATGACGAGTAAGATAATGATGAGATGGTGATGTGATAATAGTAGATTGATTTAGAGGGTATATAAATGTGATGTGATTTGATGGTGGGATGTAAAAGTGAAATAAATTTAAGTTACCGATGAGGTTGATAATAAACAATGTTAGGTGAGGATACTTATTCTGGCAACATCATAGTGATTTTCAAGTGCAGGTAAGATTCTCTTCTTCTCTGTTTAATCTTCCCACACACGTAGGACACCAACGACAAGCTTGATGGATCTCAGAAACTCACAAGCTTTCAATCAGGCCACACAAGTGGGAAGCATGTTTAAGGATGAATTTGACAAGGGTTCATTCCTCTATTTATAGACAAGACGGAATGTATGAAAGAAGGTGCTGAAGATGAAGTACCCCTCAAAATTCAAGGTCAATTGACCTTTTGGATTGTCATATATCAAAATTTGAGGTTCGATCAATCATGGTTCTCAAATTTTCTCTCTCTATGTCATTGGCACTAACACTTCCTCTTTTTCGTTAGCAGTTGTAAGTCTTGAGAAATTCCTAGTTTTCAGTTGAGAGAATCTTCTTGTCATCTGTAAATATCAACTCTGAGAGTGCCACATGTACGAGCAGAAAAAAAAAAGACAAAAATAATTCTTTTATTGATAAAATCCCAAAAAAAGCAAGTTGAAAGTTAATTGAAGATACAGAAATAAATGACTCCCATACTAAAATGGAAAAATGGTCCAGTAAATCAGTCTGGTCCTTAAAATTATGCGTAATATGGAATGTCTTCCTTTACATATCATATTTATAAATAATAGTGGGGTTATCAGTAAGTTCTTCAAGTGAAAATATTTTTAAAGGGAGAGGACAGTAGTCTTTCTATTGTCGAAGTATATACAAGAAATGATAAATGATTTTGAGACCTTAAGTTTGGATACACAAATTGAATTAATATATATATATATTACATATTATTTACATTTCCTTACTTATCTCGAACATTCTCTAGTAGTTATTCATTATTTGAATAGATGTTCGTGTTATTATCTCTAACAGACTCTAATAGTTGTTAGGTTTTCACATGTCAAATCAAAATCCTTCATTTATAGAGATCCAGATATAGTATTTTGAATTCTTTATTTTTTACACCATATTTTCTATTTGATATGAAATTCTCTTTGCATAAGATTATCAAGCTTATATAAATTGATAAATAAATAAAAATCAGCAAAATAAATCAATATAACAGTGAGTTTAAGTTTTTGTGAATTTATTCCTAGAAAATAGCTAACAACTGTGAAAAAATGTAAAGATATTTCAAACTATATTAGAAATAAAATTTACTCTTTGATTATCCAATCCCTGTGGATTTGATCCCTAACATGTACGAAGGAAAATTTATCATATTGTTGCATAAATCTTTTAGTTGCATAGCTTGAATAACTAAGAACTTCAACTACACATTATTGTGTTATGTTTTTTAAATATTTTTCTTGAACTTTGATACTTGAATTGAGCATAAAATGCTGATGAAACTTATATGAAAATCATGTTCTGTTTGTTTGGGTTTTTATCTAGTTGAGATGGTATTAAACATGAGGTCTTTTTAAATGAAAATTTAAACTACTCATCCCAAGCTGTACGCAAATCAAAAAATAAACATTTTCAACCACCTTTATTTTTTGAAAATTCATGATTCACTACATCCACATAGGTCAGCCATGCGTAAAAACAAATTAGATTGGAAAATGATAACATATGAGGTTTGTGGCATATTATATGGGCTTGAAGAATGAACTTCTTGTGTATTGGCCTCTTTTTAAGACCCAGACCATGGCTTGGGTTTGTTGTCTGATCTAGGACCTAGCTTGGGCAAATGTGAGAAAGTCATAAAAATTTATTCACCTAAGTCCATTATATTATTCACAAAATCACAAAAAATCACACAATCCATTATTTTATTCACCCAAGTCTTGTATTTCAAATAAAAAACCCCAAGAATATGCGAGAACATCCACTTGACTCTAGGACTAATATTTGTTTAGCTCTCATAAATCAATAAAATCAAAAATATTTTAATTCATGAAATTAAATTTCAATTTTATCATTTTAAACTTAAATGGAGAATAACGTAAGTGCAAACATTAAATAAGTGATAAATACGTAAATGGTGATCTAATTTGATGTCATAACATAGTCTCCCAAGATATCAATTTTATTGACCTCTTTGTAGACAGTTGAACCTTGAACCCAAGCCATGTCTCAAATGCCATTATTTCATCTTCCATTTTCATAAACATTTATATAATAGGTCCAGAATCAATTGATTGAAACCTATGGATCAAATGGTACAATTAGAATAAATTGATCTTTAAATTTGCATCTTGTCTAGTTTTCTATTATAATAGAAAAAACCAAACCTTAGCCCCAGTCACCATTAAGGAATTTCACAAGTTTGTCTTCTGTTTTCAAAAATATTTTAATAATAAATCTAGCTCAAGCATATATTGAATGCTCCTACTAATGAAAGAATCATGTTTTCTTAAGAAACACAAAATTAGTTAATGCGCCACCTGTTCCATGTGATATCATTATTAAATATAATATACAGATCAGATGTCAATCTTTAAAACAGATCAGTATAAAAAGTGTCGATGAAATTATTTAGCCCCATGCTTCCATGAAGACATAAATCACTGTAACTCAGTAGTTTAAATAAACTTCACTAGCATTGACGTAGGTAGATGAACAAATAGGAAAATCATATTTTAGTATAGATAAAATAAGTTGGGCTCCATCTTTCTTTGATTTTCCTTCATCTAATTTTTATGTAATCAACAAAATGCACAATTTCCAACTTTCTTATGAATCATCCTCATAAAGTGTTGGGTTCTAGAGGCCTAGATCTGGATGAACAAAACGCAACAGAAGATATTTGCGAATTGAATGGCATCATTAAAATCATGCAACGATGTACCTTTGCACGGATCGCATCCATGATTTCTTGGATCGCGGAGTGAGGCGGGTCAAGTTGCTCAAATGTGCAGCCTCTAGACGTATCCACGCAATCCTCATCACATCGAATCTCCTCCTTCTCATTGACGAGCCCCGTTGATGGCGCACGCCATCGAAGTTTGTTGACAACGTCATCCGCGTCGCCCACCATCGACGTCGAAGATCAGGTGAAAGATGCTCGATTATCACTTTTGTTTTCATCGCTCTTTTTTCTCGTGTTTTGTCTTTTCTCGTTCTCGTCCTTTGTTTTCTTCGCACTGTGTCACGTCCCGTGTCTGTCGTTTTATTGTCATGGAAAAGGGTCCGTCCATTTATTCCCCCTTTTCCTATTTCCTTATGTTTAAATTCCCTCTCTTCCATTTTGTAATGAGGGGGCCCATTATATAAGGGCCCCCTTAATGGACCTCATTCCCCCTTGGCTGACCCGATTTGGGGAGGCCATCTCCTCTCCCCTTATAAGGGAAGAGGGGGGCACCCCTTCGTTCAGCGAAGAACATGACGGAAGATTGAACGGGAAGAAGAGGAAAAGGAAGGAAGGAGAAGAAGGCAGCGGAAGGAGAATTGGGGAAGAACATGAGATAGAGGGGAGGAAGGCGAATTGAATTGACCTACTCCTCCCTCGCTCATCCTGCCCGTCCCCATTCTCGACGCCTAACTTGGGGGTGGACGCGCCACCTTCTCCTCCGGCGTCGTGAACGGCGCCCTCTGAACCTGCAAGGAAGAATGGGAGGATAGAGAGTAAAAGAGGGGTGAAGAAGAGAGGAGAAGAGGGTCAGTAATTCTCCTCGACCGTCCCCCCTCAATTTTTCATGCCCCCATTTCTCAGCGATCGCGAGCCAAGTCACCGCCGTCGCTGGGAACTCCGCCATGGAAGTGGCAAAAAGAAAATGAGACGTTGATGGGAAGAAAAGGTACGGGAAGGGGGGAATCGACCATTGGACTTCTCGTCTCTTCCCCTTCCCCCCTTCTCTGATTCTCCCCTGTCCCCTCCCGCGCGGGAGCTTGGTCATTTGCCCGGCCTCTCCATTGCCGACCGATTCTCTCTTTGCGCCAGTCCAAGCCACGGCCGATCATAGCCGATGCCTGGACTGACCGACCTTGACCCAGCCGATTCGCAATGTCCGGCCCCAACAAGGAGTCACACCCGGCTTCGGTTTGCGACGCCTGCTCGTGTAGGCCGCACGTGTGGTGGCCCCTGCACCGAGTTACCAACACACCAAAGCTCGCAGCCCCTTCGTCGTTGCGCCGTGCTCACTCGCTCTCACGCTCGTGTCGCCTTGCCATTGTGCAGCAAGGAGTTGTGCCCAGCAGCACACCGGCATTCGAGACGCACCGTCGGCGTCGAATTGCTGTATGTGCTGCTCGCCGAGCCGACGGTATCTGAACCCGCGTCCGGTGTTCGTGTGCGCTAGTGCCTACCCATGCACGCCACTGCCTCGCTCTGTGCCCGCGGACGCCCACCCGCATCTCGGCCACATCCCTCCATCCCCACGTATCGTCAACTGCTACTGCGCTCTGCCGCCAGTTGAGCCGCTGCTTATTCTCCGGCTCTTCTCCATCGCACCTGCTCCAGCCACGCATCGACGAACAGCCTACATGACGCACAGCCGACAATGAGGTACGCCATCTCCGCACAACTCGTTATTTTACCTTATGTAGTATACTTTTGTCTCGATTCCACCGCACTTGGGCTAGGTAGGTGAGAGCGGAAATAATAGAGAGAAAATTGCAAAATATTCGAGTGTCTTACCTGTACAGACGAGTATGTCCGCTACATGCGAGCCCTATGAATTGATTCTGTTCGGCCGTAGATGCCTTCAACGAGGTTTGAGAGGTTTGAGAGGCCATCGTCACCGTCACCTGGCGACCCCCATCCAAGCTTGGAGCTTGGCGCCTCCCTCGAGCTGGGGCTTGCATGTACGACACGTAGGACATTCAACTTGCATTGTAGTTACATCGACCTATAGGATTACCCGTCGGATGTTCAATACCATCATCACTTATCGGCATCGAGCCATCATATTCGATGTCGACCAGACGACGTCCTCGATGACGTCCTCCCTCACCAGTCCAATCTCCCTCGTAGTCGTTACATCGTTCAGATCGTATCGGGGATGGAGAAGGGGTGTGGGGAGAAGGGAGAAGAAGTAGAATGGTCCCTGAACAATTCTGACCTGGGTGAATTTCGTTCAGGGCCTTCCCCTATTTATACTAAGTGTGTATTTTTCATAAAACCCCCCAAAACTTAAATATGTCTTGCGACGTCCAAAAGAGCATTTGTGTGTGACCCTTTAGGCCCATGTATTAGTCTAGTTAATGACTACAGTGACCTTCCAAATTAATTAATTAATTATATCATCATATAGATTAATTAACATTGTATCGATTTAACCCAATCAATAGGTCAAGTCTCCAACACGTGGGGTGCCAAGCTACACCTCGTGTTCTAGAAGATACAAAGGACTGTTTATCGACTCACTCATAGAACTTGTTCGTCATCGGTTACCGTGTACGTATAATCCCTCATCCACTTGACGCTCCTTGGATGACTTAGGGTATGGTCAATTTTGAAACCCTAATCGGTCATCCGAGTTAGTACTGATGCATTCGGAAATCATCGGAGAACTCTTCACCGATATTTCACTGCCTTGGCCAAGGACTTCATTGCATCATCTTCCTCGAGCTGTCACCTCTTATACCCAGGGTGGACGATCCCATCTTGACCACTCAATCTTCTTAGTGAACTTCTTGCTGTACCCAAACTAACAATGTTTAGAATCCCATGATTGGAGATTCCTTGGCCATAGTCAAAGTACAACTGTTTGTCCACAAGACGTCTTTGGTGTCTCAGGTCTAAGGACCACTTACACAACCATGACGTGAATCGACCTGATTGACAGTTCAGTATACTACCATTCAGGGATTTGTACGGATCAATTCAGTGAACTCTTTCCACTAACGAATACCTACTATCTGTCCTTAGTGTCTCCACGCTAATGGCTACCGGACCGGCCATACTCATCATACGAGTGAGGCTAGATAGTATTGTTCTATCAGGATACTTCGATGTCCTTCTCGCGTATCATTCGAATAGGAATATTTAGAACACATGCTTAAGAACTAGTGATCTCCGTATTACAATCTCATCATAATTCACTAAGTCCAATCATGTATTCATGGACTTTATTATAAATATCACACGTGCACTATAATGAATATGTTCTACCAATGAACATCGAATGAGATGTGGAATGTGTTATTGGCTTGCCAACCACATATATTTCCATCAGAAAGCACCAATCCTAATAAAAAAAGTAGATAAAACTAATATCAGTGATGAGATAATGGTACACGAAGAGATGAAGATTGAGAAGAGAGAATTCAATAAAATAAGAACATTGGAGGTTCAGAATTGACAACTCTAAGGGAGAGGAATGTTTGCTATAGAGATCCATATGTCTTTGATAGATATTCCTTCCCCTACAACCTAGATCTACATAGATGTATCATCCCATGCTATAATTTTTTAACCAGTTGTAGTAAGAGAGTGAAGAAAAAAGTACATGTAAAGGAAATACTTATCATGGTGAGAGTGAGTGGAGTGGAGTGAGGATTGGGAAACACTAGCATTGATTGTCACATAGATGACAGAAGATACGTGCCAGCACTAGGTGAAGTGGAGCGAGGGATGCATATAAATATTATTGATTAAGACATAAATGGATCTCAGATACGTACCAGAAAGTGGTGAAAATATTTGTGCTGTGTGAAAAGATGCGGACCTGAGTCATCCTCGAGGAATATAACCTTGGACAAATGACAAAGAAATTAGAGTAAAAAAGAGAGAACAAAATATAACCTTATTTTGATGTGCCTAATTTTCTGAGTCGTAATTTTTTCATGATTCTTGATCAAAGTCACCAGCTGGGAAATCCTATATTATTGGATATCAATAATGGACCCTAACAATATTATGAATGAGGAAATGACTCATTTGGAATTTATTGGGAATAAAATCTAATGGTATCTTATTTATATTGATGGGAGTATTATTATCGATCCAAGGCCATGGATGGATAGATGAGAGAAAGATGGGGCTAGTCCAAAATTTTCAGTCCAAAATGCTTTCAAGGTCGTCGCATATTGTATTCTCAAGTTGGAGAATTTAGGATTATTGTTTATTTCTCTCTCATCCAAAATCCATATCATGGATTTCAACAATGGTTGTAGTGTCCTTACATTTCCCAAATATTTCACAATGAAATCTCCTTGAACGCAACTTTATTATTCTACCTATACATGTCCTCAGGATGGGAAATGATTGGAATGAAACTCCATTTTGGAACCGTGTGCCCAGTCCAATTTTTCTAGTCAACCTGAAAAAGGAATAAAATACAAGGTAGTTCATGTTTAAATTCATTATATCATTTCATCAAAACATATTTATGAGCTATGTTTAGTAGGTTGGATACAATTATCAACAGTTAAACATCAAATTATATGCATACATCATGACGCCTATAATGAAAATATCTAATGTCTATAAGTCAATAATACATTGCATATATCATTCCATGTTCATTATTAAATATATATATTTATTATAATACACATATTATAGTTATAATAAAGTCCATGCATAAATTATTCAAATTAGTAAAGTTTGATGGCATCAGAATATGGATATCACTAGTCTTTAAGCATGTGTTGTAAATATTCCTATTTGACTGATACTCGAAAAGGAGTTCATAATATCGAGATAGAATAGCACTATCTAGTCTCACTCATACAAAGATTTTATGGTTGATACCATAGCCATTAGTGGAGACATTAAGCATTTAGACTTTGTGCTCTTTAGAGAAAGAGTTCATTGAATTCATCCGTAAGAATCCTTGAATCATATTATACCAAACTGTTAGTCAGGTTCATTCACATCATAGTTATGTAAGTGGTCCTTAGTTCTTAGACACCAAGGATAAGCCAATATATGTCGTCTAAACATCAATCACACATTTTGTATATCCTTTCATCTACATTAATATAGTATATTCGGTACAGTGCATGTGGCATGCTTATAATGAAGCCTATAAGTACATGATTGGATTTACGAAATATGATGAGATCATAATGTAGAGTCACTATTATGAATATTTGTATTGAAAGGATACTGAACTAGTATTTGAAACTGGTATTTTGGAAATCAGAAGAATATGTAAAGTTTGGGGGTTTTGTAAAAATATCCACTTAGTATAAGTAGGGTTCTTTTCCTTCTTCTCTCTTCTTCCTCTGGCTCGTCTCCATTCCCAATTTAATCGAGAAAACATAAAAATCACGGTTGAGCGTGAATGGAACCTGTTAATAGGAAGGAGGAGATTAAACATACCAGGGATAATGTGTATATGCTGAGAGGCTACACACTTAAGAGACTTGACAAGTCTCACTCAAGGATCTAATAAATCATTCATGCGATCAAAGTAGACGTGATTTGATCAATTATTATTTAGATGCCCTTTTAAGTTCTTTCCAAAGTCTTCCACGGTATGAATGCAACTTTTTCATCCAGATCAAGTCCATAGAATCCAAAAAATGAAGCTTTGGGGATGCACAATTATAATTTTATCATGACCTGCAAGTTCCTATTTGTAAAATTCCAAACCATCTTATCTTAGTGAAGCAATAAGTTCATAAATCTTATTAAATGTTTAAGATTGGATCATCCTCCTTGGTATAAGAGGATACAACTCAAGGAAGTGGAGTGATGAACACATTGGCCTAGGTAGTGGATTATCGGGAACGAGTTCTCCGATGATTTTTAAACCCATTAGTACTAACTTAAATAAGATATGATGGTTTAAGAGTTTCCAATAAAATATGTCATCGTAGGAGCATCAAGAGGATGAGGTACATGGTAACTCATGGAAGAAAGGTAACAAGTGTGAGTCAATATGCTTCTTAATATATTCCAAAGCATGAGGTATAGCTTGGCACTCAATTTCCTTGCCAATTAACGTATCATTGCCTTAAATCAATTCATATTAAGTTAATCTAAATGATGATATATATAATTAATATATAATCCCATTTATGGTTATTGGGCCACTATAATTCTTAACTAGATTGATACTAGTGCCTATAGGGTAACATAGAATTGTTAACTTCAAGTTTAGAGCTTTTCTGAAAATATCGCATTTAATTATAAGTGGGGAAAGACCCTAAAAATTTCACAAGACCAGAACTGTTCAAGTGTTCTCCCTTCTTCCTTGTTTCCTCTCCACTCCTAATGTGATTTTGACAGCATAAGAATAATGGTGGAGCAATTAGGGATTATCAAGATGAAGGAGGAAATTTGATATGGTATTTATCATATTGATACATCTATATGCTGGCCATTAGAATCGCTAAACATGCCTCATTGAGAAATCTCATATATAATCTTTGTACATATGATTTGATAATTGGTTTTAGATTGTTGTTACATTTTAGTTGTTAGTCTTCTCATGCATGAATCATTTAAGGTTCACCTCCACTAAAGCCCTACAATCCACTATCATATGCATCAAACCACCTTATAATTTAAATTAGGCGTTTCTCACTGGTTTTTCAGGTTTACAAATAAAGTGTGAATAATTTGTATTTTGATGGACACATCTAATCATTGGCCACATCAAATGTTGGCCCATGCAAGAATCAAATTGGAAAAAATATTGATATGGACCATAAAGTTATTATAAAAGAATTTCTTCATGAACATGATGTCAAAATATCTTTCTGATCAGGAAATATATATTTTATCATTTTTATGACATTGGATTCAAATGAAAGAGAATATTTTGACTTCAGAATATATTTTCTAAATTTTTATACAAGTGAAATAGAATTTATACACTTTTAAAAGATAATTCTTAAATATTTCCATATATAGTCACGGATTGCCACATGTCATAAACCTCAGATTCAATTACTTTTTCATGTGTTAAGAATTGTTATAGACAGGGGGAAAGGTAAGAGAAACTCCAAGAATATAGTGTCATACCTCATGAGAAGTAGGCTTTTCTCCTTATGAACACAAGCTCGTCCCAAAACCAAGTGAAATTTTATCATATATATTCTGCTATTTTATGGGATATTCATACTTAGAGGTGTAATTGATATTTTTCACCTCACTTTCATGATTTTGGGCTCTCAAGGTGAGCAAAATCCAAGAAAAATTAAAGGCCATTGCTAAGGGACCATTAGGGAATTACATTACGGGGATTTGATAACACGCTAATTATGATGCTGATATCATTAATTTTTCATGTTTATTTTTGTTACAATAATTTTTTATGAATATTGCAAAGATTAAAATGAAAAACCCAGACATATCTAAAGTAGCTACCCCAAAGCTTAGTCAACCAATGTGACTTACTTACAGGCTTGACATGTATGATAGTCAACCCACACATATGTGCTCATATGCCACACAGAATACATGTGTGTTTATTTCATAGTGAAATATGTGAGCTAATATAGTAGTTTATTCATTGTGTGTACCTAATCAAAGAGTCCTTATGAAAACCCTCAATTAGAACTCTAAGCTGTTGTGTGAAGGTGACACACATGAGTGTCTTCCTTCATTATAGTATTAGGATCCAAATACCTTTAGATCAAATTAGTGGCGTACACTCCAGCTCTGATTTATTGACAAGAGGAACTAAAAACTTTTGTATGACACAAGGTCAGAAAATTTTTCATTGAACTTCAGTTACACTTGAATTAATTAATTAGAAATATTCCGTGCATGACAATTGTCGTCAAGGTACCCAATAGTGGCATAATACAACATGTTGGGTTTGGTGTGTAATGAATTGTAAAGACAACGTGAAGATATTTACTTGAGGAAAATTCTTGTTGATCATAGTAGGACTCAAATATATGAGATATCAAATACTTTATTCATATTTTGCATGCTTGAGTCCTCATCAGTATAGCGCCATGTATGAAGATGATTGAACGGATCAAGAGGTCAGAAGTGCTTGGAGTTAAACTACACGTTGAGATAAGCACAAACCTGATTCTGGAATCCTTACACGAATCATTATCTCATTTCATAGTTATAATTAATGCAAACAAACTTCTTACTACTCTTATTGAGCTGCTGAATTTGCTTACCACATATGTGGACAACCTTTAGAAGGATAACCCTAGTTTTTCTTCTTTTGTAGGACCAATTAGATAGGAATATAATGTCAGAATCAAAGAGAGAAAGGGAAGAAGAAGTTGGAAGTAATTGGGAGTAAAATGAAAATAAATGGCACTGCTTCTATTATGGGTTGAAGGCTCAGTAGAAGAGAAACTAGAAGAAATACCTCAATAGATGCATGCCAATCTTTCAGGTAAAAATGTGATAGAGACTTGTCTTCTAGAGACTATACATCATGGGTATTGGATATTGGATGTGTGTCTCATTTTTTAAACACTTGCATGTACTGATAAGTAGGAGAAAGCTGGGATAGGGTATACTAGAGTTAAGGTTGGGAATGACACAATAATGTTTGCTATCTCAATGGAGACAATGAATCTCAAACTTTTCTCTAGAGGTTTAATGTCTTTAGAAGACAACTATTATGTTACTATCCTATTAAATAACATCAATTGTTTTTATTTTTTGATAGATTTGTGACCATAGTGAAAAAAGTTATTCTATTTATTTTCAACATAAATTGGTTGATTTAGCACCATTGCTCAATGGCTTGTATCAGATGGATGTTTCCTATTTAAATCTCCAAGTAGGTGGTTTGTTAGTAAGAGTAATTTTTTTTAACATGATCTACTTATGGCACTACCAGCTTGGGCATGTGGGAAATGGAAGGTTATTTAAGTCGCATAAAGCTGAATACTTAGGTGTGTTTGACATTGAATCATATGTGAGTCGTGAATATTAGAATATGGGTAAGAAACCACTCATAGAATGGGAATATGCCAATGGCATACTAGAACTGGACATTATGATGTCTATGATCCTATGTGTGTCCAAGGAAGAGGTGGTTATTTTTACTTCATTACTTTCAGTAGGATTTATTTAGATATGTAATGATGTACTTGATCAAGTATCAGTCTGAAACATTCAAAATTTTAATGGAGTCTAAGAATGAATTAGAAGAAAATATGTAAATACTATCAAGAATCTTCGAGCAAATGAGAATAAAATACTCGAGTAGAAAAATTCACACAATTCATGAAGGATAATAGTATCCTAACTCAGCTGAGTCCTCCCTACACCATAGATGAACGGTATATTAGACAGGATAAATTACACATTGTTGGACATGGTAAGATCAATGATGTGCTTCTCACAAATTACCAGTATACCTTTCAGGATATGTGATTGAAACACTGGCACATATATTGAACATGATACCTAGAAAGTATGTGACTTCCATGCCACGTGACATACAGAAGGCAAGGAACCCAACTTCAAGTATGCCTTAGTATGGTGGTGTCTTAACCATATGACAAGGCACCACCTAGGTAAGCTAGAACCAAGAACTATGTTATGTAGATTTGTGAAATATTAAAAAAAACACATGAATACTAATTTTCCTGTGGCAGTGAGTCACCATGTTTCTCATAAGTGATGAGAAGACTATTGCTCCAATAAAATAATCTTGGAAATTTCTATAAGTCCTAAATCAAATACTACCTCATCAGACCAGGACTCAATTCCAGAACATGTTCACATATTTAGACAAATACCATGTAAGTCAGGAAGAATAGTCAGACTACCTAATTAGTACGTCAGACAAAGCACTACAATCAAGTACAAACACTAAAACTTAAGGATGATGATCCCTTGACTTACGACAAAGCAGTTCAAGATTCCAACCAATGGATTCTAAAATTCAGTCTTATGCATAAAAACCAGAGTGATACTTTTTGACCCTCCGAAAAGAATAAAACATATTAGGTGTAAGTGGATCTTTAAGAAAAAGGTTATTATAAGACAAAAAAGTTGATTATGATGAAAATTTCTCACAATTTGCCATTATTAAGTCAATAAGAATCCTTCTCATCCTAGCCTCCCACTATAGCTATGGAATGTGGCAAACTGATGTCACAATTGGTTTCCTCAATTGAAACCTTGAGGAGGAAGTATATATGAAATAACATGAGGTTATGCATGCAAGAAGTTGTGCGAAAATACTTGCAATGACAGTCATAAATTAACATGCTATTTTTTAATATTAACTTCATTATTGTTATGAGCTTATTTTCAATGAAATGATAAAAGATGCATGTTTTAATATTAACTTCATAAATGCTTCAATCTAATTTATTAATTTCATGAATAAATTAATTCAACATTTCAGAAAATATTTATTACAATTTAATAATATTTTTTTAGGGTTTTATTATATTTTTCAAACCATATTTCAACCTATTGGTTTTTTTGATATTTGTTCGGAATTTTCTGACATTAAATTTTTAAAATAAATAATTTAACTAGTCAGAAGATAAAATTTTCATCTTATTTAAATATTTCTTAATATGTTTTTTGACTTTTCTATGTCCAAAAATTTTGTGCTGCTCTGGTTATCTGCCACACAAATCCTCAGAGAGAGAAAATTGGTGGGCTCAGATTGCTCCTGATTCAACAATGATATCCAACACCCTAGACAGAGTTTTGGACTGAAGTTTTAAGTGTAGTTCCATCTTTCTGTCCTTTCTCCATCCACCATGTTGGATCTATAAGTCAAACCAGTCATCCTTGTAAAAAAGGAACCCTTTTACTTTGTTCCTAATTACTATTAGTAGAGTGATTTTTTTCATTCAAAATCTCATTTGGGTCCTGTGTTGCATTCTCAGAATGAAGGATTCACGTAGAGATGTTCAGATGTAGGCACTTGAAGACAAAGCACCAAGGGCCATTGGACTTGTGTCAACTAGGTTAGTGTATGTTTCATCTTTATTTGACACATGTCTTCATTCTCTTTACTAGGTTATCATCACTGATAACCTAGGTTTTCACCATCTGCATGTTTCTACCCAAGTTCACCGCTTGTTGATGCATATGTAACTGATCTCCTTGACCATCAACAACAATAAATCATCACTTTTTTATGTTCTCCACCATCTCCATGGCATCTGTTGGTAGGATTTCATTCCTCCACCCCACTCCAATCAACCCACACCATCTACAGTCACTCATCATTACTGAAGTCCCAGCTAAGGTATTCGATTTATATTTTAAAGTATTAGTTTCCATAAGTTCCCTAGTTATTTTTTAAATTTTGAATAATTTAAGTTAAATATAATTAATATTTTCCGACCTTCCTACACTTATTTTGAATTAATTTTTCACTAGTTTTCTTTCATCAAATTAGATTGAATTCCTTAAATATTTCCATAAGACACAATGAGAAGGTTGCAAAGATCCACTTATGGATTAAAAACTTCTGAAAGATAGAATTTAAGCTTTGACGAGGCTATCATATCATGTTGACTTCATTAAGAATCAATATGAACAATGTGTTTATAAGATGAGCAATAAAGGCATGCATTTCCAATAATTTGTCGATGAAAGATTTAGGAGAAGAAACCAATGAACACCATTAAAAAAAATTGACAATAATTCTTATATGAAAGATGGATAGAGGAGTTTCTTGGGATTCTCCTAATCCATCTACATGAACACCATTGTCAATGTTTTTTGAATGGATACCTAAAAGAGAGGTGTCATACTGATGAGGCATTGAGTTAAAACATATCAGGAGCATCTATAACTCTTAATGATAAAATGATGATGGAGAAAGTCCCATATGATATGGATATTGCATCTATCATGCATAAAGTGCTATATAGACCTGATCTTGCATTTTTAAAACTATTATAAGCATCCCAACCAGATAACAATGACAAAGGGTTAATCAGATGCAATGTTATATATAGAGCAGATTTGAAGAAGACCTAGGATAGGAACACTAGATAACAATGAAATGTATCATTTACTACTTGATAAGGACTAAGGGTTTATATCTGATTTATGGTGGAGAGGGGCCAATGTTTCAGGGTTAAGCTGACTTTAGTTCCTAATAACATCCACAGTACAATGAATTTAAATGGATTCTTGTTCACTTTGAATAGAGGTGAAATATCCTAAAAGCATTCCAACCAGAGGGCTACTGCAGACTCAAAGGAATAAGCTAATTATATTGTAGCAACCAATAACACTGAGAAAGTAATGTGATGAAGGAATTCATCACCCAACATGTCCTTGTCCCTTCAGTCTCAGAACCTATACCTTTGGTGTATGATAAAAATGGTGTGGTAGCACAAGCAAAATATCTAGGAGCTCATTTGATAATAACAATCATTTCTTGATGTAATATTGTGATGGAAAGAATTTTTTAAACTGACAAAGTAGTAGATCCACCAACAAAATTTTTGCTCCAGATGTTTTTTAGGATGACTATAAAATAATGGGATTAATGTATAATGGTGAATGCATATTATGTGCCATCAAGCTAATCATATTTCCATGTTAAGTTTAAAGTTTGATAAAATAAATAGCTGTTCATTAATGTGTGATGTGTATTATGAACTCCATGATTCATGCAATAACTTAGTAAATTACGATGAGATCACAATACAATGATCACAGTACGTTTAACATGTATTATAAATATTTCTATGTGAAGGATACTCAAGAAAGACATCAAACTATTTGAAAGGACATAGACAACCTGATATTGCTTATATGATCAGTATCATTGATCTTATTCCCATTATTATGGACACACAAAGGACGGATGGTGGGTGATCTTTATGGAAAGAGTTCACTGATTAATTGCAATGTAAATGTATAGGATTGTAGCAGGTAGAGACATGTGAATAAATTTTAAAGTATTCAACAAAAATTTAAATAATTTAATAGAGTTAATGTATTAATTAATAAAGTTAATAACCTTAATGGTTTGATATTATTTATTCACCAGACTTATTAATTAAGTAAATAAAAATATATATTAATTAATTAAGGATCAATTAACCCAATTGATAGGTTTAGTTTCCAGTCATGGGGTGCCAAGTTATACCTCATACTCTAGAAGACAAAGTAATGACTGAAGTCCATCATAGCACCTTTACCATCATCAGTTACTATGTATTGTAATCTTTCATCCATAGGAAACTCTAGAATGAGCAAGGGCATGGTTAACCCTCAAGAACTAATCCATCATTCTAGTTTGTATGTATGCATAACGGGAATCATTTGAGAACATCTTCTCTAATATCTCTACTATTCTGGTCAGGAATTAAATGCATCTTCATCCTTAACTCAATATCCTCCTACACCAAGGGTGGAGGATCCTATCATGAGTGCTCGATCATGTTTATGTAGTTCTTACTATATCTAACCTAAGACATTTGAATCTCATGGGTCGAAACTCATAAGTCACTTTCAAAAATATAGTCATCAATCTACAAGAAGTCTTTGGTTCTCAGTTCAACAGCCCACTTATATAACCACAAGACGAATCAACCATATTAATGTTTATGTATAATAGCATTCAAGGATTATAAAAAATCAAATCAGTAAACTTTTTCCTTTAAGAGCACCAACCATCTATCCTTAGTGTCTCTACACTAATGGCCAAAGGATCAGCCATCTTTATCCCAAAAGCAATATTAGATTTTGTTATTCTTTTCAGATAGCCCGATGTCCTTTCTGAGTACCTTTCAAATTAGAATATTCAAAATACATGTTTAAATATTAATGATTTTTTATATTCTTAGGATAATACACTTAGTCATTTCATGTATTCATGGAGTTCATTATAATTATTACACAGGAATGATAGTGATCAAATATTTATTTAATTGAACTCTGAACATGACATGGATGTGTTATTTGCTTGATGGTCACATAATATACATTAGCCACCACACGTGAAGGATTACCTCGATAGGAAGAAATATGAGAGCACCTCCTAAAATATAGTATCATACTCAGCAAGAAATAGGATTCCCTCCTCATGACCTGCAACTCTTTCCACAATTAGTCAGAGTTTATCATGTGTGCTTTAGTAATTCATCAGAATATTCATTGTAAGAGGTGAAATTAATTTTTTTTACTTCATAATCATGATTTTAGGTTCCCAGGGTGAATGGACAAACCATGAAAAAATAAAAGACATTTCAAGGTAATTATATTGAATTAAGTTGAGAAGGCAGGTTCGGATAACATGCTAATTGTGATAATAATATCATTTATTTTTCATGTTTATTTGGACTAAAATAGTTAAATGTGCATCAATTTTAATAATGGTATTTTGATTTTTCTATATTTTTTATTTTATGTTGTCAATATAATATTCTTGAAGAAAAAGATCTCTGGGCTTTTCTGACATTAAACGTTTGTAGAAAGATGTCATAAAAGAATTTATATTTTTTAGAATTATTTAATGGAATTTCTAAAATAGTTCCAGATTTATTAACATGCCACCACAGGTCATAATCCTATGCATTTATATTATGCTTCATGATTAGATGTGGCCAACGATGACTACCGTAAATGATTGGCATGAAAACTTTCACTAAAAGGTGCTGAGTCAAGAAGAAATCAACAAACCCCACTAAGTAAATAACATGGATGATATGGTTTTTATAATTTGAAGGACTTCACCTTTCTAGAGAAGGCAAATTTCCATGCGTTTATTTTCATAATCTCATTATGTCCATTATTGTAAATAATATGAACTCTTTATAACAGGTCATTGTGACCGCCTCAGATATTGCTTCAAACAACACAGCAAAGGTGAAACTTAAGACTCACCTAAACAAAAATGTGGATGGCATTGCAATGTAGGGCTCCATAAGTCATGCATTGCTCATGTTTATATCCTTGCCATCCCAGATGGAATCAAGACACTCAACTGACAGATGATGCTATTTTTAAAGGAATATCTAAGGAAATTGACGCATCACCACTGCCACATACATTCGTGGCCACACCCACCTCATCATCTTAGGCACAAAGTTAAAATGATAAGGATGATAATGAAAAGGCATGCTGGATACACTGGCTCAAATGTTAAGCATTTGGTCTCTTCAACTCCAACAATGTCATCACAGACCGCAAAAAAATTGTAATCCTAAATAGGATATGGTAACAACATGTTTATCAAAGAGAACAGTGGTCGATCAAAATGGCCACGCATATTGAATGCACCACAGGATGACTACATAATAACATTAAAAAGTGTGGCATGCTACATGATCTTTTGTCAAATGCTGGTGCCCCTCCATGAAGCCATTGAGATGCTTATCACATTAAAGTTAGTTTGTAATTCTAATGTATGGCCAATCTTGGTGGGTTATTTGAAGCGCTAAAACGGAATTTTTATGGCATTTATGGAAAAAGTAGATAGCTTAGACCCATCATTGATTGGTCATTAATAAATTCAAAATTAGGGTAAAAATTACATTATTGTGAAATTGAGTTTAATCAATAATAATTATAAACCTTTACTTGTAAAATAATTTTGTTATTGAGTGATGAGTAAGACTCTTCATCACAGGGAGCAGACATTTGGAAAGAGCTATCTCTATCAGCTGAATTCGAGAAGGTGAGACGGATTATGTATAGCATATAAGGTAATGAGTGGGTGAAGATAGTGATCACGATAGAAGTAATAGTAATTTAATATGGGGGGACACGTATAGTACTAGTAGTGGATGTCTATCAAATGAGTCAGAGCTAGAGGGCAGAAAGCATGAAATAGTGACATGAGATGAGATGGGAATGAATGATAAGAGGAATCCAATTAGGGTATTATAAGCTAGGTTTTATACTATAGGAGGATGGGAAGATGAGACAGGATCATCACTGCATATGTGACACGTGAAGTGGGTGATAGACGAGGCTAGATAGGGATGATGATGGATGAGGATGAGTGTGGATGATGGATTGAAGTGGTGGATTTTGATGATAAATGAACTACCTAAATGTGTTTAAGAGCAATCAATGTAAGGCAAGAGGATAACCTTAAATCCCTATGTTCATCAAAGAATCTTCCTGATGCAGATCAACCTACCCACTTCTCTGTTGACCGTCTACAAGCACTAGAGATGCCAATATACCCTTGTGGACCTTCAAAACTTCACTTTCTTTAAATATGCCTCTATTAGAGGAAGTGAGCTTAAAGATATTTTTTAAAAATATTGGGGGCTCAGTTTGTAGATACAGCTATATGAATGGATAGAGGACCCTTAAAATTTCATTTTAATCAGAGTTATGGATCGTCAGATACTAAGGATGGAACTAGGATGATTCCTAATTGTAGATTCAAAATATTTATCTCTCCTTGTTCTTCTTAGAGTTTTCTCTCGTCCTAGCATTTAATGTGATGATTATCTCACATTGTTCCTCATCACCCGTGATCAACAGCTCCGATCGTGCCACGTGGCACCCCTAGCAAAAAGACAAAATTGTAGACAGCAATATATACTATTTAAATGGCTAGGTCGCAGCTGACCAGTGCACACCATGTCAGTGCATTTCGCTTAATCCATTGGCACATGCATGTCGCGTATGCAGGTCAGTGCCACGTGTACACATGGCGCCATCTGTCGGATGATACGTCGGCGCAACCGCAACCGCTGACAGTCAAAGAAAAAAAAGAGTGATTTTTTTAATCTCATACTCCTCGGTCTCCATGCGGCATTTGTTACAAAAAATGCCCTTTTCATTGGGCCACGTCACCCTGCACTAAAAAGCTAAAAGGAAACCATTAAGCTTTAGATGTCATTATGGCATTGCTAGTCGCGATACCATAACAGTTTAGGTAAATGATTGGCTGATGCCCACCATTAGCCACGTTTAATGATTGGCTGTCACAGATCATTATCCTTGATTGTGGTTGGTCACACGTTGATGAATCAAATGGCAACATGTGGCATCATGAAAATAAAAGGTTTGAAAATATTCTAAAATTCATATTAAATTAAATAAAGGCCAAAAAATTATAAATAAATATGTATTTTGACTTAGAAAAATATTATCTTTACGTATTTGATGTCGAACAATTCCAGAAAAAATATTCTGACTCAAAAATTATGTTCTTTCAGATGCTGTTGTCACAAAAATCTCTAAAAACAGGTAAAAAGGCAGGAAAATTATAATATAATTCCAAAAATATATTTAATCATTTTGGGATTTATAACATGCATTTATAATCAAATTAAAGTGAATTAACAGGTAAATATGGTCAGATGGAGCTATTAAAAATGTGTGTTATCAGTCAGCAGGTGTAAGCCTCATCCAAGCATAATATAATGAAGGCAAAGCTGCAAAATAACACAATATCATTGTTGTTAGAGCCAATAAAGAAGCTTCGAAAGGTTCTGTTTCCCCAGCAGCTGTATGTTTGAGAGAGGTTATGACAGTTGATTTCTGCCAATGAACTACGACTGATATCCAGCCAAGAAAACACTCCCTTTGTAACACTGCATGTCTAAATTATACCCGTCTGATACTAAGTATGCGACCTCATAAACTATACCTTCCTTGAATATTTTGTCAAACACTCATTGCACCACACACGGAGACAAATAATACACCAAATTAAGATGTTAATGAATACCTATTTGATACATGCATTGTCGGTGTGGAGCCACTGAAATGGTTGAAGCAAATCAGACTACCACTATCCAAAGATAGCAATAGAACACTTCTGCATTTGCCCAACACACGCTGCTTCTGAGCATCCCTTCTCTGTTGGGAGAGGAATCATTACTTTTAAGAGAGCAAGTTTTGTTTTGAATTATCTACTTTTTCGACTTGATGCACTAATTATTTTCCTTCAAATCATCTTTGTCTTAAACTTGCAGGACATCATTTTAACTATTCGGAAGAGTTCTAATTGTTTAAATTTAAAAGTATTGAGAGGTTCAGAAAAATATGTTGTAAATTGTATAAATTAAAGCCTTTGTTTATATCTTCATAAAAATAAAAAATTGAAATATCATTCCAAAATAGCAGTAATGAAACAATAAATATAAATATTTCAATTTGTGTGTAATCTTTTTGAATTATTTTTCATGTCTAGCGTATTTTTTCTTATTGCTTTTCATGACTTCAAACCCTACATGGGAAGAAGGTGAGTACTAAATTATTCATACACAGGGAAGAATGAAGGTAACAAGAATGATTACAAACAGCACCGCACAGAATGGAGGCGGAGATATGATTATATGATAATCAAAAACAAAAATGATAAAAATCTTTACATCTCGACCAGCCGCTGGCTGATCTTCCGAAGCTCTTCCAGAGCTGCCATGGCTGCCGCCTGGCCGTCTCCTTCTGCCTGGAAAGCAGACTCCAGTACCTGCCATTATTGAGATGTTGAGATATAGATAGATAGATAGAGAGAGAGAGAAGAAGAAGAAGAAGAAGAAGAAGAAGTAGAAGAAGAAGAAGAAGAATAAAGAGAAAGAGAGAAATAAAGAAATTGAGAGTACAGAAATAGAGAGGGAAGGGGTTGGAGATGGAGAAAGAGAATAAATATGATGATGCAGTAATTGACATAGATTGAAATATAGGAAGATAGAGGGATAGAGATATAGATATAGATGGCGAAAGGAATCGATAAAGAGAACCCGACAGATAGAGATACAGAAAGAGATAGAGAGAGATAGAGAAAGAGGCGGAGGCAGAAACAGATAGAGATAGAGGTAGAGAAAGAGGCAGAGGAAGAGGCATATAGAGATCGAGAGAGATGTAGAGAAAGAGGCAGAGCAGAGGCAGATAGAGATAGAGAGAGAGGCAGATAGATAGATAGATAGAGAGAGAGAGAGAGAAAGAAAGAAGTAGAGGCCGAGGTAGAGATAGAGACAGAGACATAGAAAGAGGCAGAGGAATATTGAGATAGAGATAGACATAGAGACAGAGATAGAGCTAGAGATAGAGATAGAGATAGAGATAGAGATAGAGATAGAGATAGAGATAGAGATAGGGATAGGGATAGAGATAGAGATAGAGATAGAGATAGAGACTGAGATAGAGATAGAGACAGAGTGAGAGATAGAGTTGTAGAGATAGAAAGAGGTAAACGTGGTCTCACCTGAACGTTATCCATCACGGCTTGGCCAAGATCCTTCAAGGAAACCATCACCCCCGTATCCCCATTTCTAAACTCAACAGAGGACGAACTCCGATCACTACTCTCGCCAGTCGCCATCGCCTCTGCGGCATCACCATTCGCGTTCTCCGCCGCGGACTCACCACCATCCCTGCCCAACCTCCACAGCCACTGAAATGTACTCGGCAACGCAGCCCTTCCCTTCTTCTTCCCTTCTTCCTCCGCCTTCTTCCCCTCCTCCCCACCTTGCACAACCGGAAGAAAAACCTCTTCTTTCTCATCCTCTTCTCTTCCGCCAGCCAACTTGGGAGATGTCTGCGTCTTGGGCGAAGTAGAAGAGTCTTCAAAGAGCCTGCGCCTGACTGCCGAGAAGCTCGCCTTCTCCCCAACAAGACTCTTCAGCGGGGAGATGTCTGACTGGGTCTTCAACAGAGGAGTAGCGGGGCTTCTTCCGCCATTGACGTCTTCAGAGTTTCTGTGAATGACCCGCCACTTCTCCTCCCAATAAGAGTCCGGTGGCGGACGGTGAGGCGTGGCAGGGGAGAGCGAACCAGAAGAAACACTGTAGCGCCGGGCGTGATGGGTCGAGCTCTTCCTGGCCGGGCCGCTTCCGTTCATCTCCAGGGGGAGCTCCAAGAGAGCGCGGAAGTTCAGATCCATCGCCAAGTCCTGCAGAGACCTCGCTTTCTCTATCAATTTCTTCAAATCCACCTTGTCCGGGAAGTTGAGCAGCCTCTGGAGGCAGATCGTGGCGTTCTCCGCTGCCAGGAGGGAAGATCTCAGCCGTAGAATCATGGACGCCGCCAGCCCGGCGATGAACGCCCCCCTCGGGCAAGACAAGATCTTGAAGTTGGCCTGAGAAAGATCATGACTTTGTTCTTGCCCATTTGATGAAGAGAAGATCTCGTCCCAGATGATGAGTAGATCTTGAAGCTTGAACTCTCGGCCGAAGAGGACGCGCAGCCATCGGAGAGCGAAGTACTGGGGCTCCACGCCCAGATCTTGGAGGTGGCAGTGGAGCACCGAATCAACGGCTGAGAGCAGCTGGTACACCGCCGAGGACGCCTCTATCACTGGGCTCAGCCCTGAGCTTGATCCGGTTAATGGGTATGGCGAAAAGAAGTCGGCTATGGCGACCACGCCTTGAGCTCCTTTCATTAAGGCATCAAACATGCAGTACGTATCATGCTCCATGAACCTCTCTGATAGAACTATGCCGAGCTCTCCTTCTGCCCCGTACGCATCGTTCAGAAGGATTGTGTCTCTTGTTTGATCGTCGAGTTCAGTTCCATTACTGAGTTCTTGAGGCCCTTCTTCTTCTTCTTCTACTTCTCTTTCATCCCAGGCTGAGTTCTTTCTCGTCTTATACTTGAAGGATCTTCCATCAAACTCATCGTTGAAGTGGTCTTCGTACTGCCTCCTCACTTGAGAGAGCAGCTGCACGTCCTCATTAAGGACGTAGATAAATGGAGCCATTAGCTCGTGCATACCTGTAAAATCAAGAGGAAAATAAGAGAAAAATAAAGGGTCGAGTTGGTTTATGATGTTGACGATGATGGGAAATCCACCTTGTCTGTATCCATACTCTGGATGCTGAAGACACCATGATAATAGTATTCTCCTTAGCATGGCCTGACAGGGTTGATTTTGGAAGAAGCTGCCTTCCTCCGGATACAAGCGGGACAAGTCTTGCTCTACCAGCTTCTCTAGCTCAGCATTATGAAAGAAGCGCCCCCACGTACTGTCTGCATGAGCACGCAATCTAACCTAATTTAATCATATGAGAAGATATTTACTTTAAGATAAACCACGCATTGGAGAGGCAAAAGAATTCAAGTTACTGCTGAGGGCTGGCAATGATAAATCCGAAGAGTATGATAACATGCACATCATCATTATATAATATTAAATCGGGACACGTCCAGATTGTCTTGATATAAAGAAAATATTTTCAGAAAGGGCAAAAGTACCAGGATTTTGAGAAAGCGGATTGTCCATAGTTAGATCACGAGACCTTGCTCCGTCCTTGTCAAACTTAGGGTCCATTAGAAGCTGACGCCTGAGGATCGCATACCTACACATACAATCGAAGATAATCTGGAATTTGAGCAAGAAGCTAAAAAGTTGAAATACGGTAAACTGAAATGGAACAAAATCAGGTTTTTTCTTGACTCATTGTTTCAATCAATCCGTTTCTATTCCAATTTATGATAGGCAAGAGTAGATACATCTAATGAGAGTCTTCGTTCTTATTCGGGGCCAATCATTTCGTTCCACGGATATAAATCGGTCTTAAATGTTCTGCCCCTAGAATGAAAGATCATAGCTCGTTTCGAAAAAAACGCCCAGAAGTAAGAAGCTGTCAACAATATTTCCATCTTTAAAGTGAAGAATACACTTTAAAAATAAAATCAGCTTCAGGAAGTGTGTAACTTTGCAATTGGTCTTCATGCAAAAATACTATAAAGAAATGGTTCAAATACCCAGGTTTTTATAATTCGAAAAATGAGAGTTTTTACATGCCAAGCATCCTGATCTCAGACGGCAAGAAAATGAGACTATTTGACGATGAAAAATTCTCAGGAAATCTTTGCCTTTGGATCGAAATCAAATTAAGAATACACTTTAAAAATAAAGAATCCCCTCACAATTATACACTTAAAAAATAAAATCAGCTTCTGGCAGCGTGTAACTTTGCAATAGGTCATCAAGTAAAAATAAATTAGTTTGAAGAAATGGTTCCAATACCCAGGTTTTTAAAATTCGAAAAAATGAGAGTTTTTACACGCCAAGAATCCTAATCTCAGACGGCAAGAAGATGAGACGATTTGACGATGAGAAATTCTCAGGAAATCTTTGCCTTTGGATCGAACTCAAATCAACATGAATGAAACGCTCAAGGAGTAGTTCTTGTTCCTTGATCAATAAAATGAGCTGGCAGCGATGGGAATCCATGACATTAACCACCGTCGTTACCTCCGACGAGAATCCGCGGTCACCCGTCTGAAATCGTCAACGGAAGCATCGGAAGACGACGGCAAGATCCCCAAGTTCATCCGCCATTGAACGCCCCGTAGATTGGCGAACCGGAAACCCTCATCTCGCGATCCGCAAGAAACAGAGGGCGACGACGAGATTTGAACCATCCCAAATCCGCCTCGCAGCTCAACCAACCCTTGCCGATTACCTGGAAGATCGCGCTTGCCACCGGAAGAGGAATCAAAGAGGAAAAAAAACCGGATGCAATCGCTTCTGCCCGATGAAGAATTCTAAGAAAAACGCCAGAATCAACAAAGAACAATGCGAAATTGAGGCCGTCCCTTGTCGAAAGAGGAAGCCAGTCGTTGACGAACGAGCAGGAAGACGGGAGAAGAGATCGAAGAGACGATGGCCATGGAGGAAAAGCGAGACGTAAGAAGACCAAGCACGGGGCCCTCTTCCACGTCGTTTCTCTCTCTATTCCCCATTTCACCGAACTTTCTCTCTCTAGTTCATCTACAAAACGAGGCAACCGCCCCGAGTTTTTCCTCGAATTTATTAAGCCCTTATTTAATACTACGACGTGGCGTTCTGTGGATCAGCCACGTGTAAAGCAGATAGGAGCGCTGACGGGGCGCTGACGCGGCGCTTCTCAGCCGTTTTTTCCCTGGAGGTTGACTGGACACAGTTAAGTTGAGGTGACCTGTTACTGTTCCTCTTCCACATGAAAACGGGTCCCACACAACTAGGATTGGAGCATCCGTTCCGTTCCGTTCCCTCCCGTCAGTAGTCATTTCTGTCATTAGTCATCAGTCACCCGTCCCAGGATGACTGAAAGAGAACCAGGGAATTCAAGAGAGGCCAAAGTTAACTTGGGTTGTCCAGTGCTCTTCCACAAGAAAATGGGTCCCACATTACTAGGAGTCGCGTCTCTGTTCCGTCACCCTCTGTCACACCAGTTGATGGATTACAGTACCATGTTATTTCTGCCTAGGCTGACCTAAATTCAGTCAAACCAGACCGAACCTGACTGTCAGTCAGCCTCTTCAGTCCCAGTTCATGTTTGCACGTCGAACCGGACCGAAGATCGCACCTCTCTCTCTCAATCTCTCCCGCTCTCTCGTTCTTGTTCTGTCTCGCTTTCCCTCTCTTCCTCTCGTTATATATCTCTCTTTCTATCACCCTCTCTCCCCTTCTTCTTTCCCTCTCTCACGCTCACTCTCTCTCCCTTTCTCTCCCATCCCGTATCCTACTCTTCCTCTTCCCTCTCTCTCACACTCTCATACTTCCTTTCTTCCTCTCCCTCTCTCTCACACCCTCTATCCTGCTCTCACTCTCTCCGTCTCTCCATCTTGTTCTTTCCCTCTCTCTCATCCTCTCTCCATCTCTTTCTCTCCCCTCTCCATCTTGTCCGCCACCTCTCTCTCTCCATCTTGTTCTCTCCCTCACTCTCGCCCTCTCTCCATCTCATTCTCCCTCTCTTTCACAGTCTCTCCACCTCCCTCACCCTTTCTCTCTCACCCTCTCCCTATCTTTTTCTCTCTCTCTCGCCCTCTCCTCTTTTTTTCTCTCTCCCTCTCTTTTTCTCTTTCTCACCCTCTCCCTCTCTCTTTCATCCTCTCTCCCTGTCCTTCCCTCCCTCTCTCTCACCCTCTTTTCCGCTCTTACTCTCTCTCTCCCTCGCTCTCACTCTCCATTCCCCCTCTCGTTCTCTCCCTCTCCTTTCTCCCTCTCATTCTTTCCCTCTCTCTGTCACCCTCTCTCATGCTCTCACTCTCTTCCTCCCACACTCTCACCTTCTCTCTTGTTCTCCCTCTTCCTCTGGCACTTCCCCACATCTGCCTCCCTCTCTCTCCCTTTCTCCGTCTATCATCTTGCATGCTCCCTTTCTCTTTCCCTCTCTCTCTATCTCTCTCTCCAGTTCTCCCTCTCTCACTCTCTCTACCTCTCACCTGCTCCCTCTCCCTCTCTCCAGTTCTGCCTCTCCCACTCTATCTCCCTCTTCCTCTCTCCCACTCTCTGGCTCTCTCTCCAGTTCTCCCTCTCGTCTGCTCCCTCTCTCTCTCTCTTTCTCTCTCCCTCTCTCTCTCTCCTGTTCTCCCTCTACCCCTCTCTCTAGTTCTCCCTCCCGTACTCTTGTACTCTCTTTTGCTCTCTCTCCCTCTCTCTCTCTCCTGTTCTCCCTCTACCCCTCTCGCTAGTTCTCCCTCCCGTACTCTTGTACTCTCTTTTGCACTCTCTCCCTCTCACTTCCCCCTCTCCCTCTTGCACTATCTCAGTTTTACTCTGTCATTCTCCCTATCTCTTTCTCCCACTCTCTCCTTTTCACACTCATTCTCTCCCTGTTTCACTCTCTCATTATCACCCTTTAACCCTCCCTCTTCTTCTCTCCCCCTCTCATTCTTTCGCCCGCTTATTGTCTTACTCTTCCACTCTCTCCCTTTCTTCACTCTTTCACTCTCTTATTATAATACTGTCACTCTTTCTCTCTCCCTCTCTTACTCTCTCATTATCAAAGACTACTTCAACACCCGAGGTGACATTTAGATGGTGTCTTGTTAGATGCAGTGAGTAGACCAAGTCAACCGGACATTGACTAGCAATGACTGACGAGACCGCACCGGATCAAGACCAGATCGAGGCCGAGACCGGACCGAACATTAGGTCTAAGTTTAGGTTTTCGGTAAAACCAGACCGAGACCAGACCGCGTCCTTATTTCTTTCATCAGTCATCCATCTGAGAGGACGCAAAGAGAGCCACCGTTAACTTGGGTTGTCCCCCCACCGTTCTCTTGCACAAGAAAACAGGTTACACATTACTAGGATCGGAGCACCCGTTTCATCACTCCCGTCACACCAGTTGTTGAATGACAGTTCAATGTCATTTCTGTCTTTAGCCATCAGTCGTCTGTCCAAGATGATGAAAGAGAGCGAGAGAATTTGAGAAATGGTCAATTTTATCATCATGAATGTTTGATGGCTGATGATGGTGAGAGTTTGAGGGAAGAAGGGAGCCATTTCCATCATTCGTCATTTGGATTAATGACAGAATGGTGACAATGACAAAGTGTGGACTGATGATGGTTGAGAGGGCAATGAATCCTCTGAACAAATGACAGAACTGACAGCAGTTCAGTATTCCTTTCTTTCTATAACTGTGAGAGAACAAGTTTTGGAATTTACCAGAGACGCCATTCCTGAATACCTTAACTGCCATGGATATATATACATATATATTTCTTGGCACCTATTTTCACTCTGTCACAGATTCTCACACAGTGCTTGGATATGTGACAGGGGAAAATGTCAAAACTGCCCATTGAGTGCAGATATAGAAGATTATTTAGGAAAACCTGAAACCATGTCTTACAGATATGGGTCAATCAACAAAGAACTGATAGCGAGAGAGATGTATACATGTTTATAGATAAAGGGAGAGGGGAAAATTGAGGTTACGGGTTAATGGCGGCGTGGGTTCCTAGGGTTGCCCTTGTTTGGGCCGGGGCTGCTCTTGTTTGGACTGTATGATCCAAATTTGAGAGGGACAATAGGCCTAATATAGGACATTCCTGGTGAATGCCTCTTTCCCTTGGGCACTCCCTTTAGCTCTGGCAGCCAGTAAGCCACATAGTCCCCATCTGGGTCATACGTCTGTGCCTGTTCACAACGAATATCTCAGATGAAATCTGACCTTTTTATGTACATTATCTGCTTTATCTCTCTCTCTCTCTCTCTCTCTCTCTCTAGCTTTCTAGATACCCCTTCTCTTTCTATTCATCTCTCGCCACCTATCCACTCTCTTCTTCTATATATGTATAGATCTGCTTTCTTTCTCTCTCTCTCTAGCTTTCTAGATACCCCTTCTCCCTTCATTCATCTCTCGCCACCTATCCACTCTCTTCTATTTATGTCTAGATCTGCTTTCGTTCTCTCTCTCTCTAGCTTTCTAGACACCCTTTCTCTCTCTATTCATCTCTCTCCACCTACCACTCTCTTCTTATATCTATGTATAGATCTCCTTTCTTTCTCTATCTCTCTAGCTTTCTAGATACCCTTTCTCCCTCCATTTATCTCTCTCCACCTATCCACTCTCTTCTTCTATCCTTTTCCCTTCATTTATGTCTGTCATATTACCCTCAACTCCTTTAATATCTCTATAACCCCTTGAGGTGTCGATGTATCAACTCACTTTCGATCTCTCTCCATCAGTGAATGTACCATTCTGTCTACCTCTATCAATCTATCGACCAAGCTCTCCAACTCTTCCTCTCTCCGTCAAAATATGTCTACTCTCTCTCTCTATCTGTCCCAATCAACTTATATACTCTATTCATCTTTGTAGCTCTCTGTGTCTCCTCTCTCTAGTCTCAGTCATTCTCTATTTCTCTATCCCTACAAATCAATCTACTCTCTCTAGCTATTTATTAAGAAATTGTGGAAGGAAGTATTGGAGTGGACTTACTTGTTTTGGAATGCTGAAGTATCGATCTTCTCTAGGGTCGTTGCCGACACCTGCAGCACACGTTCATTACAGATCAGACAATTAATCAATTGATCTTGATAGAATCTATACCGATAAGAAAGAGCAAGCAATCGAACCTGCCCCATATGTCCAGTTACCATAGTTAGAGCACGGATCATAGTCCAGCAAGCAGGTCTCAAACCATTCTGCCCCCATTCGCCAATCAACCCCCATATCACGGACGAGGAATGAACAGACAATCTGTGTTTAATGATCTCATCAAAATAAAATCTTTCTAAAGAAGTAATTACTGTTTCATTTCCATGAAAAATAAAAAAATCTTCATTTCCGCAGTTATAACTTCTAAATTATAGAAGAATAAGCAAAAGATGGTAAGGAAAAAAAAAGTAAAATTTTAACAACAAAATTTCCTGAAATCTGGGGGCAAAGCTACGTCCAGCAATGAGAAGGAAGGGTAGCTATAGATGAAATTCAGGCGTCAAAGTCTGGTCTGTGACTTGGTCAGCCGGTGTTCTATTAGAAGGTGATACGATATGCACTCACATCTATGAATGCCAAACCCTGGCCATTTAGAAGGTCAATGGGCCAGCCCAGACAGGCTCAATACCCAGGCTTACTTATGCTGGCCAACAGAGGGGAAACTACAGATTTGGACTCCGGTAAGTGCTCTCACGCACCCTTCGTCACTGCCTCCTCTCCAAATCCTTTCCTCTGGCAGACATCCATCCCTGCGAACACAGACTGGATCTCCTTGAGTGCACGACATTGTCCATCCTGCCTGCTCAACAGCGTTGTCCATTCTGACAACCCTCCTCTCTTCTTTCCCTCGCTCTCGACTTCTTTTTATCTTCCCAGAACTACTCCCAAGACACGGTGTTGAACACTACTGAGAATTCTCAATCAAGAACATTGGAATGAACATATTGGAGTCATTGCAGAAAGGAATTTTTGGATCAATCATTTTGGGTCTAAGTGGACCAATATGGTGGATTCAATAAGCTACAACGGTCGAATGAAAAAAAAAGTAACAGCCGCTTAATTCATGGTTAAAACAACGGTCATGTATTCAACAAAAACAACATAATAATAACCATACTAAAATATAATAATAACCATACTCTCTCTAGTTATTTACAAACGAAGTCTGAAAAGTCTGTTTTGCATAGATACAAAGATTCTTGAAGTCACTAATCTGCCATTAGATCTACACTGAGCATGAAAAATATTGATGTATAACAATGGAGGGTATTCACCTGCCGTCCTCGATTTGACATAAAGCCTGTAGCAGAAAGCTCTTTCATGTTGGCGTCGATGAGTGGGTACCTATGGAGTTTCATACCCCGTACCATAATTTTTTTAACACAGGTTTGCAAAATTAAAAACTACAATGAACATAGGGGAAAGATGAGTCCACCCCGTGCGGCCATCTCTCCATGCCGCGAACAAGACTTTGTCTTGACTCCAGTTTGCTGCCACATTTCTTGGCCCACCTTGAAAAGATCAAATAATACATCATATAATGATAAACGAATAGTGCCCAACAAACAGGGTTAGGGGACGATGACAAATGTGGCTTGGATGAATGACTATGAATTAAAGAATTCAATAGACAGATGGCAAAGACTGTGATAGCCCTTGTCAACCTGATGATAATGATGGTGATAACAGCATGATGAAATGCTCAATCCTAGCCAGGAAATCGATGGATGACAATGGCAACAATGATGAGATATCTTGGAACCAGATGACAATGATCATGACTAGGGTGCTGCCGTTTAGATAATGAATACAAAAATGGATGTCAGGTAGTGGCATCTGAAGTTTGTTAGTTTCGTTTTCATTTTTTATCGATCATTTCCCATTTTTTATCTGTTATCCATTATCAGATAAGATAATGATAGCGAATTTTTCTGTACGATATCCATTTTTGTATCAGTAATCCAGCAACATTTCTCAATTTTGGAGGTTTTCCGTACGATATCTGTTTCAATATCTGATATTGTGAAGGGATATCGATTTCGACTAATAAGAATAACATAAGATACTAGTATATGTCTCCTTATCTCGAGAGAGAAAGAGAGAGGGAACACAAGCAACAGTCAGAGAGAGACAGATGAACGGGAGAGAGGGAGAGACTGGGGGAGGTGAGCCAGAGAGAGTCAGAGACAGAGGGAGGGAGAGAGAGAGATTTGGGGAGGACAGTCAGAGAGAGTCAGAGACAAAGGGAGGGGGAGAGAGAGAGCAGGAGGGCCAGAGAGAGGGAGGGAGGGATAGCGATCAAGAGAGTAGAGCACATTAGTGCGAGAGGGAGGGAGAATGGGGAGAACGAGAGCGAGGGAGGGAGCGCAAGAGAGGGACCGTGAGAGCAATAGAGGGACTGGGGGAACAAGAGAGAGGGAGGGAGAGTGAGAGAGGGACCAGGAATGAGAGAGAGAGAGTGCTAGTTGGAGAGAGAGAGCAATGGAGAGAAAGAAAGAGTGAGAGAGCAATAGTGGGAGCGAGACAGAGAGCGCTGGTGGGAGAAAGAGCAATAGAGAGAGAGAGGGAGACAGAGAGAGAGAGATCAGGAGAGAGAGAGAGAGGTAGGGCGAGGGAGAGAAACTGAGAGAGATTCAGAGAGAGGGAGAACGAGCCATAGAGAGGGGCAGAGAGAGCAAGCAAGAGAAAGGGAGAGCAAGAGAGAGAGGCTTAACAATATCGGTTTTCGAAATCTTATCATTTCGTAATCATTATCCAACTTAACAACTTCGTTATCCGTTTTCCACCCTGAAACACTTATCCAGTACGGATATACGTTATCTTTATCAGAGCATTTCGGACTTTTCCAGACATCCAATATCGTAATATCCGATGACAGATATCCGACATGGATACCATTATTAGCACCATAATCATGAAACTTTTTCATCAATTAATGGATGCTGGTGTTGATGGTAATGCAGCTCTTAAATACCAGATGAATGACAAAGATGATTCGGCATAATTATCATCATTATGTGGCTCTTTACTACACAGAGGGAGGTGATGGTTCAGAAGCCATGGTGGGAGAGACTATAGATGAAAAAGGTAACACGAAGACAGAACCAGACTACAACTCGACCATGAAACATTTGCTGGCCTCCGAAAGGGACTCTAACACATATTTAAAATAGGAGGGAAAGACTTCCTTGACAACAAAGAACCATAATGCCCCTAATTCGCTAAAAAGAACAAAATAATTTATAATCAGTTCATGAAAATGGTATGACATACCAGAATGGAAGATGGAGTTCCCATACTTCTTCGAGAGAAATCTGAAGTAGTCCCTCCATATCAGCTCAAATAACACCCTTGATACCAGTTAAAATGATTTTATATAAATATCATTCATGGCCCAACTCCTCTAATAAAATGAAGGATGAAAATAGTGCCTTAAATATGGGAGTACCAGTAAGTAGAGTCATTGGCGGTTCTCTCTTGCTCGTACCTCTTCACCTGAGAGGATTAATGGAGGGAATGAGTCAGAAATATAACGAGAACCAAACATTTATGTTTGAGAACGAGAACCAAACCTCTTCATAAATATAACGAGGAGAAACACAACCGAAGGCAAGCCAAGGGGAGAACTTAGTGGAGTAGTCTGGTCCCAACATGCCGTTCCTTATCTCCTTGTAAATCTTTATCAGGTCCTTTACGGCGTAATTGATTTTAAGTGATGAAACATTAGTCTCAATCTGAACACTTTAGCTTAAGAAGACATTTTCAAAGAGTTCTATTAAGCTCTTGCCTTTGTCCAGAAATATTCCCGAACTCTTCCCAGAGCAGAACTCTCACCCCCAACGAATCGCAAACCCCTGTCGGACTGCAGTTGAAGGATTAGATAAAGCAAAGCTACAAGAGAGCTTAATTGGCTTAAAAGTCGAAAAAACGACACCTCATGGTTCAACATTCAGTAAATCAAAAGAAAATTTTCAATGTCTCCACCATTTATGTTACCAATCAAACCTCGGAACCAGAAAGGAAAAGAAACTGAATGATATTCTTGATATTTTTAAGCTAAGGTGACTTCAACGCACCGAATTTGGTGTAGAATCGGCAAACCCAAGTTGTTCTAGTGAAGGAATACTCCCCCAACCGCCGAATTCATCGACTCCAGAACTAGGGAGCGGACCCAAAGGAGAGGGCAACTTGTAGCAGCTTCTGACCTTGCATTTGTACTCCACAGACTGGAACCAATTCCATAAAATAACGAAATTTAGATGCCATAACCATCAAAATAAGCGAAGGATTCTAGATTTTACCTTGCGGAATTGCGTGTAAACATCCGGTATGCCGGCCACATTGAACGGAAGATCATCGATGTGGTACATAGTGCATCCCCAGATGAGCTGCAGCTTCGTCGGCGCGACAGATTTGGACGCCGCCAATTGCTCGAGACGAGCTCGAACCCGTCGTTCGACGAGAAGCTCCTCACTACATGTTTCCTTGTGAGCAAACACCTTTGATCACGATTCGATCAAAGAAAAAAGTTAGATTTATGCGAATTCCATGATTCACAAAATCGATAGATGATTCGTAACTGTGTGAGCGCCGAAGGTTTTAACGATGTTAGGGAGAACGTCTTCGGGCTTCCCATGCTGTATCAGCAAGTTAAGCCCCCGCTTCTGCAGGTTTTCTCTAAGATCGCGCAAGCACTCGATCAAGAACTGCGCTCTCAAAACTGCCCAAAAAGCATACCAAAATTTTAAAAAATCAGCAATAATTCAAGAAACCAAAAAAAAGATTAAATCACGCGCTAACCTCCAGTCTTCGGAAATCCAAAGTAATGCGTCTTCCCGAACACGCGCGGATCGACGCAGTACACGGGAAGAATCGATTCCGAAGCCGCCCAAGCTTTGCAAAGAACCTCGTTGTCCAGAAGCCTGAGATCGTTCCTGAACCAGACAATGGCGACGCCACGGCCATTTCTCTTCAGATCAGCGGCGGAGTAGCGTCCGATCGCCTCCGCCGCGGCGGCGGCGATCTCGCCGCCGGCAAGCCCTGGCACGGCCTTCACCGCCGCCGCAAGACTGGAGGTGGAGGCCGATTCCGAAGAAGATCTCGTCGCGAAGCTCATCAATGTCGAAGGACTGTACAGGGAAGATCGACCTCGGCCTGCAAGTCGAAGAACCAGCGAAGAACAGACCAGAGATGTCATCGCTGATGGTTTACATAATTACATTACATTGGAAAATTCGCAAGGAAATGCCACGAGTTTCCGAAGTCCCCCTTGCCTACGTGGCTGATTCCTGGCCTCATTTTTAAGGGAAAATACTACGAAAGAGCATGAACTTTCGTTTTTGTCTAAAAAATAGCATGAACTTTCATGTTTTCTAAAAAATAGCATGGGCCAATAAGAAGACGCCACTTGGCGTCTTCTTTTTTTTGTCAGCCATGGTCAACTGCTGACGTGGTAGCCACCGTGGCAGCCAGGTGGACTCCACGGTGGAATCCACGTCAGCAGCCGCCGCCGACGCCGCCCGTCTCCGCCGCCGATGCAGGCGGGGCAGCGGCGGGGAATGGGGGAGGGGGCGGTGGAGCGGGCGGGGAAGGGGGGAGCGAGCGGGCGCGCAACGGGCTACCCCCATCCCCGCCGCTCCGCCGCCCCCTCCACCTTCCCTGCCGCTCTGCCGCCCCCTCCCCCCTTTCCCGCCGCGCCGCCGCCTGCTACCCCCTTCCCCGCCGCTCCCCCGCCCCCTCCCCCATTCCCCGCCGCTGCCCCGCCTGCGTCGGTGGCGGAGACGGGCGGCGTCGGCGGCGGCCAGAGATAGGCGGCGTCGGCGGCGGCTGCTGACGTGGATGCCACCGTGGAGTCCACCTGGCTGCCACGGTGGCTACCACGTCAGCAGTTGACCATGGCTGACAAAAAAAAAGAAGACGCCAAGTGGCGTCTTCTTATTGGCCCATGCTATTTTTTAGAAAGCATGAAAGTTCATGCTATTTTTTAGACAAAAACGAAAGTTCATGCTCTTTTGTAGTATTTTCCCCATTTTTAACTGGTATCCGTCACTGGTATAGTGCAGGGACGCGGACGGGACGACTTTTTTCGTCCCAGGACGAAAAAGTCATCCCGTTCAAGGTATGAACTAAGGTCGGGACGAAAATTTGTCCGGAGGTCTCGGACGACGGACTGACTAATCTGGACGAAAAACCGATGGACTCACAGTCTACGGTTGAGATGTAGCCACATGGCCTCGCTATGACAATTTGCATTAAATTCCCTGTATTTTTACGCGCGTGCAAACTGACGCCTCTCAGAAATAATTGTACATATGTCCCTTCGCATTCTCTCTCCTCGGTATTTTCCTAAAAAACTTAGAAAAATCTTTATACAGATTAAAAATATAAAACAGGTTTTTTCGGGACGAGGAACGGGACAGTTTTCTCCCCGGACGGTACGAAAATTTGTCCCGAGAGGACTGGACAAGACGGTTTTCATACTGTCGGACGAAAAATTTGTCCTGCTCTTCGTCCTTGCGCTGAATCCTGACATCGGACGGGGCAAAATTTGTCCCGTCCATCGTCCATATCGGGGATGATCCGGAACTATACTTAAGGTTTGGCATGAGATTAGTAGATAAAGATTTGGCATGAGGAAGTGTACTTAAGGTTTAGGATTGAGCAATCTAGATCTAGGTTTAAAAGGGTGTCATCGTTAACCACCATAAATTTATCAACATTAATTTTAGCATAAAACAGCAGAAATCGAACAGAGTCAATGATGATGATCTGTCATCCATTCCGTCCCTTGCTATTTGATAGACTGTCCTCTGCTATGAATTCTAGGAGTCTATAATAGTTTACATGATTCGGAACTTCTATTTGATACTTCCCAATGAAGTACTTGTTATCGATTTCCTCTTTCGTTTTAAAAATGTATGGTTTATAACATTCATAGAGGACTGCCCTAGGATGACATGGGCAAAAATACCTCAAAAGTCATATTCTCCTTTGATAATTATTAAATATTTGAAAATGGTCCACTTTTAGTTGAACAAGAGGACTCCATGTTTTTCCTCAGATAATGGTTTCTTTTAGGACACTGGGCCGTTTTCCTTCATAGCATATCCCACTTTATTCTCCTACATCAGAGCATGCATAGCAGGAGCATGATGTGAAGTTGATAATGTCACCTAAAGATGCTAGTGAACTGCCATTACCAGTAATATAGGGCCAGAGTGCTAAGGCCATTGAGAGCATACCATATGGAAAACAAAGTAAACAACTGGTGGAAAATACCTTTCAGTTATTCAAGGTGATAGGAAAACCCAAATGGAACAAGATAGAGCTATATCAATTGTAGGAGAAAGTGGACACCGGACTCTTCAAATTAATTGATTTTTTAGCAAATTTATCAGAGGAAGGAACTCGATAATCATATAGTTTACTAACTAATATGGTAGGTAAATGAGAGGATCATATAACCTATCTAGGCATATGTCTCTCTTAGATTACACAAAGGCCCTTCTCAAGCATTTATCACAAAAGTTGTATCAGTAGACATGCCTGACACCCTTTCTGAAGCACAATAATTGAAGACTTGGAAGACCATAAAGAGGAAGAAAACAATAACTAAATAAGCATAATGTTTGGTCCTTGGTCCCAATACCCCACAAGGAAAAATCAATTGGATGTTAATGGGTATTTTGTATTTAAATGTCAACCAAATGATGATGTTGACAGATATATAGCTAAACATTTAGCTAAAGGTTACACACAAGCCTTTGGAATTAATTACATAAGATCCCTAGTAGCTTACATTAGCACAATGCAAAACTTTATTCATTAGGCGGATGTCAAAAAGGGTTCTCTAAGATGCTATATACATATGCATCCTCGAAGTTTTAAGATTGAGAGTAATCAGAACATGGTGTAGAAACTGAATAAGACCTTATATGGTCTCAAGCAGTCATCATGAGAGTGTTTTGGTGAATTAAATCAATCAATGAAACGCAAGGGTTATAAATAGATTAGCAGAAGGGTTATAAATAGATTTATGATTATCATACTTTATTTAATACACATATATCCACTGGAATAAATCTTTAACTTTTTATATTTAGATGATCAAACAGAAATAGAAAATTTAAATCATTAATTAGCAAAGTATTTTGAGATGAAGAAATTTGGTAAACTATGAGACTTTCTAGTTATAGAAATGGCATACTCAAAGGATGAGATAGTATTATTGCATTATAAATACACTTTGGCTACTTTAGTGAAACATGGATGATTGGGTGCAAACTCACACCCACGTCACTACACAAAAATATTAAACTGGGTGTAGAGGAAGATAACTCACTAACTGATAAGGACCGATATCAATGCATAGTAGGAAAACTAATTTACCTTTGACACACCAGACATGATATTTCAAAGTCATAGTTGACTTTCCCTTAAGTCAACCTAGGAGTGTCATAGACTGATGTGCGGTGGAGTGCAGGTGTTGTGTGAGTGGGGCACACGTCATGTCCCACCAATAAACAAATGGTATGTGGTCAATGCGCAAAAGTTTCATGATTGGCATGTGAGTGGCAAAAACATGGTTTGTAGATGGAGAATGCTGAGGGATGGTTGCGCATGGGCATGAACTAGGGATGCGCAAATGTTGAGTAGGAACACCTTAAATGGTAGAAGCATGAATGCAAGCTTAAGAAGAGTGAGGGAGATCTTATGATGATTGAGAATATATGTTGACTATTGAATACAAGCCTATCACAACAAGATAGGATAACATGACTGGCAACATGCAGCTAGTGTGGCAAGTGAGTTTGATGTGGTGGCGACTATAAAAAATTACATCAACAAGACAACTCCTAAGGGAAAACTCAAATTACACTTTCCAACTTAAAATTTTCCCAGAAAACAATAACAGGATCCTAAGGTCCTTATAGAATTAGAGAGAGGATGGAGAAGGATATAGATAAGTTTCTACTTTTCTAGGTATCTATATAAATAAATCAAATAAGGATCATTAACATCAATCCCTCCTCATCTGGCCATGGAATGTTCTTTTTTATTCTCTTTCTATGATGGTTGACTATCCCAAGGAACAATAAATTTTTGCACTAGGGAACAATTGGCGGACGTGACTGTTTCACTCAAGTCATTTGGGTTTCTATGGATGCATAGAGGTGGCAAACACTCATAGCGGATGACAACAAAGTAAGGGTTTTGGTGGCGCACACGGCCACACCATCACCAGACGTGACACCACTACCCCAGCAGACATGACACGTCGTCGGTACCAACTTCGGTCCCAGCATCCGAGAGTCGTTTAAATTAGATTTGAATTTTGTAGTTATTTTCAATTTTCTCTTTCCTCCAAGGCCTATACATAGGCCAATGCTGTACTGAATTACTTGGTGAACTTTCTTTTGGAATTGAAGTTTTCTTCCTCTAAGAAAATTTTGCCCTACTTTCCTATCTGCCGATGTCGTCGCCGTTGTTTGCCACCACTACCGCCATCGAGAGGAGGCCTCCCTACCTGCATATTCCCCCGCCGCGTACAATCGCCGCACACGGCCGCTGCCTGCGTAGCCTCTCGCCCGTCGGGTGCAGCCGCCCGCCCATGCAAACGCCGTGCGCAGCCACCAGCCCATGCAACCGCCCGCCCACGCGAACGCCATGTGCAGCCGCCCGCCCACGCGGACGCCGCGCGCAGCCATCTGCACTAGAGAACGACAATTGTCATCCGTCACGTCACACGTCACCGTGACGGAAACATGACGGATGACGTGATGATGACGGAATTCAGTGGTAGTGGCAGTGACGGTGACACGTGACGGTGACAGGGTGCCATGGACGTGTGACGTGACAAAATGTCCGTCACGGATGACTACCGTGACGTTTATTTAATACGTTTTAATAATGAATTTAGTGACCAAAAATTATGAATATAATGAATTTAATAAATTGATATTGATTGAAAAATTAAGGAATTAGTGTCTTTTGTTTTAATATATTGAGATAATCAAATTATTAACGTAAAATTGTGAATATGATTAATTTAATAATTAATTTCTTGATGAAAAAATTAAAGATCCAGGGAGGTTTTTCTTGAAAACAATTTTGTAATTATTATATTTAATGTGAAATTATGATTATAATAATTAATTTCGTGACAGAAAAATTAATTTTATTGATTTTTTAAAAAATTTTAAGTAATTAATTTGCTGACAGAAAATTTGTATAAATAATTTATTAATTAATTTCTTGATGGAGAAATTAAGGATGTAGTGACGTATTTTTAAATAAAATTTAATAACTAGTTTACAGATGGAAAATTATAAATAATATATCTTTAAATACAACCAGGGATTAAAAAAAGTAGCATATCTTTACCCTCTTTTGGATGAAATTTCTGCAATTTTTCTAGTACTGGTAAGTTTTTGAATTTTTTTCTTAGGAACACGTCGGACCACGAGGAGCTGAAAGTGAGACCAGAGTGTGATCTAGAAAGGGAGATAGAGAAATATGGAGAGCAGAGGGGGATGGAGATAGGGAGATGGAGAGATAGAAATAGGGAGATAGAGAGAGTGAGAGCAGAGAGTGATCAAGATAGTGAGATAGAGAGATTGAATTAGGGAGATAGAGAAGTAGAGAGAGCAGAGAGGGATGGAGATAGGGAGATAGAGAGATATAAATAGGGAGATAGAGAGAGTGAGAGCAGAGAGTGATCGAGATAGTGAGATAGAGAGATTGAGATTGGGGGATAGAGAAATAGGGAGTGCAGAGAGGGATCAAGATTGGGAGATTGAGATAGCGAGATAGAGAGATGGAGATAGGAAGATGGAGATATAGATATAGGGAGATAGAGAAATTGAGATAGGGAGATAGTGAAATAGGAAGAGTAGAGAGGGATGGAGATAGGGAGATAGAGAGATAGAAACAGGTAGATAGCGAGAGTGATAAAGATAGGGAGATAGAGACATTGAATTAGGGAGATAGAGAAATAGGGAGATTCAATGTTGCCAACATTGCATATGCAGATCAACTTCAAAATATCATCAGAGTTAACTCAGATATCCGCTGATGCTAGACCAAAGAGACATTCTATTTGCAAAAAAATGATGGAGAATCAATGGAGAAGACAACTTGACAGAGAAGCTCCTCTTGGCAGAAAGCGGGCCCAGACTAATAGAGAATCAATGGAGAAGAAGGAACTCAAAGAAGAGCTCGAACTGGCAAGAGCTCTCTTGACCTGGCAAGAGCTCTCTCGACCTGGCAAGAGCATTCGACCTGGCAAGAGCTTGACAGAAAATCAATGGAGATTGGAGAAGAGTGTTCGACTTTGAACTAACAGGGAATCCAGCTAGAGGAGGTAAGCTCTTAGAACTTATAATTCAGAAACTATTTTCCATCAGCAGTGGTGTTGACGCCGTCATGGTGATGGTGATGTGATGGGACAACTCTAGAAGGATGCGCGACGAGAATGTGACGGTTTTTTTTTTTAAAACCTGGGATGTGTGACGTGACTGTGATGTGACGAACATATCGTCACGTCATCCATTTCATCACGTCCAAGATATCACATCCCAGACGTGCCGTTCCCTAGTCTACCCATGTGTCCGCCGGCCCACGCGCCCGCCACTTGCCGTCACCTTTCTACGTGGCCGCCGTGCGCAGCCGTCCTCCTTTGTGGCCCAGCACACAACCCCCGCTACGCCAACGCGTGCCTCAGACCCTTCGTCCTGCATCAGCATGCCTCATTTACCGTTTAGGTTTCGGGGCACTGCCCCGAACCCCGCAAGGGGGCGACTCCCCCCTTGATCCCCGGCCAACTGACTGCATAGTTGGATGTGCGACACCCTGTCAAAGCGCACGTCATTCGATCCTGCCAACAACGCATTGACAATTTTTCGCATCCCATCTTTGCACTACTCTGGTGCCAAAGGTCCACTATTCCCTCGTTGGTGTCAATATTACTTATCTAGTGTTTCTCGTGTGTTTTTCCATCACCGTCGGATTTAGTTGAATAGGTTTGAATCTTCTCGTGATCGACCATTCATGATGTTGGATTTGGAGCTTTGTTTTCACCACGTTCATTGTAAGACATTCCTTCCACCCTCGATCGAGGAAAGGGGCTGCACCATCAACATTTTTACCGGATTCAAATGTTCAAAAATCGATCGTGTTGATTTGTGGTCTGTTTTATCCATCCCTAGTTTAGTTAGCCGATCCCACCTGCGGCAGTCCTAGTCATCCTGCATCAGGTTTTATTAGATAAATGGTGTGTCTTTATAGGAAAATAGATCAAAGACATTGAACATAGAGCATTTTCCCCATTATAAGGGTAAACCAGTGGCATTGGATTTTTTTCCTTCTTGCATGAGAATTGAAAAAGGCCTAGGAGAAAGTTTCTAGTAGCACTCTGAATGTCTAGCTTGGTGGGGCCTCTAGGAGGGGGTCTCTCCACCCTTACACTTACCATCACTAACTCAAATTATTCAAAGACTTGAATAAAATATGCGGAACCCATGAGATACTAATAAGTTTCATTACTATATAGAATAAATTCATGAATGTCTAGATGTAGACTCCTAATAAAATGAGAAAAAGCCTCAACATGATCTGAGAGATTAGATCATTTTCTCAAGGGAACTAAATTTGCATATTTCCAAGGGGAATAACGTTTAAAAATTACCGTTTGAGTTAACTAATAATTTGGTTGATATAAAAACTATAAGAAAATTCTGATCTAGGGCTGATCCAATCCTAGAAATTAGAGGTTCTTAGAGACTAATTATTAAATATGATTACATACACTCCTATAACAAACTTTTTTTGTTCTAGACTTTTGAGGTTAGATTGATGATCGAAACTGATGTCACATAGGTGGCATGAAATGAAGCAAACCAGATTAAGATTAAATCACTAAATGATAATATCACCTTAAGCAAAAGAATTCCAATACCACTAGGTTCCTTAGATGAGTCTCTTTGAATCATTCACATGGCTAATCTCTAGATGTATCCACATTTTTAAGCGCTCATGAAAAGCACATTGGAGTGTCCTCCCATGTTCATTCTCTTTGAGAACTTATCATAAAAGTTCCTGAAATTGGAGTATATTCACAGACATCGGAAAATATTATTTCTGACCCTCTATGCCCATGTACTAGTCTAGTTAATAAGTATAATTGTTAATAAAATTTATTGACCAAAATTATTAATTATCTATATCAACATAAATAATATTTCATCAATGTTCGATCTAACCAAATCAATACGTTAAGTTGCCAAACCATGAGTTTCTAAGCTACACCTCATGCTTTCAAAGAAACCAAGGAGTATATTGAGATCACTCAAATTCTTGGGTTGATATCACTTCGTTGACATGTTTATTCACTTAAAAATATTATATATGTGTGTTATCCCACCTTCTTTAAAAAAAAAAGTGTGTTATCCCACCTGAAATGATGTCTTGAATTTTTGGGTTTTTAGGTATTTTTGGGATTCTTCCCACGTCACATTCCTGAAGAAAATATTATTGAGTCACAGTATTTTTTATGAAAATTTTAACGTTAAATTCATAAAGATATTATCTTTCTACGCTAGAATTTATAATTTTAATAATTTTTATGTAATATTTTAATTTTTATGATTTTTTTAAGGATTTCAGTTCTTAAAATTTCCACCCTACTACATGTCACAACCTGATTTGCTGATTGGCGACCAATCATCATTTTTAGTAAAGATTAGTACATATAATCATTGAAAAAAGGATTTATTATTTCTAGGATACTTGTGATGTCATAATACCAATAATAAGACCTAAACTAAATTTGAATAAAATTGATTGCGGAGATCAATAAAATTGATATTGAAATAATCATTAGTTTATTAGTATTAATGCCTTGAGAAGTCAAGAATTTTGGCACTGACCACCTCGTATCCACACACTGTGTCTACACTTATATGTCCTATGGATGTTGATAACTTGCAAATTAACATGATTAATTAATGAATTTTACATTATATTTATGTGTTTCAATGACTATATTTGCATGTTATCATATAAAAATGAAGATAAATCACCTACACTTTGATTTTACTATTATTTCTGATTTTTTTATTTTTTACATGGGATTTAACCTCATTTCAGTGAAGAAATATTTTTTTACAGGGCTTTAAATACTTGGCTTAAGGTTGGTAAGGGCTTTCCTAAATTTTCTGGAATTTTTCCATATTTTTATATAATTGTTTGACCATTATATAGCCAAGAAATGATTTTTATATATTTAAATAATACATATTTAATTTATTTGGCATTTTATAATATATTTATATATTTATCAAGGGGCATCCACGTCATTCGTCTGAAATTCGGGCGAATAAATGGATGTATTTTATTTAAATAAGAATAGAGAGAGAGAGAGAGAGAAAATGAGCATTATTGGCTTATAATGGCATCGCAAATCGCGATCCCATAACGAGCCAGTCATTAGCTCATAAATAAGTCTATGTGGCGCGCAAGGCGACGAAAAAAAAAAGAAAGAAGTTGTTTTTTAATCTTCGTGCAATAAATGCACGCGGAGATTCTCCGCGTGCATTTATAATTTATCTTAGTAGTTAGCATGTGCATTTAATGCATGCGCTAACCGACATGCACGTGCACTGCTTATTTTATTTTTTTTAAAATTCGTTAGCGCATGCATTTAATGCACACGCTAATCGACATTTTTTTAAGAAATCGACATTTTACGGCGTCGATTCGCTGCGTGCATTAAATGCACGCAGAAATTGATGCAGTAAAATGTAAAAAAGGACGGTAAGCTTACCACATTTTTTAATTATTATTTTTTAAAAAATAACGCAGGTCAGAAATCGCGGCTCAACGGGGAAAATAAAGAGAAGGGGGTGACGTGGCATTTTTATAGCCATTTAAATATAAGAATCGATTTCCAATCATTGCGGGTGGCGGACGCGGACAACCACGTGTCGACACGTGATCCAAGGACAGTGAAAACAAGGAAATAGAGGCTCAGCCAATCAGAAAAAATCGGTTTTTTTATATTGAAATGATCCAACGGCCTAGATTAATCTGTAGTAAAATGACGATATCTAGAGATCTAAATGTCTGATTGGGCTGAAATTTTGAGAGCATGTTTGTCTTTTCTCCCTATACAATCCCTATGGTTGGATCTTTAAATATAGGTCTGGAAAAGGGCAAAAATTACTTTTTGAAGCTCTCTCCAAGGATTTGGCCAGGAAGGACATAAGGGATGGTTTGGAAGTCGATAGTTCTTGATTCTGCACTCAAAGTTGTAAGTTTCTGATTTGTATTTCAATCTTCTTCTTGAACAATTCTAAAATGCCAAGGCATGGGCAAAATGTACATGCCCTAGAAGTTGGTTTTGAATGAATTAGCACTGCATTTTGATTCTGATTCAAGATGTTTAATTCTATATCAATTTAGAACATTTCCGCATCATTAGATTTTTAATTTAGGGTCGGATTTCATCTTTTGCCCAAATTCTTCACTTTCTCTCTCTAGGTTAATTTGTCTAGTTTCTCTCTCTAGATTTTGATTTTTATTGTTTAGGAATTTAATATATGAAAAACCTAAAAATAAAATTTGATTCGAAAATTCATGCATCTTGAAGTCCAATTTAAAAATCCCTTTCTTGATTTTTTAATTCCCAAATTTAATTCATAAAAATTGTCTTAAAATTTTATAATAATTGGGAAATTAATAATCCGAATTAATATGATCTTATAATTGAAATACTTCTATCTTGAGCTTTCTGACCGAAATATTTAAAATCAAAATTAAGTTTTACTTGATTTTGATTAATTAAAAACACTATTAAGCATAATGAAGATTTATTAAGTGCATAATTAATTCTTCTTTGAATTAATTCATTGAAATTTGAAAAAAATTCTTACTTGCTGCCTCCCTGTGGTTCGACCCCTTGCTTGCTCTATATTCTATATTTAGTGATTAAGAGTATTTATAAATTTTATTGTATAAGTATAAACATCAAATCAACGACATATTTACACGCATTTTTAGGCTTATCAGATGTGAAATTGTAGTGCACAAGTTTACACACACGGATGTAAAAAAAAAATATTGTGTGGACACAGCCCTCGCTGATTTATTGCTACATCACATGCATAATTTTAATGTAATGTATTAATGTTTTCCTATTTGGCGAAGGATACGTGGCTATATTAGGAATTTATATGGAGAAAAAGATAAAAAAAAATAAGTGACCAAAATTATATCAAATGTCAGTGGCGTTATGGTATAAATCCTAAACGTGATGTAACGATGGAGGTAATAGGAATAGAGAATATTGTGATTGAATAAACGGCCAGAATTAATCCAACTTCGAGGCTTGATATTTAACAATCAAGGAGGCTTATGATGCTAAAATTTTGAGGGCCACTTCATATTTTTCCATTCTTTTCATCCATATGACTCAAATCTATATGAATAGATCTCACCTGTTGTAAGCACTATCTTTGAACTTGCGCCTTGATTGAACAGGCTGATTGAAAGAAAGTGAGTAAGGATCCATCAAGGATTGTTCATAATTTATTGGGGTGATTGGAGAGAGGCAATAGAGCATTGGAGGGACTTCCTTACATCAACAAAGTGCTATAGTCCTATCCGAACATAAAGACAATGAAAAGTTCTATTGCCTTACATTGTCTCATCTTTGTTATTGTTATAAGGGTAAATTTATCTCCTCCCATTTTGACATCTCCTTCTACCATTTTTATCACCTCTTTAATTGTTATCATTGCCTCATTGTCAACTTAAGTGTATTCTTGAACCCCAATGAAAAGTATTCTTATTTCCATTTCTTCTTCCTCCTCTTCATGTCACCTTCTGTTCAAATAATGATCATCACTCTTTTACATTGCCCTCTCTAATAAAGATCTACAATCTGATTTTTTTTGGATTAATAATATTTCTCTTATTAGAGAATGCTTCTTTGTCAAATATCTATCTAAAAATTCTTGAATGGTATTATACCTAGAGTCAATCATGTTGATCCATATCATAGTTGTTTAAGTAGTCCTTATAGCTGTAATTCAATTTTAACTATAACCTAAGAGTGTATTATCATGAGATTACAAACCGTGCTAGCTCTGGTACAACAACAAGTCCAAGAAGGTGATTATGCAGTCAAAATGAGATTGTTTGCTAATGGTCTCTGTGGATATTGAAATAAAGATGAAGGTGTAGCTCAACCATTTTCCAGGCTAGTAGAAATATCAGAGTTTTTGTTCTCCAATCATTTCACTATGCATAGGTACTAACCATATTAATTATTAGGGTTTCACAATTAGCAGTACCCTAAGTCTATGGGAGTTTAGCAGAGATGAATGATTATACATAATCAACTGATGATGTTAAATATGGGAGAGTTGACATACTCCTTTGTATCTTCTATGACACAAGGTGTAGCTTGACACCTTCTAGGTTGTTGTGTTAACTAATCGATTCAGTAAAATTGATCCTTGATTAATTAATCTTCATGTAATCTTATTAATCAATAAGGTCATCCCAATGAACAATATTGGGCCATTGAGGTTATCAGCTAGACAACTACATGAACCTTGAGGTTGGTGGATATGCTCTAATTCTGGGGACTTCTATTTAAAATTCCCAAAGATGTGGACTTTTAGAAAAATTTACTAGGACTTTCATGAAAATTTCTCACATAGTATAAATAGAGTAGGCACCCTATTTGATACCCATGTGAGTCATTTTGAGTTTCCTCCTTATTTTATACCTCCTCATCAAGTGCTTCTTAAAATGAAATTTGATTGATAGAAAACATAAGACAAGACCCATCCTTTTAAATATCGCGCTATTATGCTAGAAGGGAAAAAATCTGAAACACTTGAAGATAGTTTTTCTATGTTTTTGGTTTTCATAACTGTCTTCATAATTGAGCTCAAATCATGTCAAATGCGACTTCAAAATCCCAACAGATTGAAAGCCCTTTCAGACTCATCTACCTTGTAGGATGGTTGCCATTGACTCTCCCTCAAGGCCCCATCCTTGAGGAGAAGTGGTCACCACGACACTTTTGCTCCCCCTTTGACTCTCAATGTTTAATCACACACTCCTTCCTATGCTTCCTAATGTAAATATATGCAGCCAGAAAGCCAATCACAAATTCCATATTTCTTTCCATATTCATAAATATAATTTATTCATTAAAGTGCATGCGTGATTCTTATAAAGTAGTCCATGAATACATGACCAGACTTCATGAATTTTGATGATATACTAATACGGAGATTAATAGTCCTTAAGCATGTGCTCAAAATACTCTTATGCAAATAATATTCAAGAAGTACGTCAAAGTATCTAGATAGAATGACATTATTTAGGCTCACTCATTGATGAGTATGGCCATTTTGCAACCTAGTGTGAAGACGCTAAGGATAGATAGTAGATGCTCTTTGGCATAAAGAGTTCATTGGATTGATTTATACGACTTGGCAAATTATATTATAACAAACTTTCAATCAGCTTGATTCACCTCATAGTTGCGTAAGTGGTCCTTAGACCTGAGACACAAAAGTCTTGTGAATGGATATTTTACTTTGAGTATGACTTATGATTTATTAATCATGAAATTCTAAGCAATCTTAGTTTGGGTTCATCAAGAAGTCTAGGAAGATAGTTGAGTGATCAATATGGGATCATCCACCCTTGGTATAAAAGGAGATAGCTTAAGGAAGAGAATGTGATGAAGTCCTTGGCTAAGACAATAGAATATCGAAGAAGAGTTCTCCAATAATTTTGATCATCTGTACTAAATCAGATGACCGTTGAGGATTTGATTGTTGACCATACCCTAAGTCATCCTATACGTACATGGTACCAATCACAAATATGTTCTATGAATGAGTTGATAGATAATTTTTTGTATCTTATACAGCACGACGTATTCCATGGCACCCCATGAGCTAGAGACTACTGATTGGGTTAAATGGATGCATCATTAAGTAATCTAACTATATGATGGTATAAATAATTTATTTATATGGTCGATAAAAGTTAATAGGCCACTAGAGTCATTAACTAGACAACTAAATGGGGCTAGAGGATCACACAATTTTGGATGACGGAAGATATAATAAAAGTTGAAATTTTTATGAAAATAACTACTTAGTATAAACAGGGCAAGAACCTGAGCGATTTTCGTCCATGTCATAATTTTTTAATGTTTGTCCCCTTCTTCTCCATTCGGATGCGATCGGGATACTTTAAAGAATGATGATAGAGAGAGAATAAAATTCGTCCATGATGTTCAACGTGCTAGGGATCACATGGATATGTCTAGAGGCTGCATGATTGAGTATCACAACATGTCTCACCTGAAGATGAAAGAAATCAGGGATCACATTCTTGCCTAGGTGTTTTGATCATTATTTTTATATATGCCATTTGGCTTCCATTCTAAGTCTTCTTCTACATGTCTCTTTCACATGGTGTCACTTTTCACATGGCGGCGGTTCCATTTATACATTAAATATGGTGTATGGATAGAGAAGATCAAGACAAATCTACCTTAATTTTTTTGCCCACCACTCCTCTTGGGTCGTTAGATATTGCCACTTGAATTTGGAGCAATATAGGCCCTTCATTTTTTCTCTCTCCTTGTCTCATATTTCCTGAAGATTTAGTGTTGCAATACGTACTTGAAAATGTCCTTCAATGATGCACTAACACATGCATCATTTTTGCCAAAAAGCCCCAACTATTGGAGCTTAAACTGGCGCCCCAAATCAGAAAAGGTGACATTCATCTGAAAAAAGGAGAAAGCAGATAAAAATAATGGCATATTTAATGCATTTTTTTTGCCAATTATTCTCATTCTTCTGCACATCCTGGATCCTTAACAATGTGGGAGCGCATGTGGTGTGAAAATTGGTGTCTTTTTTGAATTGGCTGCACATTTTTTCAGGTTAAAAGCAAGAATTAAAAAATACACTGAAAGACTCACTTCAATCATTGGGTGCCCTATTTAGTGGCTGACGCTAGTCATTAACTACAACCAATGATGATATGATTGGAATCATTGGTCGCAATCCAAATGGATCAGTTTGTAACGTGAAGGGGGATCTTAACTAGAATAAATCACATTAAAAACTCATACAAAAATTTAATTTTGACTTGTAAATTATTTTCTTCACGAAGTTTAGGTAAGAAATTCCACAAACTACCAAAAAATTGGGAAAATATTATTTTCACTTTAAGAATATAATAATCCCCAAAATTTAAATAAATAAAAATACATATATTCTCACTTGTAAATTTATTTGTGGTATAAAGTTAGTTTCAAAAAATTCAGTTAAAATATCATAAAACAAGAAAAATCATAACTTCATTCTAAAAATGGTAAATGCATGGATTTATTACCATTCCAATGAAAATAAGCACATATAATACATGTACTTTCTTGTAAAAATAATATGTTATTTTTTATTATTGCTATATCAAATTTCTATGCTTTTAAACATCACACTGTAATAAAATATTTCATAGCTCTCAATGGACATCCTTGAGCCCCGGGAGGTCCCCTAGCAACATCGCCTACAAAATACCCTCCCTAATGAGATTGTAACATGGCTTGGCCTTTATCACAATCTTTGGGATCATCCTCGACCTTTGAAAAGGTCCCTACCTTGTGGTCTCTTATTCACATGTTTTACTTTCCTTCGTTCTCTTTGCGGACACAAAAGCTGCTGCTGCTGCTGCTGCATGCCTCTTGCAACTCTGACAAATCAATGGCTACCTCCAATCCCTGGTGTTACACCATCACGATAAACATTTAGGCCGTATTCTCTCCCCCTTGTTATTTAATCGGGTCTCGTAAAAAAAAAAAAAATCGGGTCTCGTCCCCATGTTTACTCAGCCCTGACTTGGTTCAGGGATTCCACCATCACCCCTACCTTCCTCATTGCAGCCAGCCTTGGTCTGATGTGTTTTGTCCTCAGTTCTTTGGCCCACTCCATTTGCCCCTTGATCATGATGGCCTACAGGTCTTTTGTGCCCATGCCCTAATCCTTGCTTCCTAATGTGGGTTTGTATTCCATTCTGGAAGGGGTATATTTGTCTCCTACCTGCATGTTAAATGAAGAACGAGTGACCCTGATCACCGCCAAGGTGTGCTTGTTTCCTCCTCCCCGGCTATCCCATGAATAATACTGATGGAGTGCGCCAACCTGACCCTTAGGAGGCATCTTCGGAGCTACCGTCGGCGTAATCAACATCCCCGCCGGTCCGCGTCCCGCCCAACTGGTACACCAAAGCGTTTGTGAAGACGCCTGGGTTTAAGTACCTCGGGTAAAGTACGTTCATAATCGTCGCATTTTGATCTTCATCGGTTCGTGCTCGTTCGATTCCTCATTTTACTGTGTTTGTTCTCATCATTTCGCGTCGGTATAGTCGTCTTTTGCGCTGTCGTTTGTCTTCGTGTCATTAATTTCTAGTACTTTATTTTGTTGTTGTTTTGTTATAAAAAGGTCCCCTTGTTGGGCCCCTTGTTGAACCATGTGTAAAAGGGGCCCATCATGGCCCTATATAAGGCCATGATGGGCATCACCAGATTCAGATCTGGTTTTCTTATTGTGGCAGTTATCGTCCAGAACTAGATCTCACAAGAGAAAGAGAAGAGAGGGAGAAGGAGAGATGGAAGAAGAGGAGGAAGGAGGAAGGGAAGGGAAGAAGAAATCGTCGTTGTTGGTAATCCGCTGTGCCCTTCTTGTCGACCGCTCGTCATGGAAATATTGCACATCGCATGCAACCTGAGTGCCATCCAGTCAACGGGAATTGTTGATGTTTCATCCTGTGGACGGGCAGAACGCGACGTCTTAACATCACGTGAACAACCCCCGCCTGCTATTTTCTACGTTGCCTCTGATCACCGACACCAACGATCACCTCTCGCGATTTCATCAGGGCGAGCTACATTCCGATGGCCGAGCACTTGTTCAAGGGAAGAGCCGTCTGGTGCCCTCGCTGATGCAAACGTTTGCATTTGCATTTGCATGGTTACGTCGCCGGGTGTTCTTTCCTCTCCACCTGCATTTTGACTGGCCTTTGCGATCACGATGCACCGGCTGCGGCAGTCCTTACGTCTTCTCAAGTGGGAAACCTCCCCACCCTATCCCGCGTCATCTTTGATAAGGAAAGTGAGATGCCCCGTATCAAGGAAGATAGAAGTAGAGAAGAAAAGAGAAGAAGATGAGGTGGCATCTCACAATCCTCGCTCAAATGCCATGCAGGCTGAATCACCAAACAAAAGATAGATAGAGATTAGAGGATGGACAGGGCGACGGGCGGAGCCGTTGCCCTAAAAGACATAAGAGAGTAAGAAAAGCCTCATTGAAACAAGCACATTACAGGGTTATTTATAGTCTTGGAATCAGACAATTTTACTGCAGATTGTTGTGCTTCAGTTATAGCAACCGACCATTTCATGGTCGTTTCCAAATGTATGGCTGTTTCCATATTCATGGCCATTTCCTCTTCAACGGTTTCTTGATTTACCTTTGTTTAAATAACAATCTTGGATCCCACGGTCTGGGCTGTCGCGTGTGTATGCGATATCACCTGTAGAACGCCATCGAGGGGTGCCGCCAGCCACACGTACGGTGACGTTTACCCAGGGTTTGGAACACTAGATTGTCCCGGAAGCACTTGTGATCGCGCCACTCACCAAGTGACTGCAGCTTCAGTGTGCCGTGTGGTTGTACTAACAGATCTGCGCTCCATGCAGTTGTTTTGTCAAAGCCTTTGGATTGTCTGCTAGTTGACCATGTGTTGATTGCCAAACTGTGCACGCCACCTGAACACAGCCCTGCCCAGCCGCCGCTTGAGTTGTTCGCGTGGTCATAACACCGTGCCGCCTGTGCCCAGCATCTCATAGTCCCCGCGCCAGTCGCGCCGATTGCTAGGCCAGTTGCACCTCCTCTTCTAGGGCCAACTTGGCATTGCATAACTCTTCCTCGCCACCAATCTTTGGTATCGAGCTCTTGCACTACGACTCCACCGTCAGTCGAGCCAAGCCGTGCCCGTAAACAATACGCCTCTGCCTATCTGCCCGCACCGTCCCTCGCACCGACGAAGACATCGACGACAAACGCTGCCATCGACGAGGTACGCCGATCCCCTTGCTCGTCAGTTATATTACGTCTTACAGTATATTTTCGGCTGCTCTCCACTGCGCTCAGGTTAGAATAGGTGAGAGAATATATCGAGAAAACTACGTCACGAGTGAATTCTTTGGTACAGGTCGAGCCCGTCCGTTACGTGCAAGCACCAATGGAATTATTCTGTTTGACGTTGTAGTCGCCGCCGTTGCTCTTACGAGGGTCAGAAGGTCACCGTCACTATCACCAGTCGTCCCCTCAGATCTCGGAGCTCGGCGAATTCCCACGAGTCGGCCTTGCATGTACATCTGCCTAGGATTTACGTCATCACGTAGTTACATATCCTTAGAGAATTATCTGATGGACGACGTTGATAACTTGCAAATTAACATGATTAATTAATGAATTTTATATTATATTTATGTGTTTTAATGACTATATTTCCATGTTATCATATTAAAATAAAGATAGATCATTTAACCTTTCATTTTATTATTAATTCTGATTTTTTATCATTTTTTATGGAATTTAACTTCATTTCAGTGAAGAAATATTTTTTACAGGGTTTTAAATACTTGGCTAAAGGTTGGTAAGTGTTTCCATGATTTTTCTGGAATTTTCCATATTTTTATATAATTTTTTGACCATTATATAGCCAAGAAATGATTTTTACATATTTAAATAACACATATATTATTTATTTGGCATTTATAATATATTTAAATATTTACTAAGGAGTATCCACGTCATTCGCCCGGGCGAATAAATGGATATATTTATTTAAATAAGAATAAAGAGAGAGAGAGAATGAGTGGTTATTATTATATAATAAATAGAGAGAAGAGAGAGAGAAGAATAGTCAACAGTAGCGGCTATGATTTAAAATATATAAAAGAGAGAAGAGAGAGAGAAGAATAGTCAACATAAGTGGCTATGATTTAAAATATTTAAAGAGAGAAGAGAGAGAAGAATAGCGGCTTATGATTTAAAATAAAAGAGAGAAGAATGGTCAAAGATTACGGCTAAGAGAATAAAAAAATATATATTTTTTAAAAAAAGACCTTTTGTCCTTTTCTTTTGTTTTTATTATTTCAGGGTGACGTGGAGAATTCCTAGCCGTTCAAATGACGAAATCACTTGCCAATGATTGCGGGCGGACGACGCGCACAACAACGTGTCAGGGCGTGATCCGAGAAAGCGGAAAACGAGAAATAATCATGCTAGCCAATCAAAACGGGCCATTTCCAAGCTTATTGGAGGAGAGATAAATAAATCCAACGGCTCAGATTTTTTCTCACTAAAACCTTGATATCTTGAGATCTACATGTCCGATTGGGCTGAAATTTTGAGGGTAAATTCGTCTTTTCCCCCTCTACAATCCAGACGGTTGGATCTTTAAATGGAGGTCTGGAAAAGGGCGAAAATCACTTTTGGAGGCTCTCCCCAAGCAATTGGCCAGGAAGGACACAGGAGGCATTCTGGAAGTCGTCAGATCTGGATCTCTTTATCAAATTTGTAAGTTTCTGAATTGTATTTGATCATCTTCTAGAACGATTCGAAAACGCCTTGGCATGGGCGAAATGTACATGCCCTAGATTCATGTTTTGAATGCATCAGCACTTCTTTTTGATTTGGATTCGAGATCTGACTTTTGATAATTAATTCTTAATTATTTTAGGACATTTCTGCTTCATTACATTTTTAATTTAGGGTCGAAATTGGGGCTTTCCCCAATTTCTTCACTTTCTCTCTCTAGGTTAATTTGATTTGTTTCTCTCTCTAGATTTCGGTTTTTATTGTTTAGGAATTTAATTTAATATATAAAAAACCCAAAAATAAAATTTGAACCGAAAATTCATCCATTTTGAACTCCAATTCAAAAATCACTTTCTTGATTATTAAATTCCCAATTTTAATTCTGAAAATTATTATAAATTTTATTAAATTGGGAAATTAATAATTTATATTTTTATGAGCTTAAAATAATAATAATATTTTTATCTGGAATTATCTGACCGAAATGAAAATTAAGTTTTAGTTAAGTTTGATTATTTTAAGAATATTATTTAATATTAATTGAATTAAATATTGCAAAATTCAAAATTACTTGACTTGATTCATAAAAATTGTTTGAAAATTCTGAATTGTTGCCTCCTTGCGGATCGACCCCTTGCTTGCTCTATATTCTTATTCAGTAATTAAGGGAATTATAAATTTATTGCATAAGTCTAAAAAGCGCAACGACCACGTAATTTTACGTGATTTTTTGGCTTATCAGTTACGTCTTACAGTATATTTTCGGCTGCTCTCCACTGCGCTCAGGTTAGAATAGGTGAGAGAATATATCAAGAAAACTACGTCACGAGTGAATTCTTTGGTACAGGTCGAGCCCGTCCGTTACGTGCAAGCACCAATGGAATTATTCCGTTTGACGCTGTAGTCGCCGCCGTTGTTCTTACGAGGGTTAGAAGGTCACCGTCACTATCACCAGTCGTCCCCTCAGATCTCAGAGCTCGGCGAATTCCCACGAGTCGGCCTTGCATGTACATCTGCCTAGGATTTACGTCATCACGTAGTTACATATCCTTAGAGAATTATCTGTTGGACGACGTCACTGACGACGTCCAAAATCAAATACTCCTCTGGTCACCCCAGCTTGTATCAATATATATATAAGGCTGTTTTTCATTTGTCCTACCATTTGTTCTGTTGTGCTGATACACCTTGTAGCTCTTGTAGTATCCTATTGGCGGCATGTCCCCTTTCTTGGCTGCTTTATGTTATCACTTCTCCAAAATAGGGAAAAAGGAATAAAAAGGATAATAAAATTGTGTTATCTTTAGAGAAAAAGAAGAGAGAGGGGGGAGAGAGGGAGAGAGAGAGGGGGAGAGAGAGAGGGAGAGGGGGAGAGAGAGAGGGAGAGGGAGAGAGAGAGAGAGAGAGAGAGAGAGGAAGAGAGAGAGGAAGAGGGAGAGAGAGAGAGAGAAAGAGAGAGAAAATTTCGAAATGATATCTGTAAATTGTTTAATTGTTGATATGTTCTTTTGTCCCCTGTGGCTGGCACGCTGTCTGGTGTAGAGACTGGGAGAGGATGAGCGGTCCAGTGTCGTGTGCCGAGAAAGTGATGAATTTAGTCAAAAACTGGGAAGAGTGATGGGACGGGGACACACGGCTAAGTTGACATTACGTCCACATCCATCACCACCCGTCATCCGCCCCGTCACGTCCAAGCCATCCCATTCACGTCTCTTCCTCATCTGTTCTCCTTTCTCAGTCATATGTAGCTCTCATTTCTGCTCTTTCTTCTTGCGTTAGATTTTTTCAAGTACTAAACCCCACGTCTTTGCTAAAACAAAGACACGTCTTTACTTTACAACCGTCGGATCAAACGCCTGGGATCGCGATTTACAACCGTCGATCTCGGGATTTGGATCGAGATGAAGCCGAGGGTTCAATTTAAATAGTCGTTGGGAGGTTCGAAGCGGTTCAAAATATAGGTTGTTCTTGCTGCCGTCGTTGTAGCTTCGCGGGAAGAGGGAAGGAAGAAGGATGTCGTACGACGAGGTGGAGATCGAGGACATGGAGTGGAACGAGGAGCTTCAGGCGTTCACCTACCTCTGCCCCTGCGGCGATCTCTTCCAGATCACGCGGGAAGAGCTTCGAGCCGGAGAGGAGATCGCGCGCTGTCCGAGTTGCTCCCTCTACATAACCGTGATCTACAACCAGGAAGACTTCGCCGGCGCTCCGGAGAAGAATAACGCCGCCCAGCCTCCTAAGCAGCAGCCTATCACCGTCTCTTGAGCCTGCACGCCGGCCGGTTCGATCTTGATGTTTATCTCAGACGCGGATCTAGGGTTAGCCGTCTTGCCTTTTTATTTTGTTTATTTGTTCTGATTGCGCCCTCTTTGAAACCTCTTCTTCTTGTGGAATGTTGTCGGGATTGTTAGTTTACGAGATAAAGTGGTGTTATTCATCGTTTTTGTCCTATCCGCGATCGGAAATTCGATCGATCTGTCAGTAATTCGAATGATCTGTTCCTCTTGATCATGAATGTCCATACCTTATCCGATCGTGAGACCCGTTCGTGATCCGGTATATTGGATAGCCCAGTATAAACAATTGAAATTGTAGGATTTGGTCTCATATCCGCAGCGGCGAGGAGGAATCATCATGATAGTACAAACCTGTCGGTTGATCACGTTGCCCAGAACGTGGTCGATCAGAGTGCAGATTTGATTAAACTGAAGATCGCTTGAAAAATTACGATGAGGGTTTCTTTACTTTACTTGTTATGGTGGCTCGTGGGTACTAAAGAGCTTCAAATACCTTTCATGAAGATTTTGGGCCATCACTTGCAATTGCCCCTAAAGGTGAAAAACATATGACCAGTATACGGGCTTTTAGTTTCACTTTAATTCAGCTGATTCATGAGCTCAAGGACAAAAAGATACCCCAGTAATTGTCTTTTTATTTTTTTCCCTCAAAGTTTTCTGGTAGATTGCTAGAGAGCTGTAACAGGAGATTTAAAAAATAGGGGAACTTTCCACCAATTGGATCACAAGAACATAGTTCACTTTTCCACGTTCAATTTCACAGGGAGGGAAGATAATTCACTTTTCCAAGTTCGTTTTCTACCAATTGAATCAGAAGAGGATAGTTCACATTTCCAAGTTCATTTACCCAGAGAGAAGAAAGTTCACTTTTCCAAGAGAAGGATAGAACTAGTAAAGGCCGGGAACGATTCTGTAGGGCACTTTCTGGCAATACAGCTTCCAGTACTTGCCGTACCTGCACACAGTCCACAGAGAGGATTATTATACCTCTAATCTAACTGGTAACTTGCAATGGAATATGATTTGAAGTTATCATATTCCATCAGTAATTCAGGGTTAAGGTGTGCGGAGAATGGAGACACCCACTTGGAGGAGCACCGGTCATCGTCACGTTTGGCGCGGTCCGTGAGAAGAATCGTCAGGAAAACAACGTAGAAATATGGCAGGAACTGTAAAAAGGAGATTAGAATACTCCTGATTCCACAAATAAGTGATTAATGGGCGATAATTACATGGTTGAAAAGTGCAGGAGCCGTCCAGAAGAAGGCGGCGAGAATCTCCGGCACGTAGTGGAAGTGCCTAGAGAGACCCCACCTGCGCATGTTTTAAACGTTTAATCAGGAGGAGTTCATGTTATAAAGAGAGTTTAAGGGCAGGGCCACTCACCAGCCGGATGTCAAGAGGAGGCTCGTCTTCGTCTCCCCCTTCGAGGTACGGTACGAAGCCACAATCTGCACCACAGTTATCATTGTCCCAATCCCATATCACATAGCTTTTACTAGTTGAGAATCATTCTGATCTTTTCTTTCTTTTTTGAATAATGAGAGGAAGGTCACCTGAGGTTGGTGATCCTCCCCGAGATTTTACTACATAATTCCGATCAAAATTTATTTCATTAAATTATAACTTCTCAGTTACTAAAATAAGGATTAGCCGTCACTGATAACGATGACCAGAGGACGGCGTTATTATTGACATTGTCATCGCCTTTGTCATTCTGGTTGCCGAAGATAAGGAGGATAATGAGGAGAGGACAAATGAGGAGATAGAGAAGAGTTACCAGAGATTGAGAGAGGAGGTATAGAAAAAGAAAGGGCCAGAGAGAGAGGGGGAGGGAGAGTAGCTCTCACTTATAATTATATTTTTTAAAATTTTCACAATTCTTTGTTCCCTCGACATGTAAAGTGGCCATGTCACCTCATTGTTCTCATTGTCAATGCGATCCACTCATGGATGACGATTTAGTTGTCTTTCACACAGTGATGATGATGACAATGACAATAAGGGAGGACGACAAACCTCATATTTAGTTTCCATGATCCTAGCTATAACTATATTATCAACACCTCATATAGTTTCCATAGCTACTGATTTGTAGTAAGATATGGCCTGGTAGAAGGTGGCCTCTGGTGGGATTCTCAGAGGTCAACTTAATAGTGATGATGAATAGTCATCATGGTCATCATTTATCCAAGCCCAATAACGGATGCCAATGATGATGGCGAGATTCGGGGATACCAATCACAAATTTGTCATCATCTGTCAACCCTGGTTCTGCATCAACGACTAAGAGGACAAATGGGCGATGGTATTTTGTCTTTATCAATGTCATCCGTGATCAAGATTTGTCATCATCATCATCCATCCGCCAATGATGAAATTTTGTTATGACCATTTGTTGAAGCCACCCATGGATAACAAAGATGATATAGTTTCTATTTGAAAGAATCCATGGATAACGAAAACGATGATGAAATTTAGAGATGACGCTAGTTTAGAAAATCTGGACTCACTTTGGTGGGTGTTCTCCCCCAGATAGTGCACTTGCCGCCAGTCCTACGGAAATACTGCCGCTGCCAGTCACATTCATAATTGATGTAGATGCACAACAGCCCCGCCGCAAGGATTGATAAGGCCGCCTGAATAGTTGATGAGTTAGACTTCAATCAATCCCCATAATACTCGACTTTTTCGCTAACCCAGTTAATCAGAAGACTTACAGACAAGCCCAAATTCACCGGGTGGTTGACCAGATACATCCCTGGAGATGTGTAGATCGAAGGCACCCATACCAAGCATCCCCAGCAGATGTAGAATCCGGCTGAGGCACAAGGAGGAATAAAAAAACAGGTTTGTTAGGATTTTAAATTACTTTCAAAATTGTATCTCTAGATTTAGAAACAAACGTGATGAACTTGGGGAGGAGACAGAGAGTGGAAGAGTGAGAAAGGAATAGAGGAATCCAAAATCTACATAATTTGACTCGATTAACAGTAGATAAGAATCCAGCGATATAGGAAAGGACCAGAATACCCCCCTACTTGAAGCGTAAATTGAATTTAAGGACGCATTGATACATTAAAGCATGATTTTGTTTTCTTTCCCATACCTCTGTCGTGGGCAATGTCCATAGTGCTCCAGTATCCTGACTCCCACCAGAAGAACTTGGAGACATAAGCAAGCATCAGTATCGTGTTTACGAGCATTGAGTCGCTGACCCGCCCATTTTCTTCATACTGCAATCAAGTGGCAGAGAAAAATGGTAACCAATGGGGTTTGTTTTGCTCTATGATGCAACATAAAAAATATTCTTCTTAAGAGGAGACAGAAGCATGCTATTCTGAAATCAAGAAGGGATAAGGGGAATAAAATACTTACCTGTTTGATGCAATAAGTCAAGGCCAAGACAGCCCACGACATCATGCCGAAGCGACAATTTGTGAAGACCTTGATGTCAAAGTTTTCTCCAATTCTTGGATAAAGTTCCATTCCCTAAGTCATGGATAAAATAAAATCCATTGTGAATTAACTTTATGTAGGAACATTGTCCATATATAACTGATCACCTTTTGATAGGAGCAACAAAAATTAGTGAACTTAGTAACATGAAAAAAATCAATTGTACCCAATAGAAATCAATGATCAGGTTCCCTGATGATCCAGAGTCTGTCGATGAGGGAGCCAAATGACCCTGAAATACGAAATAATAGACCAAAGATTATCGATATCCGCAGCTCAAATAACTAAACAAAGAGGACCGGCCAATTGATCTTACTTTAATGTGGAGTAAAATGCAGAAAACAAGGCTTCCCACTATCAATGCTGAGAAGATTTCCCCCAAATGGTCGTAAACAACAACCGGATTGAATATTCTAAACCTGAATGCAATGGATACCGAATTATTATACAAAAGAAATGAAAATTTGAGAGTTTATGACAAAAGCTTGCAAAAATGTTTAGCAACAAAACCTTCCCTCTTAAACAAGGTAACATCATGTAGTGATCAAGTCCCACTAAGAATTTATAAAGGGGCCCAAAAAGGCATCTGAGAGGCCCATTAGGCTCTCAAAGTGGGAAACATTAATTTGGTTTTCTCTTAAAAGGTATCAACACCCGTCGATATAACTGACTGACAGTTGATGAATATAAAGTAGTTATTGGACCCAAGGGCCATTTCCGGCTTCACATGAAGGTCAGACTTGCTGCATTCGGCAAGTTGTTGATCGTCCTCTTCTTCGTCTTCTTCGCTCTCTATCCTGTATTTCTCTTCCATTAATTGATCTAAGATAGACTTCCCCTCAAGATTCTATCAAACATCAGAACGACAATCGAGTCAATTGAGTTATATGGCCAGAATGATGGCCAGTTAAATTCAGATGATAATTCCCATAGAAGCAGACTAATTTCACTCTTAGCAGTGAAAATAAGTCCAATATATTTTTCCTCCCACTAGATAACGAGAGCATGATGAACCAAATTAAATTCGGCATTTGTCCGACCATTGTACGCACATCTTGTACATTATTTTTTAAATTCAATACGTTCCACTATTTTAACAACTTAAATAAAAATGAAAACTTTTGCTGCATGAGAAACACCATTAGACGGCTTCCATCACGCCGGATATATAATACAAGTCAAGGCCAGTATTTGCACAATTCATATCAAACGATCAAGTGACCGAGTCTAGGAGAGTATGCGTCGACTACCCTTGATACTTAGGTTAACAACTAACTTGATTTAATGGACAGGAATTCGTTAATCATAACAAATAATGTAGAAGGTACAAAAAACAAACATTATCATGAAGTGTAGACGGGAAATATATTCCAAGTCCACAGGAAGAGACATTACCACCAAAGACCCAGATAAGCCACTAATGTTACTGCATATGCCTGCATGCCATTCGCCTGAAAAAAAAAGGAAAAACAATAAAATATTGGCAAATTTCATCTGGCAGGAATTTTCTCAGTAAAGAGATAAAGAAAGACGGATGGAGCCGAAGATAAGGTCGAATCAACATTAGAGACAGAAGAATATAATTCAAAAGACACTACATATGGTTTAATAAAAGTGTTAGTCGCATTGAGAACAGTATCATGCCCTAGAAACCCCTATGAAAAAATCACTGCAAAATGAATAATATATAAAATCAAATTGAAGTAAATGACTGTGAAGGTGGTGATAGTACCATCGACTAAAGAGAAAAGAAAAATTCATGATAATAAAACGCAGATGAGAGAGAAACCAAAACCTTGTACACAGGTATGTTTCCGTTTGGAGAGATGGGTCCTTCAACTCGTTTACCAGGAAGCGCCAACTGGAGTACAGCTTCAAATAATCCATAACAGAAGATAATTTTCCAGGCAATTAAGGATGGCGACGGCCAGATATCTGTGAGGCCCTGAAATCCGTTCTGCTTCAAATGTTCCCAAGTGAGAGCAATAGATCCATCTGCATGTACCATAGTGTACCATCTGCATCAAAAAAATCAGAAACATCAACAAGACATCGAAGAAAACCTTATTTTCAACACAACGAACAGAACATAACATTCCTAGTTCTGGCATGAGAGGGAGGAGATCCGATGAATCCAATTAATATAGAAACTTATCACTTAAAGACGTAAAACATAAGCAAAATGTCGGAATTAACAACTGAAAGAAACAAGGTTAAAAATTAGGGGTCTCCATTGTCCTCAGGAAGCTAGCAAGTAAATAATCGCGCAACGTAACCGATAATTTCATCAATCAATTCAAACTATTTTCAGCACTTAATTAATTTGCAGTTTCAGCACATAATTACATTCACTTCACCAGCGTGAAAACAGCGATAAGCCACGGCGGATCCAGGAGCAGGAGAGTTTCGCATACTCAGTAAGAAAATCAATAAACAGCCGTGACAGAAAGTAAAGGTCAAGACAATTCAAAAGAAATTATAGCCAGCAGATTCTACAAGAAAAAGGAATTCCAGACGCGAACCGAGGACTCACAGAAGAATCACGAAGGGGGGGCAGAGTGCGAGCAGCGAGATCATGGAAGCGAGAGTGACGAGCATCGAGTGGACGGTTCCCTTGTCGGATTCCGCCATTTTCGAGCCCTTCTTCTTCTTCCTTCTCTTCCGCGGAGCGAATCTGAGGAGGCTGCCTCTGCAGCCACGGAGCGCCCAAGCACGTGAGAACTCGAGATCTATCAGAAATTATGGAATATTTCCCCTGAAGTATATAAAATTAGACAAAAGATGTGCTGGAGAGTGGCAGTCTGACCCCATTTGGTAAACAAGTGCCCACTAAGTCCCATTTCATCTTTTACATCTCAATTTTCAATTTACTCTTCTTATAGTCACTTGTTCATATTTTTGTTCAGTGTTTATCACTTAATCTTGCATTTATTCTCCTTCTTGTATTAAAATTTTCGTATTTTTGTTAACGTTTTATCTTGAAATTTACCAGTTACTCCTCTTCGTGTATTTATTGTTTTATTCTCTCAATTTTGCGCTTAGCGCTCTTCCCGTATTTATTTCTTGTATTATTGTTTGTGTTTTTTCGCTAATTTTTTGTATTTAGTCATCTCATTGTTTTTAATTGTTGCATTCGATTTTTTATGTTTTATAACTCAACTAGGCATTTGCTCCTATTCTCATATTAATTTTTCCGTATTTTCCATGTTATTATTTATTTTTTCATATTTCTTAAATATTTAGACTGTCCAATTTGCATTTACTCCTCTTCTTTTTTCATTACTATGTTCTTAGGTTTATCTCTCAATTATGGATTTACTCCTATTCTCGTATATATATTCGTATAATTTTTCAGACTAGGATGAGGACCAGACCCCACCCAAACTGTCTTGTCATAGGGGGAGTAGAGATTTGATAAGGTCGATCGAACCATGATGTTAAATCCAGTAATAGAGGATATAGCTTGGTACGATAGATGGGATCATAATCTGATAGTTTAATGTACAACCTATATTTTTAATTGTTTTGATGGGTAGGAAGAACTATAATAGTTTTAAAAGATATGAAAACAATCAAATATTTCAAAATTATTCCAGCCTTGATTGTTTATGTTTCAAAACGAAAATCAATTCTTAAGTGCTCATATTGTATCAATGAAAGTAATATCCGAAAGTAACTATGCATTGAAATAAGTGTATGATAATGAACATGAATTTAGATACATAGTTAATAAAGTAACTGTAGGTATATGAGAATGAGAATATTTCATCAGGCATGAAATCAAAAAGTCTTAACTAAAGAAAATTTTTATACTTGTATTTAAAGATTAGAAAATGAGGTATTTTCAAATGCAGAAAATTTGAAAAAAGGTTCATGTTCAAAGGCATGTGAAAATTTTCACGGTCATTCTATTCCCTTATACGTTAATCCATCGCACAGCAAACAAGGTTGCAAGAATTTATTGTATGCGAGAGGAAATTCTCATTTTCAGAATGGATATTTCCCAAGAAAGACACTACAATTCAATCTCATTACTGTCAAAATATTAATATCTCCTAAGTATTTGTCAATAAACTCACTTTTAGGAGGATTTTTAAAAATAATTATTGATTTATTTTGAATAATTTTGAAATAATTTTAATAGAGAAGTGTTTTTCTTTGTAGGTAATAAAAAAACTATTAGTTAGTATATAGTAATTAAGAGATGGAAGGGTTCGATGGAGGATGATATACGTGAGGATAGATATGTAATGAAACTCGAGGTTAAAACTCACAGATGATCATAATATTGTTGAGATATATTTTCTGTAACATTTTTGTGCTGGTTTTGATTCCTAATGATGCTCATAAGTTTTACTCATACAATTGATGAGGATAAATTTTACATTCAAATTCTACCAGGTATGTGATCGTATGAGAAGTTTTTAAAATGTCAATCCATGATTAATATAAAAAAGAATGATGTCATGCCCTTAAAACCAATTACAGAAATTGAGATGTTTGATTTATGGGGCAGAAATTTTGTGGGACCCTGATAATCTCAAATTTAGGGTTTTAATTCGTCGTTGGTAATTGAGATTATTCAATAAAAATATATTTATCCATAGTTAGGAATATTTAAATAGAGATGAGTACAAATCATCTCAACAAGGAACGATGCTTAAGGATTTAATTTTCTTACTATATAGATTAGTGATACGATAAAAGATAAAGATGGGAATATAATAAGCAAGATAGTGAAATCGGGTAAAAGTTTTTAATAGTTATACTTCAAACTTAAAATTAGCAAACAAATAGGAAATGAACGTAGAATTACGTGAAAGAGGTAGAGAACATGTCAGATAGTGATCTAATGCGCGAATGGAATGATGATAGATAAAGAGACGAGATAATGGATACATAAGGAAGTGGAATGATAGTGAAAAGATGGCAATAACTCTAATTATGATGAAGATGATGTTGGGAAAAGAAACAACGTAAGGCGAAGGCGCTTACCTTAGATCCGTATGTTCCACCAGGATCATGGTGATTTACGAGTGCGGGTAAGCTCCCCCTCTTCTTTAATGCTTCTTCCCTCACACACAAGGCACCAAGAACACTCTTGATGTATCTCAAAACTCACTATCTTTTAATCAGCCTACACAAATAGGAAGCAAGTTCAAAATGAATTTCACAATGATCTAGGCCTCTATTTATAGATCGGAGGGTATGGATGGAAAGAGGAGATAGAGATGAAGCACTGCTGAAAATTTCAGCCTAATTGGACCTGTATTTTGTCAGATATTGTTGATTTAATTTGGACCTACAGGAAAAAGACATAAGAGGATAATAGTGATATTATTTAAATAGTTTTAACTTTACCATTCTCGCAGCTGACATGGCATCGCATCATCGCGCGCCATGAGTACACATGGTGCCTTCTATCACATGACACATAAGCGTAGAGAGAGAGAGAGAGAGAGAGAGAGAGAGAGAGAGAGAGAGAGAGAGAGAGAGAGAGAGAGAGAGAGAGAGAGAGAGAGAGAGAGAGAGAGAGAGAGAGAGAGAGAGAGAGAGAGAGAGAGAGAGAGAGAGAGAGAGAGAGAGAGAGAGAGAGAGAGAGAGAGAGGGAGAGAGAGAGAGAGAGAGAGAGAGAGAGAGAGAGAGAGAGAGAGAGAGAGAGAGAGAGAGAGAGAGAGAGAGAGAGAGAGAGAGAGAGAGAGAGAGAGAGAGAGAGAGAGAGAGAGAGAGAGGGGAAAAATACGGTCCACACAACATTTATTGTAAAAAGGCACTTTTCTGATTTGTCCACTTCGCCCCTATGGCTAAAAAATTTAGAAAGCCATGATTCTTTAGTTGAATGCCATCCGGGCATCACTTTTCGTGATGCAATAGTGACATAGCCATATGAATTGTTGATGCCAATCATTAACTGAGTTAATGATTGGCTGTTGCCAATCATTATCTTTAGTTCTGATTCGTCGCCATTCAACGAATCGAACAACAACACGTGCCACACAAAAATAAAAAGGTTCAAAACAAATTCAAAAATTCATATTTAATAAGATTAAATCCCAAAAAATATATAAAAATATACATATATTCCAACTTAGAAAATCACATCTTTACAAATCTAATGTCAAAAACTCCATAAAAATCATATTCTGATTCAGAAAATTATACTTTTTCAGAATATGAGGTCATAAAAATCTCTAAAAATACATAAAAATGTCATAAAATTCAAAATATCATTCTTAAATAGATTTAATCATTTTAAGGTTGATCTAATGCATATATAGTCAATTTAATGCAAATAAACGGGTAAATATGATCAGGTTAAGGTTGGAAAAATTAATGTTATCTGTCCACCATCTTTTGGACATGAGTGTAGAAGGATGGTTGTGGAATATGTGACCATGTGGGGGGAGGCAATCCCCAACAAGAAAAATGATCATAAAGTAGTAATAACAATTTTGACCTAGTATATATTCTCTAGATTTGAATGTCCGAGATCAATTATTAGCGATGGTCGATACCATTATACTAAATCTCCATTTTTACTTAAGAAGTATGGAGTACATCATAATATGACAACTCCATACCACCTCAAGCTAATGGTCAAATTCAAGTAAGTAATAGGGAAATAAGGAGGATTATAAAAAAGATAATACAGGCCAGATGGTAAATATTGGAGTTAAAGATTACCGAGTTCTTTGTGGGCATATAGAACTGCCTATAAGGGACCCATCGGGATGTCCCCTTATAGACTCATGTTTGGAAAATAATGACATCTTCATGTTGAGATTCAACATCAAGCTTATTGGGAAAATAGGAAGTTAAATCTTGCCACGAAAGATTTTTAGTTTAGGTGGCCAAGGAATAACCTGGGGGGGGGTGAATTAGGTTTTCTATTTATATCATATTTTTATTTTAATTAGCCTCGGATTTTCTACTTAAGAAATGAGGTAGGGGAAATGGGAGACATAGTTATTTTTTTTAGACAGCTCAGTCTAATCATTAATGCTGTTCGGGTGTATCTGTCCCGATGTGATAATGTGCCCTAACCAAGTTTATGTAAATGCCCCACAAGCAAATCACTTGGAAATAGGGCTGAGCAAGGACACCAAGAAAAAAAAAAGTCGATGAAGCTTGTCGTCCTCAAACCTCAAAGGCTTCCACAAAAGGACTTTGCTTAATCTATTTCAACTTAGTCCCCAAAGCCTCCTTCTTATGGCCCCCAAAGCCTTAACCTGAGTGATCACAAATATCTAACAATAACAATATATTTTTGAATAATATATTCTCCTCAACAACAGTTAGTATGGATGACTACTCAAAATATTATTTAAGAAAATGATCAATTTTAAGTATTTCAAAAAAAAAATTTATGTCAAAATTTTATTAATTAAGAGATAAATATTAATAAATATAACTATGAATTCCCTTCAGTAATACCTCCTTGTTTGTTGTCTTTCTTTCTTTAGTCCTTTTCTCCTTCACGTTTTTCTTTGGATAAAAGTCTCGATTCATGTTTGACCTCTGATGCTTAAAATTATAATATCTTTTTCAGTCCTTAACCACATGCAATGATTCTACCTGGAAAGGTTTTCTAACACAATTGGGCACAACTGCTATATCATAAAAAGTATTCAAAACCAAATCAGAGAAATCTCTAGAGACTAATCGTTCAACGTCCTTTGTTCACCGCTCGATTCCTCCGTGTCCAAATTGAAACCCCTGTAACACTTTCTAAACTCAACAAAATAATGCGATTCAAATTTATTTGGTTTTTTATGGATGTTAACAACAATTCATATGTTGAACAAAAGCTCAAAATCAGTATAAATAATATGCTAAAAATTATAAGTGTATTAGAGGGTCGATGTTCGGATCGCAGCCTTCTTTTCTTTGAATCTTGAAATACCCTACACCAAAAACCACGATTCTAAGTTCTATGGACTTGGATTGATGTTAGAAAAAAATAATCTGCTTCAAAGAATGCTAAAAAATAGCTTAAAAATTGCTCCGAGAATTGAGAGATCTCTCTAGCTTTTGGAGTGCGATTTTTGAAGGGCAAGGAGAAGGGGGATTTGAAATTAGAGCTCAAATTTGCATATATGAACTTGGAAATCTGAATTGGCACAATGGTAACCTTTCAAAAGTCCAAAATTCATATTCATTGATTATGATTAAGCGCTATAAAATAGTAATCATTATAATTTTGATTTTTATATTTACATTTTTGCCATCAGTTCAAAATACCTTTCAAGAGTTAAGAGCAAAAACTAACCGTTATGCCAAGGACTTGATATTTAAAATAATATTAAAATTTTACATTTGTTTAACACAAAATTTAAATAAATATATCACCATTGGATAATAGTATATTGATGTAATTAATTTTCATTAAATCATTAAGAAATTGAGCCATAAATACTCGAAGGTAGTAATTAAGGTTTTGAACTAGTTATTCAACAAATCAATTGAAGACAAATTCACACAAATACCTGAACAGTGGTATAACTATGTTTATCTTCATGTCATAAAATGACAAGTCCTAAGTACAGGTTTGACTTGTTAGATGTATGGCAAAACTAAGTAACCTTTTAATATATCTAAGGCTCTTATTTTATCTTGACATACAATCAGTCAACTACTTGAATGAGGGCTTATTGTGCTTCGATCACAACCCATATTGAGGCATGCATCACATTGAAAATTCATCAAAACACACATCAAAGCATTGTGCTAAAAATACCCTTAAAGCTTAATCTTCAAAGATGAATGGAAAAATTTTATGTTGCAGCTTCAAGAATTGTAAGAGTTAAGAAACTAAGCATAAGAAAATTTGGTGATTTATAAAGCCAAATGAAGACCATTCAGAATAGCAAATTAAATAGAAGAAATTTCAATGAAAATAAAAAAAATTGGTTTTAAAACTCTCATTTGAATTTATTTCCAAGGAAGCTTAGAAGCAGATGGGATGGACCATTTATTATCATTAAATTGTTTGATTATATAGCTGTTTTGATTCCAGATCCAAAGACAGGTTGACAGTTTAAATTAAATGGAAAAAGGATGAAGCCATACCTGGAACTAGAACCTCAACATATGGAAGCTACAATAGATCTTCATGGTGACCTAGGAGTTTAATCTTGCATTATCAAATTTCACGTAATTTATAGATTAGCTTCTATACATAGTTTGTTCCTTTTAAAAAAATTAAATAATTGGCTATTAGATTAGCCATTTGATCTCATAAACTATCTTTCTAGACATTTTTTTTGGTTTTATAGGAGACTAATCAAGCGAAGGCAAACATAGTAAGCACAAGGATCCAAGGCAAGACATTAGAATTCAAGGTAAACTGATAGGGGACCATCTAGTTTTGAAGACCCGGTCTCAACAAGATCATCAAGCGAGGGCTGACGTGCAAGATTCGGCCTTCAAAGTGCTCGGCATAGTCAATGGGCCTGGAATATTGACATTATTTTTCACTTATCTTTTCTTATTTTGTAGGCCTTGTATGTGGGCCACATATGTGTTTGTGTGTGTTTGTTCGCACATGTTTGGGGCCTGTGTATTTTTCTAAATGTTTGTGTGTATGAAACCGTATGTGGGCCTGTTTCTGTGCCTCTCTCCTATTAGGGGCCCATATGATCCTTTATATGGGCCTTCTCCCCTTTACTTCTAAGGGGGAAGGCGCATATTAACCCCCTATAAAAGGGGGGAGGTAGCCATTGGAAGAGACAGAAGAAATTGATGAATAAAATGTGACCCTTTATTGTTTCTTTAAACATAGGCATTTTAGAAAAGTTTTTCTAGGGTTTTCTTTAGTTAGAAAATTGCCCCTCTTTTACATCTCGTCGGGAGAGGAAGTTAGGCCGTTGGAAGCCACTGCCTTTATTGGAGCTCCGGTTGACCGCCATCTCTATCACCGTCAGAGACTAGACACCACCTGCGCATGGCCTACACCCTACCTACGCGTTGCCAATGCGCTGCCTCTACGTTGCAGTCACCGGAGCCACCGTCGTTGCCTTCTCCCACCGACGCTTCGGTCATCGCCTGCCACTGTGCATCTGTCCATGCGTGACCGTTTCTGCATAGGCCCTATGTACGTGGCCGCTTGAGCATCGCCTGAGCATGCCCCCCCCCTTTGTACGCCACCTTCATGCTGTCTCTGGCATCACCATCTCGTGCACTGTTAACAGGCATATGTCAGCGTCGAGAAAGAGTTTTTTTTCTTTTTTTTGTCCGTTTGTCATGTACACGTGGCACAGAATACGAAAGCCACAAAATATGAAAATATACGACATACAAAAAGCCACGGAGTACGAAAAGCCATGGAATATGAAAAGCCACAGAATACCAAGTGCTTTGACTTCTTTACAAGCACAAAACCGATGACATTGATGAGGAGAGAGAAGAAAATAAAGGCTAGGATTGCTTCAACTTCAAACGGCCATAACGTTTGATCTACCACTCCAATTGAGCTGAAACTTTTAGCGTTGCTTCATCTTTACCTCCTCTTTCTATCCATACCCTCTGATCTATAAATAAAGGCCTGGATCATTGTGAAAATCATCTTGAACTTGCTTCCTAATTTTGTGGGCTGATTGAAAGATAGTGAGTTTTGAGATCCATCAAGAGTTTTCTTGGTGTCCTAGGTGTGTGGGGAGAAGCATTGGAGAAGAGGGGGAGCATAACGACACTTGTAAATTGCCGTGATCCTAGTGGAATGTAAGGATCTAAGGTAAGTATCTTCGCCTTACGTTGTCTCTTTCTGGACGCCATAGTTAACACAATTAGTGTTTATCATCATTCTTGCACTCTCATTTTACTCTCTTCTCTCATCTCTCATAATTAGTGTTTATCATCGCACTTACTGGCACTTACCTGCGCAGCCACGCTTACTCGCGCCACAGTCATTCCTACCCGTTTTGCATCCATCATTGATGTCGAGTTTTGCGTCGCCCCGCACCCCACCACTAGTGGTAAGGCCGCCATTTACATAGTCGCTCATAGGGGAACTGTCGTGCCGCTATGTATTAGTGCTTTTACTTGCCCCAACGCCTTACCACCCTTGGTGACTGAACCCAAGTCTGCCCTCATCACTACTGTCACGACCGACTAGACTCCAAGTCTCGTAGGTACACTCGTCATTGCCCCTTTTGGCAGCATGCTAGTTCTTTTAGTGCCTTCGATCTTTTTTCCACCACCTGGGTTAGGGTAGTGATGGATAGGAATAACATTCAGGGGGATAGGTTTCTATTGGTACAACCTTGGTTGGTGCGTCAAAGGTGCTTCCACTAGCAGCAGTTGCTGTGCTCACACCGACAGCCTTCAATCCATCGTCCGGCTCATTGAGAGCCTAGTGGCATTCCTAGGCCCTGTTTATCATGACTTAGTGGATGTCGACATCCATAGATGCTGGGTTTTATACTTCTCATCGATTTTATCGTAGTGTTATCATTTGCATATTGCCCACAGTATTCATCTCTGCTGAATGACATGATTTCCCCTATCACTTTGTTGTACCACGAACCATTCGATCCCGACGCCTGTCATGTTACATGAAAAAATCTGTTTGAAGAGTCCAAAGCATTAGAATCACAGTTTGACATTTCTTCTCCTAAAACTTTATTTCTTGCAATAGGGACAATGCATATTTTTAGTTTGGGGAGATGATTGTTAATAATTTATAATATATGAATCAATTCCAGTTGGGGGGTAAATTGAGTTTAGAAAAAATCCACTATTTTTTTCAAAATTTTTCCTTTATTTAATCCAACCCCACCTTGGAAAGTTTCTCCACTTTAAAATCCTAGAAATTTGGACATAAAAGTTAAAATTTTGTAGCAGATTGAGTGTACCACAATTCTAAACCTATGATCTCTATCTGAGTGGCTAGGAAATTGGGTAGGGCAAGGAACATACATGAAAATCAAAGGATTGAAATACTATTTTGCAAGGTTGAGTGCTGAGTGAACTACCCATCATACCACTTTCCACTTGTTGAATCTCTCAAATGATAGGGATGTCTATTAACTCGAATCTTTCTTGGATTAGAAGTGATGACTTATTCAAATCTTAAAGCACATAATTACTTTTTCTTGAGCTACCTTAAGCCATATTTGAAACATCTATAAATGAATTAGCTTCACCCTCTCTCTTAGCCAACCTTGAGACAGTTCCTAGCCGTAAATGAATTGTTTATCCCATAGGAACCTATCTACACCATTATCCCTTATTACTTGTGATAAAATCTACTCCCATATCTTTCTCCTCTTTCTCTTTGTGGAACCATTTTTTCACGATATTCTCTCAGTTTTATCTTTCCCTTTGTTTTCTTCTACATCATCTCATCTCATCATTTTTCTAGTAGCAAGAGAAGAATTGTCCATGGAATTTCCTGATCAAACACCTCTTAGTTAGAGGAATTATTGATCATCTTATGCTTATGTGGACATGCACTTATGTAGTCTACCATTTTTAAAATTATCATTTATCATCATTTTCCTCTAGAACCTTCTGGTGTATTCCGCTCATTCATCTTTAATTCGGAGTAAGCTATCAAAGTATTACCTATCCACCCAACATCCCTTACTTACCCTTACCCATTCTTTGAGCCATCCACCATTCTTTTGTTTCTTCTCCCTTAGATATAAATTTCACCATCCATGTTTCTTTGAAACACGGTTGATTTTATGAGCTCAAACACTAGAAGAAGAATGTTAACCGTTTAAATTTCAAGTAAGAGAAATGTTACTAGGGAATCTTAGAGGTTAATGTAGCCATTACAAGTGAGAGAGTGCCTTAGGTCGGAAGGAAAGAGAGGGCATCACCTTAATCATATTATCATACCCAGTGAGAAATAAGCTGCCCTCAAGACAATCAATTTTTTGTGAAACCATGAGGGAGTTCATCATTTGCAGTCCAGCAATACATGAAAATATTCTTATTTAGAGGTATAATTGATATCACCAACACTTCATATTCAGGTTTCTTGCATCACTATGTGAGTAACAATCCAATAAAAGTTCAAAGCCATTGCTAGGAGACTAGCAATGAATTAAGTTGGGGGTGTTGCAAAGCCATTACTTAGGGGTATACTCGATATTTTAAGGCATAATTATTTTATGCATTAAAATAATTAATTACATGTGTTATCAAGATGAAGAAGATAAATGCTATGATATTAACATATTCTCATTAATCCTTTTTATGGATTTAAAATGTGCCTGCCACGTGTCGCCATTCAATTCCTCGTATGACAACCAATCATGCACGTCTGGAATGTTTAGCTGCACTCATCATTGTGAAAATGCATAATTATGGCATAGCGGATTGCGATGCATTAATGCTCTAATCACTATCTGTCACACTAACACATTTTTTTGGCATGAAGATGCCATAATGCACCAATCATTACTTGACACACTAATACACTGACCAATAGTAACTCTTGATTATGGCATTGCAGATCGCAATGCCATAATGCACCAATGAAAAAATAAAGACATTTAAATTGCAATTAATGTGATCGGAAATCGAGAAAAAAAATAAAAAAATAAGAAAAAGAAAAGTCAAAAGTTGCAGCAGTACACGTGTCACGCACTTGCACCACCGCAAATCATTTTAAAAAAATAAAAGATAAAGTACGGATACGACACATGATAACATGTGTTGCACTAGACACATGATAACATGTGTTGCACCTGAATATTCCCTTTTTTCCCTAACGTGAATGATGTGCATCGGTGCGTTATTCACTTAAAAATAGAGAGAAACAGAAGAATATTACATGATGTGGCATGGCGTTGCAATGCCACATCATGAAAGAATGGAGAAATAAAAAATGACTTCTGTCTTTTCCTCTTGTAGGTATATATGGCAGCTTTAAAGCGGGTGAATATTGATGATTCGACACTTGAGCAAAACGGAAAAGAGGAAGCGTCAGTGCCAATGACTAGGCGAGAGAAAAATCATTAGTAGGATTGCTCTAAATTCAAATCGCGATATCTTACAATCCACAAGTCTGATTGAGTTAAAATTTTCAAGTTAACTTTGTCTCCTCCTCTTTCCATCCATATCCTATGGTTTATAAGTGTAGGCCTGAATCACTGTGAAAATATTCCTTAAACATGCTTCCTACTCATGTGGCCTGATTGAAAGATAGCAAGTTTTAGAGATCCATCAAGTGTGTTCTTGGTGCCTTGGGTGTGTGGGAAGAATCATTCAAGAAGAGGGAGAGCTTACCGACACTTGCACATTGCAGTGATCCTATCAGAACATAAGGATCTATGGTAAGAGTCTTTGCCTCACATTGCTCTTCCTCCACATCATTTATAAGGTAATTTGATTCCATGATCACAATCCACCATCACACAACCTCTGTACGTCTGCATAATCTCATATTACCATCATCCTACCATTCAATTACTTCTCCATCATCGTATCTGACTCATTTTGTACCCTACGTACATCATGCCTCTCGTCATCCTGATTTCTCTCCCACTTTCACTTGTTCGTTTCAAATTTCTTATATCACTATCTACTCTCCTTCACTCTATTTCATTATCTCCCCTAATGTTTTCTCATCATTTGATTTCATATTAAGAGTTATCTCTTCTCATATCGACTAAAACCACTGTAAAAATATTAAGTCCGTAATCTTCATTCCCTGAGGAGACAACTTGTACTCATCACTAGCTAAAAAATCTATTATGTACAGGCTTATAAATTTATTTAATAATCTCAATTACCAATGATCAATTAAATTCAAATATTGACATAACCAATTTTCATCCATTTTACTTATGTTCTTGAATTAAATGTAATTCCATTAATAATTAAGATTTTTTAAGGCTGTTTATATGATGCCAATGTATTGGGTTTTGGAATAACTCGTAAAAGAACTCAAATGGTTAATAAAACACGTACAAAATCACTTCAAAATCTTGGAAAACTTAGACTCCAGAAGAAGGTTATGTTATTACTCTCTTTATTTTTCCCTAGATGAAAATTCCTGCCAAATAGTTCTATGGCTATAGATTGGTGGAGGGTAGTATTGCAAAACTATGGTCTCAGTTTGAGATACATTAGATAGTTGGATCTACACATGGAGTAGCTTTAAAAACTCCAAATTTTTCTTATTGAATCGGCTTTCTATCTTTGATAAATTTCAAAAAGAGGGTTTTAATTTTTTGTTAGTAATTTTGAGTATAATATTGAAACTATAAAAATGTACTCACATAGTTAAATCTAGCCCATAATGAGTATTGGTCAGCTCCATAAGGAATAATAATTAAGGCTTCAATATTCTTTAAATAGGGACTAATAGTGGGACTTGGAAAATGTGAGACAAAATGGTGTTAATTATAGTAATATTAAGATGAATAACTTATTGTATACGCATATTAATACGAGAAAGAATGGATGATGAGGTGATAGTATTGATAAATGAAAATAAACGAACATCTGTAGCCTGAAATTTTTATCAGACATTTTTGGGTTGGTTTTCATAACCCATGTATTACACAAATACAAAGGTGTTGGACAATCTTTGACCTTTATGGAAACTTTTTCTATGATTAGTTGCACAAATCATCACCGGAAATTGTGATTGGTCCCCGTTCAATCATATCAAATGGGGACCCATCCTAGATGGATATTCAAGGTTATAAAATGATATATTGAATTTCAACAAGATAAAGGTCATATAAAGGTATAAAAATATATTTTTTCCTTGAAAATTAAAGTCATCCCAAATAAAATTTTAAAAATCCATTAAAGAAGGGTTTGGATATTGGAAAATATTTTTCTAAAGAATTTGATGTCAATCAAATCCTGAAAACCATTAAATCATTAAAAATCACAACACATATTCTTTTATTATTGATAATCATTTCGATATATTTTTCCACCACCATGTGCCTTGGGAACAAAAACATATATAGTTGACTATTGACTTGGCATAATGACTTCACAATTTTGCGCGGCCATTATGGATATTGACATATGTCTTGGCAAGCTAATTACACAGTCTATATTCCTTTCAATGTTCATTTATAGACTGTATTCATTATAGTGCACATGTGATGTTTATAATAAAGACAATGAATACATGATCAAACTTAGAGAATTATGATGAGATCGTATTGCAGAGATTCCTAGTCTTGAAGCATGTCTTGTAGTATGATGAGATGCGTATGAATCCTTGAATGGTATTATAGCAAACTGTTAATGAGGTTGATTCATATTATGGATGTGTAAGTTGTCCTTAGGTTTTAGGCACCAAAGATATAGTATGGATGGGTGGTTGTACTTTGGTTATGACCTATGAGATCTAAATCATGGAATTATAAAAAATATTGGTTCCAATGCTTCAATAAGTTCATGAAGATGATTGACAGGTCAAGATAGGATAATCTGCCCTCTACATATGAAGAGACAAGCCAAGGAGGATGATACGATAACACATCGACGACTAGTTCTCTGATGATTTGAAAACACTTTAATTATAACTTGGATGACCGACTAGGGTTTGACAGTTGACCATAACCTAAATTCTCCAAGGAGCGTCAAGTAGATGAGAGGATATATATACATGGTAAATGATAAACTCAAAAATAGGGTAAAATTATGTCGTCATAAATTTAGTTTAATCCATAATATTTATAATTTTTTTCCATAAAACACTACGATTAGTGAGTGATGAGCAAGGGTCGTCTCCATAGGGAACGGATCTTAGGGATGAGTTCCCTCTATATGTTGAAATCAAGAAGGTAAGAAGGATTACATATAGTGTTATAGATAGTGATAGGATGAAGGCAATGGTGAAGATAGGGATAGTCGTAATTTAAAACAGAGGATGAGTATTATACTAGCAATAGAACATGATAAAGTGAGTGGAAACTAGATCTTAGTATGAAGGAAGACATGAAAGTGGTGATGGTGCGATGAGAATTAATGATAAGAAATGTGTGATTGACGGTTTACCAATTTAGGGTTTACTAGTTTATGGTTTAATAGAATTGAGGAGGATGTGAAGGCAAGATGTATTAGAAGCAATGAGATGAAACATTATGAAAGTAATAATAGTTCAAGGATAAAATGGGGAAAGTCAGTGATTTAAGTTTTCAAATTGGTGGACAGGGGACACATTATGAGATCATGATGATATAGGTGACACGTTAGGTGAATGGTACGTGATGAAAGACATGAATAATGACAGATGATGATGGATGTTGTTGATGGATGGGAGTAATAGATGATCCTAAATGTGTTGAAGAAATAATCAATTTAAGGCAATAAGGTAACATTAGATCCCTATATTCTGCAAGATCAAGGCATCTTTTTGATGCACATAGACCTCCCCACTTCTCTGTTGATCCTCTCTAATCACTGAAGACATCAAGAACACCCTTGATGGACCTTCAAGACTTCACTTTATTTTAGTCTGCCTCTCTAGGGAGAAGTGATCTCAAAGATGTTTTTGTAAAGATGGGGAGCTCAATTTATAGATATAACCATATGGATGGATTGAAGACATAAAAGACAAAGTTACCCTTAAAATATTAGCTGAATCAGACTTCTGAATCATCAGATATAAAGCCTTGAAGTTGGATGATTGCCAACCTTTGATTTGATCAAAATATATTTCTCTCCTCTCCTCGTTTGCACCGTCATGTCATTCTATTAGACTTTTGTCTCATCGTGAAATTTCATTTGATGATTGGCTCAGATTTTTCCTAATCATTTGCAATTAACAGATCCCATTGTGTTCTGTGTCACATTTTAAAAAAGAGAAAAAACCATAAATATTACTAAATAATATTTTATTTATTCATAGGTTGTCATGTCTGACTCGGGGATGTGTCAGAGCGTGCCACATGAGCACACCTCTTTTTAGGCCACTAACAGCATTCATTGCAAAAAAAATTCATCTATTTTTTGATAGCGCCATGTCATCCTGTGAAAATAAAAGTTGGAGCGCAAAATCGTTATTCATAAATACCATTAATGCATCGGTACTCGCGATGACATAATGCCTTATGTTAATGATTAGTTTTCGCTAGTAATTAACCTTAACTGCTAGTTGGTTGTCATTGGACAAATTGAACGACAACATGTGGCATTGTAGGAAGAGGCTTTAAATGATATTCCAAAATTCAAATTAAATTAAATGTCAGCCAAAATATATATTCCTTCTTAGTAAAATAATAGCTTTATGAATATAATGTTGAAAAATTTAGAAAATTCACATTTTTACTTGGAAGATTTTTTTACTTCAGAATATGTTGTCCGAAAAATCCTAAAATTACTGTAAATCATAAAATTAAAAATATTATTATATAAATACAATTAAAAATTTTAAGATTAATAAAATGAATATATAATCGATGTTATTTCAGAATATGTTGTCAGAAAAATCCTAAAATTACTGAAAATCATAAAATTCAAAATATCATTATATAAATACAATTAGCAATTTTACTCTGAATAACATGCATATATAATTGATGTAATGCAAGTAGACAAGTAAGTATGATTAGATCAATCTAATAGAAATACATTTTATCATTGACAAATGAGGGACAGGTTCCCTGTACGAGTTGATACTTACTCCTTTGCATGTTATAGGGCAGTTTGGCAGCCACAAACTAGAGACTGAACCTATCGACGAGGTTATATTGGTTGGTCATTAATTAATCTATAGGATGGTACTGTTAATTAATTTGGAAGGCCAATTATGGTTATTGGGTGGCGTAAGCATTAACGAGACTGATACATGCGGCTAGGTGGTCACACACAAAATGTCTACTAGACATCGTAAGATATACCTAAAGCTTGGGAGTTTGTATGAAAACTACTCAGTATAAATAGGGGAAGGCCTTGAAAAAAATTCACCCTTTCCAGAAATGTTGAGGAGTATTTCCCTTATTCTCCCTTCCTGCCCATAGCTCCTCTCCATTCATGATGGGATTAGGATGATGCCAACAATAGCGAGTGAACAAAGCTCATCAAGGTGAAAGAGGTGATTCGATGTGCCATGGCCATCGTGATCCACCTAAATGCTGAAAAGCTGAGCCGCTCCATCAGTCTCACTCAAGGGTCTAAGGAATCATGAATATGATCCGTCCATAGGTGATTTGTCTCATGGTTTTGTTAATGTTATTTACATTACATTCAAAGTGTTCTACTGGGAATTGTTTTATGTTTTTATGTAGATTAATGCCCTGGAACCCAACAACAATGATGTGTTTTTGAATGTTTTCCATGTCCAAAAAAGAAGGAATTCCACAAATGTGATTTTTACATGTGTCAAAAGACATTATTTTGAAATAAGTCCTTAGAAATGCCTTTAATAGTCCCATAAAAACACATTCTGCCTTGTAAGATTAGATTATATTTGTAACAAAAGACAAAATTTTTTAAAGTACCAGAAATTAGGAAAATCATAGACATACTGATGCTTATTTTACTTTATTCAAATAATTTTATAAGTTGAATAATGTTATTTACATGCTGGTATTGATGCACCATGTTTGCTTTTTCTTTATCAACTTTGAGGTTATTCCCTATCTAGAGAAAAACTCATTTTAGTATGAAAGTTCTGTCATTGTTACCGTATTTGTTTCAGAGCATATGCCCGGCCTTCGAGTCTCTTACACTCAAAATGACATTATCAATTTAGATCATAGTTGGCTTTTTATTTGAATCAATAAATGTATACAAATATTTAATCAACGAAAACTATTTAATGATGTGTAAAGATTTTCCCTAGAGGGAGAAATGATTAATAATCTAATACTATTTAAATTGTGCTTTAATATAACTTTTCCAAACACCCAATACAACAGAATGAAAACGTGATGAATCTGTAAAATCAGTGTCTTTCTAATGGGCTACGAATATGTAAAAAGCCTTAAAATTTCAATGTAAAGGCTTTTGATGTAGACCATAAAACTTAAAATCTTGTTTACAAGCTCGAATCGAATATGGACTAGGGTTGATATAAGCATAAATTAGCAAGTGGGGTAGATTATGAAACGGATGATTTGATATAGGAGAGAAGAATGTAATTTATTTATATGAGTGAAATATATTATTACTGTCATATTAAAAATACATTTGAACATTTTAGTTCTTTACACATAAACTTTGACTTTTCATGATACATTTCACCCAAGATATAATTTTTTAGAGGAATTTAATGTTGTTTTTTAAAACCATCAGAGCTAACCGGTCGCAAACAAGAACATGAAAAGATCACAAATAAGAGCACAAAGATGAGGTCACATGAAGGTAGTGATTAACTATGCATGAAAGCCCCAAAATCATAGTCTTGAGGCTGGTTGGCCTTGGTCTTAGCTGGAAAATTTTATAGTCCTCAGACTATATAAAATTTTCATATATATATATATATGTTTTTATAGTCCTCAGACATTTATTTATGGGACATGGATTGAGTGAACTTAAATGACATGTTAAGCTAACACTTAAAAATAGCTAATGACGCGAAATAAATCAATTATAGTCAGTTGGTTCGTGATTCTATGCCATCAACCCAAGTGTGGGGAGAAAATGATTAATTATTGGTGGCAAGAAATTTGGTCAATCACTTGCTTAAAAGTTTCCAACTTTTCTCTAGGAATGAATGTGAAGCATAATTCAGTGTACAAAGCCTGTTAGGTGTTAGAGTATATTAATTAATGAAACAATAAGTTTAAAGTTTCATCTAATTATATTGTATCTATCAAAGGTTTCAGGGAACTTGAGAGGGATCATTGTGCTCTCAATATCACCACAAAATCAAAACCTCTTCATTGCGGTTGGCTGCAACCCTTAATAGAGGCTCGTTCTTACCCAAAAGGTTGAAAGCTTTTCTTTATAAGGTGATAGAGGGTAAATAATTTATATATTTAATTTATACTATTTTTAATTCAATTCATAATGGTCATATATGCTGAAAAAATACCAACCAACAGGAAATTGGCCTTAAAGTCGTCAGCAGAACTGAACATCTTCACAATTCATTTTTCAATGAAACATTTTGACTTTGTTAACGTGATGTTACATATATCTTTTACATTAGAAATAAAATTTCTCTTATTTTGAAATTAAATTTCACCTGAAATCATATTATGGTTTGTGCATTATACAACGTTGAAGTAATGTCAATTTTATACGAGTTTAAAGTTGTATGTGACTTGATGCCGGACGTCGTCTTGGACGTCGTCCGGTCGGCACCGAGTATGGTGGCTCGGTACCGATAAGGGATGATGGTAGCGAACGTCGATGGTGTCGTCATCCAATGGATGTAACCCTAACGGGTTATGTAACTATGACATGATGAATGGATGTCCTACGTGTCGTACTTGCAGGCTCCGACTTGAGGGAGGCGCAGAGCTCCAAGATTGGACGGGGTCGCCGAATGACGGTGACGTTGGCCTTTCAAACTTCGTCAGAGTGACGGCTGAACAGAATCTATCCGTAGGGCTTGCACGTAATGGACGTAGTTGTCCGCACCGGTAAGACACTCAAATGTTGTAGTTCTCTCAATACCTCTCTCACCTACCTAGCCCGAGCGCGGTGGAGTCATGACGAAAATATACTGCAAAAGGTAAATAAACGAACGATGGGAGAGGATGGCATACCTCGTCGGCGGTGGCTCGTCGTGCAGGATTCGTCGACGGTCGGCGGGGGTTGAAGCTGGTGTGGTAGAGAGGCGCCGGAGAGTCGAACGATGGCTTGACTAGTGTTGATGGGCAGGAGCTCTAGGTAAAGGGCGGAGGAAGAGGAGGCGGTGGAGCGACCAACGGTGATGCCGGGGCTCAAGCGACACTGCCGAACCCGTCCGGGCGAACTGTGATAGTCAACCCGGGGAGGTTGTTTGGCAATGGCAAGCAGCAATAATTGTTCTCTCGCAGGGGGGTGGGGAATTCCAGAGGCGTCTGGTGCCGGAGGCGGGCCAAACCGTCACGAGCTGGCAATGGCAACGGAGGCTTCCCGTGGGAGTTCCTGTAGGCAGCCTTGGGCGCAGCAGTGATAGACTCCTTGGCGGAGGGATAGAATCTGGTGGCTGGGGTTCAACTTGACCGAGGCCCAGCCATCGTCAACGAATTGACCCACTGAAGCGGCTAGCAGAACGACGGCGGCGTCGTTTCTCTAGGATGGTGGAATTCCTGGGTGGCCCGCATGAAAGGGGGGAATCAACGTTCTCGTTGGGGTCATCAAACCTGAGGAGCTATCCACAGGAAGATTTCTGAGTCATCGGCGCCACTCTTGGAGGCGTGAATTCTTGGGCGTCGCTACTGGTCGACGGAAGAGGTGAGCGCGACCGTTGACCGGCGGGGCTGGAAGGACGGGTGTTTGGCCGTGTCCTTGGGAGGCAATCGGAAATACCGAATTGTCCGCGCTGCAATTTGGGGGTCACGACTCCTGGCTGTTGCTACAGGGAGTCGAAAGGGAGCGGGTAGGACGACCGTCGGCCGTGCTCCTTGGAAAGCAATCTCCACGGTGGAGGAGAGGACGGGTTGGAAGATTAGAAGGGAGCGGAGACAATTCTCTGAATTTTCCCTTACCTTCCTTCAGATCACTTCCTCCTTGGTTGCAGCATCGTTCTCCTCTTTCTCCCCCCTTTCTTTCTTCTCTATGCGAGGGAGGGAGACCAGACAAGAACGTAAACAACTTAATCAAATTCTTCCTGGTCTGCTTGTTTAGAGCGCCCCCTCTTCCGTTATAAAGGGGGAAGGTCAAATGCGCCCTAAACTGGTCAACAAAAAGGGAGAAGGGTCCATTAAGGGGGGCCTTATATAATGGGCCCCTCATTACAAGATAAAGAGGGAAATTAAAATAAAAAGAAAAGGAAAGAAAGAAACAAGGGCACAAGGGAGGGGCTCCAAAAGGGCTAAGGACCCCTCCCCAAGGACGACAAAAGATGACATGGGGTTTGTCTAAGTGCGATGGAAACGGAAGAATACGAAGACAGGAAAATGCAAAACAGGAGAAAACAAGAACGATGAAAAACAAATGCAATAGTCGAGCATCTGTCACCCGGTTTTCGATGACGGTGGCCGGTGGCGTGGACGACATCGTTTGTGATCCTTGATGGTGCGCGCCATCATGGCTTGTCTTGAACTACATACGCTTATAATCAATGAATCCTTGTCAAAATATAAATATTAAATTAATATAATAAATAAATTATTACTAGTTAAATTTGGGCCGAGTTCTGTGAGGCATTGGAAATATAAAAGCCCATTTGCTAGAGCAATATTAATTGGTAGATGAGAGCTAAAGTTTCACGAGCTAAAGTTTGAACAAAAAAAATTAATATAATTTTTTTTAAAATTTTTCCCTATATAGAATGCCGAAACATGACTCATATCATCCTTATATTTGATTCCAGTTAAGAAAGATTTGAAAAATATTTCAACTACTTTAAATTTGGGTTAACCATACTTTATAGATTCTGAAATTTAAAGTAAAAAGTCACTGGAAAAAAGTAAAATTTGAAGAATATTTCCATTCGTTTTTTTCTAATTAAAAGATATATCATGATATGAGATTTTTAATAGAGAAATAATTGGAATTCAGTGGGTTCTCGATCAATATAAATGTTATTAGCCTTGTCAAATGGAAATTTAAAATATATTACTCTTTCTGTTAGGTTTCAAAAAATGACAATTTAACCTTAGGATCTGGAAATGTTTTTGTAAAATATCTGACTTGCACATTGGGGGTTGTTTTCTATAGTGAATCACCTTAAACAATTCCACTTAATATGCGGATGAATTTTACTGGGATGTGATTGATCATACTCTTTATCACATTATGCCGCATGATTTTTTAAAACTATCGAATTTGAACCATGGTTCCCTTGATTGTACTACATTGGAAATTTTTGAGCAGTACATCGAGGACCCAATATAGTTCAAGTAAGTGTCAACACATCTTATATCAAACAGGAGACTCCAACATTTACTTAATTTATACAAAACCATTTCCTTAAAGATACATATATGGTGTTAAAGTAATGAATATTTTGTATGGTTAAATGTAATTAAAAAGTAAATCACATATATTTTAGAACTGTGTTTGACTTAATGCTTGAAATAGTCTAAATAAATTCTACATCTAGTGACATTTTTAGTACGCACATGAATTAAGTACGATTAGTTAATGAGAAAAATTAACCAAGTTCCATTGTATAGTTTCTGTTTAAAAAAATAAAAAGATGATTTTTTAGTTTTAAAATTTCCTTTCTAGTCTCACAATCTCTTTCTGAATTTGTTTTCATAAATCAGGTTGTGTTATTCAGTGTAATAACTCTATAAATAATCATACTCTTCATACACTCTCTTAGGCACTCCAAACCTATTGGCTCCCCTTCATTCTCTCTAAACAAACTTTGAATCGGAGTATATAATGATCCTTTATACTCTAGGGTCCTATAGGGATCTTTGATAAGAGAGTCTTGGAAATAACTTCCAGTCAAGATTTATTGAGAGGTATGTTTTAAGTAATAAATAATATTTTTAATCTTCTTGTAATGTGTAAAATTTGGTGCCAAGAAAGAGACAGACATGGATTACTATATCCCTATGCGACTCAATGGGACATTGATGAACAATGATTGACATTTGATGTTATAAATGGCACGACATCATGATTGTTGATTGTTACATCCTATGTCACACACATCTATAGCTTTTGATAATTTTTTCTGAGTACAATATTAGTTTTGCAGGGACTACATGAGTGACAACATCAACTAGTTCATGATAATTATATTCTATATTATTCTTGGTTGTCAATAAAAGAGATTAAGTTCAGGATTTAATCACATTTTTGGGTTAAATAAATGAATATCATAAATTTGTCCAAGGTCCTAAATGATATTTTTGAGCTATTTTAAGGTTTTTAAGATTAGCCCACTTCGCTGATCATATCAAGTGGATTATTTTTGATATTTTCACGCGGCTGAATTAAGATTTTAATTATGGTTTAAGAAATAATATGTACAACAGGAGCAGATGGAATTTGGCCAAGCCTATAAGAGATGGCATGGTTCAAGAGTTCAAAGCAGTCTCGAATGTCTTCCTCTTTTTGGGGATGATTGTGAATTTTGAATGGGTCATTACTTTTAGGGATAATGTATTTATGATATTCATTTATTATGTTCATCCATTAGATAGGGGCTATTGATTTTTCTATTTAAACTCCCTCTTTTGTCATTTACTTTCCTTTGATTTTGTATCCAATTTCTATAAGCAGAGTGGAAAAATGCACCGATATCTCATTAAGATCTATAATTGAATTATCAATAGTGAAGGTCAAAGCATTCTGAACCTTGGAAAAAGATATCTGAAGAGAAGCCCCAAAGTTTATCAAATGAATACCTATATATAGGCCGGGTAGCCATGACCTTTTGGCTCATATTAGTTTATCCCTTTTGCCTGTTCTACATTGGCAGGCTGGAGCCATAGCTCTCCAACCTTTCCAGTAAAATCCAAAGCACTTCCTGCAGCAAAAGTTACAGCATGTTCTGTCCACTGCATGCTGCTATCCAATAATGCCAATTGTTAGTATCCGCCGACAACTTACCAAACCATATAGTGGCTACGCCTGCATGGATTCTGGAACTGCATTGATCACTATTAAGTCCACTAGATCAAATTAAAGCAAAACCTATGCTGTTTTTATATAGTATTTAATATATGTTTACTCTAAAAAATGTCCCCAAAAACAGATTTTTCTTTAATACAGATTCTACCCTAGCTGGGAGATCTCAGTTTTCTAAGGTGGGTACATGTTACGTTATGACTGTCTTATTATTTATTCATGATTCAAATATTTCATGATCGTTTTTTTACTTTACATCAACTTTCTGGTAAGGGGAAAATGTGGCTTTAGAACTCCTAGAGCTTCACGTTGGATTTACACTACAATCGCCACCATATCACTGGAGTATCTAGCTTTCAGATTTCTCCCCCATTAAGTTTAAGTTTAGGAGCAATAAATTGTTGGGAAGCACTCCCAGGCTGTCGCCCAAAGATCAATGACTCGGGCCCCATAAAAAGGGATGAGAAAAACACAGAGTTCACTTCAGGAATTTGAAAAGGGATCATAAAGGCTGTTCTTATACAGGATTAAGGGAGACCAACATCATAACAAAATGGTTAAAACAGAAAAAAAGATAAATCAAGAAAATGCGCAGAGTTAACAGTTACTCTGCCCTAACAGGCTTTCATAATAAGGAAAAAGACAGGGAGAGATAGAGACCAGATAGAAGGACAGATGGAGAGAGAAGAGGTCGACAGCGGGCAGCACACTCAGCTAAGATACAGAGAATAGGTTTTCCTCGGTTGACAAGAAAGAAGGCTAACCACAACAAGGGGAATCTAGAAACACAATGAGATCTTTGTAGTCCTTTCACATCTTCTTCCCTACAGCTGTAGAGATGCTGAAGAAGTAATGAATTCTGTTTCTTGAGGAAGTCAAACCGAAAGTTTTTACATCGTAGGCGCAAGACTACACCATTTCCATTTACTGACATTCATTTTCTATACGTCAAGCATGCATGGGGAGATAACTTGGACAAAGGTACCTTTTCTTTTGAAACGGGCTGGGCAATTGTATTGTCGGCATTGCGTCCCAACTTGGGAGATAAGAAGGATGTAGCCAAGAACAGCTTGCCGACGGTTCAACATCGGATTGGCTGTTCAATTACGCCCACCGGCCAACGCCGGCAAGTCGTTCTTGGCTACACTCTGCTAACTCCCTGGTTCAGCGGAGATGGGGTGGATCTCTTCTTCAGCGGTTGGCGGTGAAACCCTCCTCCAGACCTTCCGTTCCAGAATACTAAGTGGGGTTAGTGACGATAAAGAGGCCGAATTACCATACTGATATTCCCATGGTTGAACCTGTCCGAATTCCAAAGATTTTTTTTTTGAATTGTGGCGAATAGGAGCAGAAGGACGTCGTGAATTGTACTGGTTGCTGACAAAGACATCCGATTCGTCACATCTACCGCGCGTAATCTCCGTTGGCGGTTTATGCACGTAGTAAGTGGCCCCAGAACCAGAAACCAGAATCCACTTCAATTTACTACATTCAGAGACGTTTCGAAACAGCACTTCATTATAGCATTGGATGGATGGCATAAAGCAACCATCTGAGAAAGGACAAAACCACGTCCAGATTCCGTCAATAAAAAAATGGAGAAACAACCAGAAGAGCCAGACCTTTGCATTGCGATTGTTTCGAGGATGCTTTCAGTCAGCGGAAGCCCATCTTTTCACTCTCCGGAAGTTAAAAAACCGATATCTTTTGCTTATTTCGCTAATCCAATTCTGTCCGTATGGTTAAGGATCGAGGACACTAGTATTTGCTCATTTTGCATAAAGCATTAGCATTAGATGTTTGATGTATTCTTCAATGGTCATTGTACCTTTGCCGATGTTTGCGAATTGTCTGGTCAGCTCTATTATCCGAGACTGACTTCTTCCAGTGAACACATTTTCCAGAGTTTCCCAAGCCTCCCGTGCAGATTTAGTTTTGGCGACATTGGGAAGGATCGACTCGGAGATAGTTGATTGGAGGAAGCCGAGTATTTGCTGGTCAATCCTCCACCAGCTTTCATATTTTGGATTCTCTATGGTATTCCCCTGTTGGTCTGTGACGAAGACAGGGGGAGATGCATTATTGACAATGAATCGGTTCAGACCATACCCGTTGAGGAGAGGCTGAACGACATTCCTCCACATTTGGTAGTTATGTGACTCGAGCTTGATCGGAATGGAGATTCCGGGAGGTATGACAATGGGCACCTGCCCGATTGTGGTTGCGCTTGACGAGCTTCCAGCATGAGAGACGGTGATGGTGGAAGCATGTCCTTCTTCTCCCGTTCTGAGGACGCCTGGCTCTGATACCATGATAAAGACTCTTGACAAAGATTGAGAAGAAGACAGAGGAATTGAAGAGAGAAGAAGAATGAAGAAGAAGAGAGAAAGAATGGAGGAGTTCGAGTAATATTTCAGCGTAATTTTCATCTTACTTGAGTTTGGTATATACAGTGCGCTGTTGTAGCCATTAATCAAAAGGTTACCGTACTAATGTAACCATTGTATTTGCTACAACGGTTATATGTTTGAAGGATGGTTTAATCTCGACCGTCATAACTGATATGAGAGTATTGATCGCAGCCGTCGATCAGGACGGCCGTTGGAGTCGGGCCTGACTAAATCTTGGCCGTTATAATGAAGAGGCGCATTGATCGGACGGTGTCGCTTGATGGAGTCGTGAGCGAGTTGATGCACTGGGTGCTCACTCCTTAACAGGTAATAGAGGAGAGAGAAGGTTGGAGCTTAACAGTGAAGTAATACCGGCTGCTTCTTTTCAAGAAAGATCTTCCCTAAAACGTCGCTCAAATCGTCCCCGTTTGACATGTGAATCAGACGGGTGAGATTAAAAAGCATACCTACTTAGAGAGACCTGAGGCAAGAGACGTCCTCTACTTCGGCCTCTTCTTTTCTCTCTCCTTATGCGTATGCTTTTTAATCTCACCCGTCGGATTCACATGTCAAACGGCGACGATTAATGCGACGTTTTAGGGAAGGCCTTTCATGAGAAGCCTTGTGTCATGGCCCTAGAAGAGCCAATACGTATAGTTAGAGATAAGTTATTTGTGTGAAGAATTTTCCATGTGCTGGTCTTGAACACAAGCAAGAATCAAGAGGGAAGAACAAAAGGAAAGAAAGAAGAGAACTAGAGAAGGAGAGGGAGAGAGAGTGTGCACTGAGACAATTTGTCAAGACCGTTGTATTCCCATAAACTTTTAATGTGAACAATTGATTAGTATTTATATAGATGTATTATTTGTAAATATAGTAATATAGTTTTGTTTTAATCGCAGCCGTTATAACTGCTTGTAATTGCTATTCTTGATTTAATCATGTCGGTCCATGTTTTGCTTTACTTGGATTAATAATAGCAGTTTTACCTGCTTATAATGGCTGTTTTAGATTTAATCCTGACCATCTCAAATGTTTACCTAACTACGGTTTAATCCTGACCATCTAACCGTTTGCTTATCTACGATTTAATCCTGACCTTCTATATTTGATTCTATCTCTCTTTTACCTGAGATTTGATCCTAGCCACTAATTCTCTGTAACTAGTATAGTGTACGTGTTGTTTTTTTACTAGCTAATCATTTAACTAAAATCCTACTGGTCAGCATTACTGCTGAATCCTCAAGTTTCTGACTCCTTGGCTTCAAAGCCCCTCGTCAAGCTCAGTGGCAGCGGGAAGAGGTTGAGCTTCTCTCTCAGTGTGATGAAGGGGGTTCCCTTTGTGACTAATCGGGCTTTATACTTATAATCTCACATGATAAATTGATAACTTGAAAGAGCAGACGATGTGGGAGAGGATGTTTAATCATGGAATATGGTAATGTTTTTGATTTTGGTCTGTTTATGACTTCCATGATTTGAAAGACGTGTAAATGTCTGTTTTCCTCTAGGTAGATATCTTGAAGGTTTCTAACCTTCATGATATCTCCTGGTTCTAGAGAATGGTCTCGAGTGTTGAGGATAGCTAAATCAGATTCTTCAAGGTTATAAGAATCAAATGCAGTACTATGGGAAGTAGAATTCTGTGCAGTTAAAGAACCTTGACCAGACAATTCCAAGAGTATATCTGAGATAGGTTATCCTTTATTGCATCCAATTGTGTTTGTTGATAGGTGTTCCTCAATATATGTTCACATATTGGTGTCCGTAGATGTTGAGTTGGTTACATGATTAGCTTTGGGTTGTCTTTGATCAATAGGAAATGTACCAAGAAGTCTGTATGAAAAGGACAGTATCAGAAGATGCACCTTTCAAATTTGCATCAAGTTTGTGCATTGTGTATGATCTTAAGAATGGGTAACAGACACAACCCAAAGTTTTAATAAAGGTATAATTTAGTTTACATCTAAATTTTTTTTGCAATGTGATTTATTGTCTAGTACATGTTGTGTAAGTCTATTTATCAAATAAGCAGCAATTACAACTGCTTCATCCCAAACCGCTTAGGCATTTTAGCATGATAACACACTTCAAAGGCAATTTTGACTATATATCTATGTCTTCTCTTAGATGTACCATTTTTTCGAGGAGTGCATGGGCAATATACTATATGAACAATACCTTGAGACTAGGGATAGGTGTGGAGAGATTGATGACATCCATCCCAATCACATTGAAGATACTTAATTTTGAAGAAAATTGGTATTCAACTTGATTATGAAAATCTTTGAAGGCCTGAAGTAAATCATTTTTTTCTTTTAATAGGAGAAAGCCCCATAGATCTGCTAAAATAATCTACAAAGACTATGTAATAGGAGTATCCAGAGTCTGATAATATGGGGGCAGGGGCCCAAAGCTCAGAATGAATGATGCCTAGGTAACATTTATAGTAGATGGTAATGAGAGTTTATACAAGTTAGAAATATTGCATGAATAAAAAATGATATGGTTTTAAAGGTGAGAAATAGGAAGGCCAAACATATGGATAATAGATTTCAGTATAATGAGTTGAGAATGGCCAAGCTGTGAGGGCCAAATTTCTGAGGAAAATTCTTCTCCCTTGTGTGCAGATTTGGACTATGATGAGTTCAGGTAGTAGAGTTCATCTCTAGTTGTTCCTTGAAGAAGTACTCACAAAAAATATGAATCATAAAACTCAACATAGACAACATTTCCAGAGGTTAATTTCTAGATGGATAATAAATTTTTAGTAATTACAGGAATGTGTAAGACACTTTTAAGAGAAAACATTCTACCATATGTTGTAATTTTTGAAGATCCAATGGCTAGGATGTTCAAATCTGTACCATTACGTATGTGACGATGATCATTGCCTTGATAGATTTGTGGCTGTTCAGTTATGTTGTGGTCAATAGTGATGTGGTGAGTTGCTCCACTGTTAATATACCATCATTAATTTTTGGTAGAGTAGGCTTGACGCATGGGACAAGATCTGTTTTGTGAGTATTGTTGAGTCCCTTGAGAGTTTCTGGCGATTTTGATAAATTCTTGGCATTCCCTTGCTCGATTTCCAAATAGTGAGCATACATGGCTTCAAGGTTCAAATCCTCAATTCCTTCCTCTGCCTCTTCCTTGACCATGGTTAGAATTGTAAGTTCTTTGATAGTAATCTCTTATGGGGCCAGTATTCTGACCAGTGGAAGGTGACTGGTAGGATTCTCCTAGAGCTGTCTTAGCTATCAAGGGGAATCCACAAGCATTCTCCTTTTGTTGATGATGCATCAAATAAGCATCATGTGCTTTCATATTTGCACCAATTTTTTGGAAACACTTGTACTCAATATTTGCTTTTATGCTAATCACAAATGGGGAATAGTCTGTGCAGACTCTGTAAGAAAGGGAATATAATCAAGTTTCACTTGTTTTCCAAATGTTTCTAAGGTTTCAACAATAGATCAAAATGCTTCCCATCTTCATTAGTCGCCACGGAAGCTTTTCCCATGTTATGAACATGTCTATGCAGCTCCATGACTCATGACTGGTGTCTACTGGTGAATGTGCTTTCAAGCTTCTCCCATGCCTCTCTTGAGGATATGATCTTGATGACACTAGGAAGAATAGCTTCTAAGATGGTGTAATGCAGAAACCGAAGGGCTTTTTGATGGGTTCTGCACCAAATCTTGAACTCTGGGTGGTGAATAATATTTCCTTGTTGATCTCAATCGAGATAGGAGGAGGTTTCCCTTCTTTGAATCAATTTAAATCATATTTCAGAGGGATATAACCATAACTTATTACAACTCATAGTTGTCTAAGTGAAGCTTCCTTGAGACAGTAATTCCTAGTAGGATGACGAATAGAACTTTTCCAACGCTCATCATGTTGGCAAACTAGTTGTAGTGGTGACGAGCCTTCCATCTGCCATAAACATTGTATCTGATACCAGGTAAAGAATATTCCACATGATGGTCTTCATTGCAAGAAAGAATCAAGAGAGAAGAACATAGTGAAAGGTATCAGATAGAAGAGAAGTAGATAAGAAGATGGAGAGAGGGAGTAAACGTGAAAACCTATGTTTGTGACTGTGTTCATTCGTGAAAAGATAAATTTTTTGAAAGAGCTGTATTATTAGGAGGAGAGAGATTGAGAGCGAGGGAGAGAGATGTCGACATACAGAGAGAGAGTGTGAGAGAGAGTGAGAGGGAGAGAGAAAGAAATAGAAAGAAAGTATGAGAGAGAGGGAGAACGTGAGAGAGTGAGAGAGAGACAGAGAAGGGAGAAAGAGAGAAAGAGAGATGGTGACACAAGTATAGAGAGAGACACAAAGACATAGGGACACAGAGACACAAAGAGAGACAGAGATAGAGAGACAAAGAGACAAGAAACACATATAGATATAGAGAGAGACAAAGAAAAAAAGAGACATAGAGAGAGACAAAGAAACAGGGAGAGATAGAGAGCGACACAAAGACAGAGATAGATAGAGAGATAGAGAGATAGACATACAGAGAGTCATGCATATAGATAGAGACATAGAGAGAGACATAGAAAGGGAGATAAACAGAGAGACAGAGAGATAGTGAGGGAGAGATAGAGCGACAAAGAGATCGAGAGATGGAGACACAATGAGAGAAAGAAATAGAGAGAGACATAGAGAAAGAGAGATAGAGAGCAATAGAGAGAGAGACAGAAAGAGACACAAGGAGAGATAGAGAGAGACAAAGAGAGATAGAGCGAGACAAAGAGAGAAAGAGATAGAGAGAACCAGAGAGAGACAAAGAGAGAGGCAGAGAGAGAGAGAGAGATAGTGAGAGACAGAGAGATAGAGACACACAAAGTGAGAGATAAAGAGAGATAGAGGGGCAGAGAGATAGAGAGACAAAGAGACATAGACACAAAGAGTGAGAGACAGAAGAGAGACATATAGAGAGATAGAGAGAGATAGAAAAACAGAGAGACAAAGAGATAGAGAGACAGAGAGACAAAGAGACAGAGAGACAGAGAGATAGAGAGACAGAGAGACAGAGAGACAGAGAGACAAAGAGACAGAGAGACAGAGAGATAGAGAGACAGAGAGACAAAGAGACAAAGAGACAGAGAGACAGAGAGACAGAGAGACAGAGAGACAGAGAGACAGAGAGACAGAGAGACAGAGAGACAGAGAGACAGAGAGACAGAGAGACAGAGAGACAGAGAGACAGAGAGACAGAGAGACAGAGAGACAGAGAGACAGAGAGACAGAGAGACAGAGACAGAGAGACAGAGAGACACAGACACACAGAGACAGAGAGACAGAGACAGAGAGACAGAGAGACAGAGAGACAGAGAGACAGAGAGACAGAGAGACAGAGAGACAGAGAGACAGAGAGACAGAGAGACAGAGAGAGAGAGACAGAGAGACAGAGAGACAGAGAGACAGAGAGACAGAGAGACAGAGAGACAGAGAGACAGAGAGACAGAGAGACAGAGAGACAGAGAGACAGAGAGACAGAGAGACAGAGAGACAGAGAGACAGAGAGACAGAGAGACAGAGAGACAGAGAGACAGAGAGACAGAGAGATAAAGAGACAAAGAGATAGAGAGATAGAGAGATAGAGAGTTATGGAGAGCACCCGTTTGGGATCGCTGCCACGTCTTCAAAGCCATCATCTCCTCCCGGCTCGTGTCCCTCCTGACAGGCATGCCAAGGTGCAAGTGATGGTGCCTGGGTTCAAATACCCTAGGTGAAAAGCTCGTCGTTATCTGTCTCGCATTTTGTTTTGGATTTGCCTTCAATGTTTTCGTCTTCATCACCGTCTTTGTTGTTTTTGTCTTCGTCATCATCAACATTGTTTTCGTCTTCGTTGTTGCCACCTATCTATTGTTTGAGTCTTTTCCATTAATTGTTGTTCTAAGGAGGGTCCTTGTGTTAATAGGCCCTCCATGTTGGACCCTTCTTAAAAGGGTAATGGACCCTCTTGTAAGGGCCCATCATGGCCCTATATAAGGCCATGATGGGCACTAGTTAAGCTCAGATCTGGAAATTATTTGTTGTAGTTACATTCTGGTTTTCAGATCTCACCCCAAGAGAGATAGGGAGGAGGAAGAAGAGAGGGAGAAGGAAGGAGGAAGAGAAGAATAGGAAGAAGGAAGAAAAAGGAGTGAAGCAAGGAGACGTAGAAGCTTCACTTGCCTCAATCCTGCCGTTGGGAGTGTGGATCGATGCCTCTGCATCTCCCGTGGGAATCAAGTTGGGGCACCATGATTGATGACCTTGGTTCTTTTTGCACGACATCGCTGATGCCCTACACAATGAGTGGGCTATCAGTTGCACGACGAAAATCCTCATCCCACTATGCAGACTAGCCTCAAACGGCCAAAACTACTGGAGCCATCACTGCAATCCGACACGTGAACTGGCAAGGAGACGCCCGATCGTGGTCAACGCCTTCGAAAGTGAAATCAGGTGAATCGCGATTGCGGTGAATCGTGGTCAAGCTTCTTCCGCGACTTTCTCGCATTCCAGCAGGAGTCAACACCTTTCTGCACCAAGGGACAGTTGCAACGCTCATGACTGCCCGTTGCAATCATTGGTAGCCGACGGCACCCAATCTTCTCGTTGTGTGATCCCCTTCACACTGATGCAATTTGACACCCCAGAAGGATCCTGATGACAATGATTCCTCATGGAGACACCAACGGTTCTGTCCCTGCTCAGTGCATGTATGTTACACACGAGTTGGTCATCTTCGATCGATTCATCACTACTCGTACACGGGCCATCCTGAGCCGCTAATCTCTCTACATGCTCTAGGGATCCACCACAACCAATCCAGTCCCCTCTTGCATGACTGCGTGGGTATTGCGTTGTTGTTGATCTGCCTCCCTGTGATCCCACTACTAGTACTGAGATCTTGTGGCAACTTCTCTGACCTGCCAGTGCATGGCCGTTGCGACAACCCCAACCCTCACGCACGCCATTTGATCGACCGTGCGCCATGCTCTACCCATGGTTGCTGGACTGCTAGATTTCGCTCTCGTTCTTCTTTTTCTTGCCCTATGACGTCTTATACTGTGCTGCTTTACACTGTTAGTCAAGTGGCACCTCTCTACTCTGGATTGCTCTCTTCGTACCTGCTCGCCTCAACCTATGCACCGTTGAAGACACTGAAGATGAATGCCGCCCTGGCGAGGTATGTCGTTCCCCTTGCTTGTTAGTTTAAATACATCTTCTAGTAAATTTTCTTCTGCACTCCACCGCGCTCGGGTTAGATTAGGTGTGAGAACTTATCGAGAAAACTACATCACGAGTGACTTCCTAATTACAGGTCGAGCCCGTTCATTACATGCGAGACCCTATGAAATTATTGCATTTGGCACCGTAGTCGCTATCATCACTCTGACGACGATCAGAAGGTCACCATCATCATCATGGGTTGCCTGCCTTGGAGCTTAGATGATGCAGGACGGACATTGTCGACGTCGTGCGGCGGGAGCGTGCAGTCCGTTCGTCCCTCTCGGGGACGTTCATCTTGGGCGGC